>NC_041381.1:448069248-448169556 GCF_002162155.2 Triticum dicoccoides | reverse complement strand
CAGATCCTCACCGGCACGCTCGCTGGACGCCGGCAGGACATCAACTGGTCCGTCGCGTCGCGACTCCCTTCACCGGCCTTCTCCTTCGCCGAAGTCCGCAAGTTGTTCGACAGTTTGCCAAGGTACAAAATGGACTCCGCCGACGAGTTTTTTTTTCACAATTTCCTTTGCGACTCCGACGATTCGTCCTCCGATGACGAGGAAGAGATATTGGCTGCCGTGTTGGTCCATCACCACCTCAACAGTCAGCGGCCATTGTTCTGTGGCTCCATTCCGGCCCACCGTCCGGCGTTGAATCGCAACCGAGAGAGCGTACATTTCCTTCTTTGGAAGGACTACTTTGATACAACAAACCCGTTATTCAAACATCAGAAATTCCGCCGCTGTTTCCGTATGAGTAGGCATGTTTTCAACCGTATTAGAGAGGGGGTGGTCGGCTATGATGATTATTTCGAGTGCAAAGAGGATGCCATTGGCAAGATTGGTTTTTCCTCTTATCAGAAATGCACTGCCGCCATCCGAATGCTTGCATACGGAGTGCCCGATGATCTCATTGACGAGTACGTTCGTATGAGCGAGTCTACTTGCCTAGAGCCCCTGTATAAGTTCTGCAAGGCTGTTATTGCTGTGTTTGGCCCTGAGTACTTGAGAGAGCCGACTGCTGAAGATACAACCCATTTGTTGGCGATGAATGCTAGCAGGGGCTTCCCGGGGTTACTTGGTAGTATAGACTACATGCATTAGGAGTCGAAGAACTGCCCTTCTGCTTGGCAAGGGTGGTACAAGGGCCATGTCAGGGCTTGCACTATCATACTTGAGGTCGTGGCGTCTCAAGATCTCTGAATCTGGCACTCTTTTTTTGGCATGGCCGGATCACACAATGATATCAACGTGCTTCAGCGCTCGCCGGTGTTTGCTAGGCTTGCCGAAGGCAACAGCCCACCGGTGAACTTTACTATCAACGGTCACACCTACGACAAAGGATACTATCTAGGTGGCGGTATCTATCCTCAGTGGACCACTATTGTGAAGACAATACCCAACCCTGTCGGAGAGAAGAGGAAAAGATTTGCCGAAGAGCAAGAGAGTGCTAGAAAGGATGTCGATCGTGCCTTTGGTGTTTTGCAATCTCGATGGGGCATTGTTCAGTATCCTGCTAATATCTGGAGCACACAGAAACTGTAGGAGGTGATGACCACTTGTGTGATCATGCATAATATGATCGTAGAAGATGAGCGCCCAGAACGTCTGTATGATCAAGGGTTTCAGTTTCAGGGTGAGAATGTTGTGCCTGAGCATGGAGTAGCGACAACGTTTGAACAGTTCACCCAATTTCATGAAAACATGCGTGATTGAGAAACTCACATGCAACTGCAAAATGATTTGGTTGAGAATATGTGGGCTCATGTTGGCAACCAATAGATGTATCTTTTTTTATTCGTTTGCAAAACTATGCGAGACCTTTTTATTTTCATTTGGCTTGTAATAAATTATGCAATTTTATTCGGTTCAAAACAATTTTATTTTGATTCAAACTATGCAATATACAAAAAAAATAGAGGGCAGGCAGCCACACCGGCACATATGGATCAGCGCGTTGGGCACCCTGCTGACCCATATCTAAAAGAGGGCGGACGCCGGACGGGTGACCGACCCAAACGAATAAAAAGCAAACGAAATCATCATCCGTTTGGGTCGGCTCGTTGGAGTTACTCTTATTAGATAACAAACTTTGCCCGCACTCTCATCCACCGGAAATCAGAACTAAGATTTCAGATCTTGGGTGTCCCTTTTATCAAAAACGGATCCTTTTTCATACTATATTTTAAACTATGCAGCTCCATTTTCTGGTAGATATGGTGCGAGTAAATGTTTCACCCGAGTATGCCTAGTACTTGGTGTATAGAACATTTTTTTGCACGAGATGATCATTTTTTTCCCGTGAAACAGGAATAGAAATAAAGTGATGTACTAAACGCCGTAAGTTAGTGGTACAATCTGAGATGAGGTTAAATCGCAGTTTTCTTTAAAGGAGGATGACCCAGCCTCTGCATCTGAAGGACGCATGCAACCATTTTATTAATTATTCATAAAGACCTTATAAAGTATTTCACTAGTAAGTCTGAAGCCATCATCTTGACAACATCTGTCTTCTGCTATCCACTTGATGAACGGGGGCCGAATGTCCGACCCGAATACCAAAATGACCTCGCACCTAAGCCTAACATCTAAAGTCGAAGGTCCCTTGCCGGGTCTGGGGCACACACCAATCTGGCGCACTCTCGGTGGGCACGCATGCGCCCGCTGTAGAGGTCGTCGCCACCATCTTCCCCCGATCCATCTTCGGAGTAGGTACTGACACATCCACCTTGCCAGGCCTGCCGTCGACGCCACCACAATGCCAGACAGTGCCCCCGCCCTGCACGAGTCCATCATCTCACGTCCGTCACCGAGACCCCGCTGCGCCACGCCGTCGGGACTCATTGTCGTCGACGCATTAGATGTACACCACTCCGTTTCTCGCGTCCTCCGTCCAGTAGCTGCTCCAAAACAATGCCATCATGAGGGAGAGCAACACCGAGAGCACCGCCATCGTCCGATCCGGATACCCGAATCTGGGGTTTCCCCCGGAACAGCGAGTGAGTAGAAGGTGGCTGCAATGGCAATGCCTTCAACAAGGTAACGACGCGTAGACGCCGCCATCGCCTGCCATGACTGTAGTCCGAGCTCAGTTTTCACTGGCAGTCGCGCCTCCCTAACTCACCGCCTAGACTAGCTGTGGGATCTAGGGATCCGCCACAACCAGCCATCCGACCACCTCCGGCGTAGGAGGAGGCCACCACCGCCATCCTCGGGGCCGGAGACCCCGGCTTCCTCGAGCTGCTGGACTAGCCCAGGAACCTGCAAGCTGACATTGGAGATGTTGAGATCCAGCCGATACAACGACCTGGTTGGCTGCCCGTCTCAACCATCTGGGCCTAGATCAGGTGCGTCCATCGCCGCCTCCACGCGCCGCCCTTGACCGTCCGTCATCGCAGGTTGCAGATCCTGGCCGCCGCCTCCCCGCGACATTGCCGTTGAATGGCCAGTAGGGAACGCTGCCGCCTCCCCGCGACACTGTCGTTGAATGGCTAGTGCAGAACGCCGCCACCTCGATTTGATCTATGGCTGAGGATATCCGCTGCCACGTCACACGGGCTTTGCCCGGCGACGCCCCCAGCAGCGGCGGCCGGAGGAAGGAGGTTGGTGTGGAGGAGGCCTCGAGCCGGCCGGCAGGGGCTGCCCTTGTGCGACCCGGCGCGGCCGCACAGGAGCAATCGCAGTAATCTAGAATCTAGTAGTACAAAGGCATCGTGAGTTATTTTAACTCAGAGAGGAAAAAAAAACACCAACTCTGATGACACAGGTATAAGTGCAGGGCAGCTAGCTGGTGCTACTAGTAGAGCATACACACGCACGACACACCGCTCCTGCCATTACAAACCACCCACCATTTTCGTACACCACGCGGGATCAGGGCACCCAGTCCAGCCTTCCGCGGCTCCACGGAACCAAGAAGCCCGAGAGCAGCCATGGCCGGCGCGTCCGCCACCAGCACCCGCAAGGGCGGCATCAAGGCCTACTGGAAGCACCGCGGGTACGACCGCCTGGACGCGGCCGCCGCGCAGCGCCGCCCGGCCCTCGCCACGGCCGAGCTCGGCGCCGGAGGCAAGGCACCGGCGACCGCGGGCCGTCGGCGCGGGTGGCGCGTGCGGCGCCGCGGCCTCGGGCGGCGCCTCCTGCGCGCGCTCTCGCCGCGGCGGCTGCTGACGCGGCTCCGGGATGCGTACGTCAACGCGATGCTCCGGCTCGCGTCCTCCGCCGCCGTGGGCTACGGCTCCGCCCCGTTCTGTGCCGCCAGCGAGCCCTTCGCGCGGCCGCGGCCGCTCAAGGAGTACGACGAGAAGGTGCTGGTGGAGATGTACCGGTCCATCCTGGCCCGCGGCGGCGTCATCCCTCTCTCCGGCGACGCCTCGCTGGTGGTGGGCCCCGCCCCGATGGCGATGCCGGCCGCGGCCACGGTGGCCTGACCGCCCACACCGGTCGACTGGCGCGGCGCGGACGCAAGCTTGTCACGCCATTTGCCCCTTCGTTTCGCCGCGCAGAACTCGTGAACTGCACTAGTGCCATCTAGCGTGTATGTTGGGATTTCTGTGGTACTACGTCTTGCTGCAATTTGCAAAATGATCTACCTACAGTATTGGTATTGCAGTATTGCTCAAGTGATCTTCCGTTTCTTCTTCCTCTTACGCATTTTAATCAGTAAAACTGGCGCGGAAGCCTCGGAAGCTGGCTGTGCTGTCGGCGATTGTTTACTGGAGTTCGCAGGATTTTGCGGGAATAAGTTTCAAGTTTGGTTCCGTAGAAATATGGCGTTTCAAGCCGTGGCATTTTACGGTTGGTCGCATATAATTAAGCGTGGATGGTAACAGAATTAGTGTGCAAGAATCAGGAAAAGCGGAGAATGCGCAACCTTTTAGCTTTATAGAATATTGTTGCGGTTGACGGTGCTAGCCATACAGACTGGCAGGGCTGCTAGTATTTAAAGTTCAGTAGCGCCACAACAACCTACGTGGGTGAGATGGGATGAGCCGGCGCTTAGCCGCCCGCTCACGCTCTTCTCGACTTGGTTAAGAATAATTGTTCGTGTCCTTATGTGCATGGCTGAAGGTTTCTGTTGTGATTATCGAGCTGGAGATTATGAGAACACCATCTGTAAGATTTTCAGTCCATAGTCATGCTGTACCGCCTTCAGGGAGATAGTGTACCGCCTTCAGTTGGATTTTAGAGCATATTTAGCCGCGCCCACAACACGGCCCTACAAGGCGATTTTTTCGCGCCGGTGACAAAAAACGGCCCAGTCGCGTCCTTGGAAGCCCGTTTTTCGTTGGTTTTGGACCGAAATTAGCGCCGGCGGACCCGGCGCGCTGGGGCGCCCGGAGGCGCCGGGACGAGCGATTTTGACGCGAAAGAGCCATGGGCCCGCCGAGTCAGCGATGCGCATCTCGTCGTCCTCGGAACGCCTCGGTTTCCCGTGTGGAATCAATGGCAAGGTTGCCGCCGTTCGACCTTGGCATTGATTCCTTATCACGTGCGGCGCATCACGGGCGACGCGGCGACGCCTCCCCTTTCGCCACGCGTACACACGGCGCGGGGCTATAAAACCAGTACCTCCCCCTCGCCTCTGGCCACAACAGCCCACAGCCGCCCGCCGCCGAGCTCTGCCTCTCTCCCCGTGCAGCCGCCCGCCGACATTTCTTCCCTTCCCTCTCTCCCAAGCCCATCCGATGGTCACGCGATTCCCCGGCGACGCAGCGGCGGCCAACGGCTTCGGCCGCCGCTCGCTCCACGAGTGGGAGGACTACCTCTTGTTCGAGGCGAACATCCCGGCGTCACCGGACATGCGCGCCAGGCCGACGGGGTGGAGGCTCAGCAACAGGAGCGTCCTCATTCCCCCGGTGCCCGACGTCGAAGCGCGCCCCGCCATGTTCGCGGCCGAGGTCGACCGCGTGCGGGCGTCCCTGACGGAGGAGCAGCGCGCCCTCCCCTAGTACGCCGCCGACAACCACGCGTCATGGGCGGCGTACTTCCAGCACCGTCAGGCGCAGAGGCTGGCGTCCACCAACAGGGCACCGGTGGTGGGGGCGTCAAGAACAGCGAAGGGCGCCGTGTATGGTGGAGCGCCCCCGGCCGCACGCTCCATGATGTGCCGGAGTACCTCGAGGGCGGCAATGACCCACCGCTGGCATACCCTGCCGCGGCGGCCGCCCCGGTCCCCCGCCGGAGCGTCGGGCAATGGATGCCCAGGAGGTTCCGCTCCTCCTCGACTTCCTCCTCTCACTCCTCCTCCCGCTCCTCTTCCCATTCTTCCGGCTCGCCGGTGGTGTTCGGCGTCAAGGCCGAGCCTGCAGCGAAGACGCCGCTCGACCGGCGCACCCGCAGCGCCGACATCGTCACCAATGAGGGCGGCCGGCGCGCCTCCTCCTTGGCTCCTCCGCGCTACGTCAAACCGAAGACGGAGTCGGGGCTCACCGCCGTGAAAACGGAGCCGGGGCTCACCCTCGTGAAGACGGAGCCCGGGATCGCAGGCGGGGAGCTCGACGACGCGGCGGCCTTGAAATGGGCGTGTGAAAGATCGTGGATGTCGCCTAGAGGGGGGGGGGTGAATAGGCGCTTTAAAATAATTACGGTTTAGGCTTGAACAAATGCGGAATAAACTTAGCGGTTAATTTGTCAAGCACAAACCTAAAACAACTAGGCTCATCTATGTGCACCAACAACTTATGCTAAGCAAGATAAGTAACTATGCGATAGCAAGATATATGACAAAGAACAATATGGCTATCACAAAGTAAAGTGCATAAGTAAAGGGCTCGGGTAAGAGATAACCGAGGCACGCGGAGACGACGATGTATCCCGAAGTTCACACCCTTACGGATGCTGATCTCCATTTGGAGCAGTGTGGAGGCACAATGCTCCCCAAGAAGCCACTAGGGCCACCGTAATCTCCTCACGCCCTCGCACAATGCAAGATGCCGTGATTCCACTAAGGGACCCTTGAGGGCGGTCACCGAACCCGTACAAATGGCGACCCTTGGGGGCGGTCACCGAACCCGTACACTTTTGGCAACCCTTGGGGGCGGTCACCGGTACCCGTCAAATTGCTCGGGGCGATCTCCACAACCTAATTGGAGACCCCGACGCTTTCCCGGAGCTTTACACTACAATGATTGAGCTCCAAGCACCACCAACCGTCTAGGGCGCCCAAGCACCCAAGAGGAACAAGCTCAAGGGTACCAAGAACCCAAGAGTAATAAGCTTCTCAACTTGTAACTTCCACGTATCACCGTGGAGAACTCAAACCGATGCACAAATGCAATGGCAAGGGCACACAGAGTGCCCAAGTCCTTCTCTATCAAATCCCACCAAAGCAACTAATGCTAGGGAGGAAAGTGAGAGGAAGAACAAGAAGGAGAACACAAAGAACTCCAAGATCTAGATCCAAGGGGTTCCCCTCACATAGAGGAGAAAGTGATTGGTGGAAGTGTGAATCTAGATCTCCTCTCTCTTTTCCCTCAAAAACTAGCAAGAATCCATGGAGGGATCGAGAGTTAGCAAGCTCAAAGAAGGTCAACAATGGGGGAAAAAACGAGCTCAAGAGTTAGAGAACCATTGGGGAAGAAGACCCCCTTAAATAGGTCCCAACGAATCTGCCCGTTATGTGCAGAATAACATAGGAGCGGTACAACCGCTATGAGCACTGACAACCGGTAACAGGCAATAAGCGGTACAACCGGCCCACAACCGCCCAACAACCGCACCACAACAGAAACTAGTCCGGTGGTGGAGCGGTACATGGCTGGTACAACCTCCGGACCAATTCTGGAGCGGTACAACCGCTCCAAACACCGGTTGTACCGGTCAACCAGTACAACCTCTCTATGGGGCGGTACAACCTCTCTATGTAAAACATGCAATATCAAAACAGCCACAGCTTTTGCATACAAGCTCCGAATTCGATGAAACCAAGTTTGTTGGAAAGCTAGCAACAAGGGCTAACACAATCTTGAAATAAATATCAATAAGAAGCAAATTAGAAAAGGCTCATAAGAAAAAGGTGAGAACCCTTCCTCAGATAAGACCGGTAAAACCTCCAACACCGAAAACATTATAGAAGACGCATGCGAACTCCGTTTTCGATGAACTCAAGCTTGTCATCAAGATGACCATAAGCTCTAAGACTCACAAAGAGAACCAAGCAAGAACCAAGAAAGAAGATGCAAGGATGCAATGGTTTGAGCTCTCTACGAATGATACGACCAAGCTACTCATCGAAAGCCCCCCTTGATAGTACGACAATCGATCCTGTAACCCGGTCTCCCAACTACCACCATGAGACCGGTAAAAGAGAAAACCTATCAAGGGCAAACATTTGCCTTGCACATGGTCCACTTGAGCTAGATGATGACGATCTTGACTCCCTCAAGTTGGACCACCTTTCTTGATTGCGTTGGTTCGATGAAGACTAGATGATTGCTCCCCCATAGTCCACTATGGGTGAGCCTCTCTTCGGCACATCTTCACAAGACCACTGACACCACAAAGGATGGCAAGATTCAAGCACTTGATCTCTTCGTGATGCTCCACTTGAACTTGCACACGGCAATCAAGATAACGATCACCACTTGATGTCATCCTTTCCATGGGTTGTATGATATCTTTCTCTTGACGCAAGCCCATGGACATGTAACTAACCCCACATAGAACTCTCACATAGACCATGGGTTAGTACACAAAGTGCAATGGACAATACTTACCATACCATGAGATCACTTGATCCCTCTCGGTACATCTTCTACGCTTTGTGAGTTGATCAACTTGATTCACTCTTGACTTAGTCTTGATCAACCTTGAATCTTTTCAACTCTCTTCATTTGGATGATGTCTTGAAGGTAAACATGAATGATCACACAATCTCCTTCTTCAAGACATACTTGCAATAAGCTCAACACTCACATGACCAATCTTTGGATAATTCCTTAATAGCACATTGGTCAACTCATAAACTCCTTGAAACCAACACATTGACTTCAAGAAAAACCTATGGACAAATCCTTCAAATATAACTCAAGAAAATCATTAGTCCATAGAGATTGTCATCAATTACCAAAACCAAATATGAGGGCACCGCATGTTCTTACAGCGTGCGATGACTGAGCGCGCATGGAGATGGAGCGCCAGTGCCGCGTCTACGAGCAGTTCGAAGTTTGGGCCGGGGCCGCGACGAGGGAGGCGTCGTCGTCGTCGTCGTCCTCGACGACAGAGACGACGACGCGTCGCCGCCGCCACTAGTCCACCAGGCGACGCCGGGCAGGGGTCCAGCAGGGGCGGCCGCATGAAGGAGGAGAAGGCCACCGCCGACGACGGCGAGGATGGCAGTCGTCGACTTCACCGCGCTCAGCGACTTCTTCGGCCCTTAAATAGTTGTAGTTGCGGCCTTTTTTTAAATAACTTTGCTACATAATGTCAAACATATCGAATATATGCCGAATTTGCCGAACTTTAGCCGAATAATTTGTCCAATTTACCAAACTTTACCGAATACCATTTTTTAAAAAACATAAACGGCGTCTGGGGGCGGCCCTGGGGTCGGCGGCTGGGAACCCACTCGCCCCCACGCTGATTTTTAGCGCCGGCTCGCCCCCAGGCAGCGATTTTACGCGCCCCCTGGGGGCCAACGACTGGAGATGCTCTTACCACTTGGTACTCTTGTGCCGGCGATGAGTAGCTTCAGAGTGGATCGCCTTAATATTTTGTCTAAAAAATCTTGTTCTTTTGAAACGAAAAAAAACAGATTTTGGTCTATTAACTAAATCAGCAATACTAACAACCCTAGCAAATAAAGAGATTGCGCTGAACTCCCTGAAAGTCAGACCGTTTGCTTTCCCTCGGAAGATGGCGCACCATCGCAAGCCGCTCGATGTCGAAGTGAGATTAACATTTTTTTTTAAAGATCCAGCAGCCGATGGCATTCATATATTAAGCAGGAAGCAATGGTAAAAGCAAATACATGGTGAGGATCCTAGGATCAATGTGTCCAGAACATGAAAATTACATTAACCGATTCCTGCTGGTGGCTCCGCGAACAGCAGTTGTAAACATTTTGCTTCTGCCTGACGCAGTCGCCGATGCATGCTTTGCTCTGAAAGTGCATTCGTTCCTCTCCAGCCAAATCTCCCAGTGCATTCGTTCGTCTGCGAGCCTAACATTGTTGATCGTTGATTGGAAGTCTTCATGGTACAGTCCTAGTGGAGCATCACTTTGGCTAAGCCTCACAACCAAAAGAGTCACAGATCAAGAGGCCGACCTCCACAATAACCCGTAGGCCTTAGGCGGGCACACCAACGTGACGGAGGTGAGTGTGTGCGGCCGGAGGACTCAACTGTGAAGGGATGTTGCCGTGTCGAAAACCCCTGCAAACCTAGCCTCACTGTCTAGAACGGACAATTAATAGGAATCTAGACCAACAAACCACCGATGTTGCCGCAGATATAAGAAAAAGGCTTTTCCCCGCTTTATATTATAAAGCAAACGACCACTACATCGATCCAAGTACAAAAGTGGAACAAACTAACAGAAAAAACGGCAAAGATATAAGATGCCAAAAGAGCCGCTAACAAACATCGAATGCCCAAGCGCTGGCTTGAGCATCGAGGCTCTCGGCGAATGGAATCATGCAGACGACGCGACAAGGGCAAGGGAGCAGCCCACCCGAAATTTTTATTATTGATAATTAATATTCAAGTAATTATGAAACTAATAAACATTAATAAGAAATTTGGAAAATAGGAAGGACGCTAGGAATACCAGCGTCCAAGGCTGGACTCCAGTACCAACAATGTCCAAGTCTGGACGCTCTTATAAACAGCGTCCACTGTTTGGTTCGACCAGACCCCGTCTGGATACCTCCGGCCTTCGACTTGTACCCACAACGCCACCTTCAGGAAGGTAACGACGTCCACGGCTGCTGCCGTCGCCGGCCTTGCGCAAACCATACAATGATTACCCTCTGACATGCACTCTCTACCTCCAAGACCACCATTGGTTGCCGAACACCGGACACCATGCCGCCTGCATGCCCATGGCAGGAGTAGCCGTTTGTAGCCCGCGCCCAGCAGCCCGAGCCGCCCGCCAACCGTGACATCGCCGCCACGACACCGTCTGTGGCCGCTTTGGTGCACCGCCGCGCCCGTTGTCCAACGCGGCGTCCATGCCTGCCCGAACTGGCCTGCGCCCGACCTCCTGTGCATGGAAGGGAAAACATCCCTGTCGCCGCCTATGCTGACGGGGTGAACATGCCCTTTGGCAACGACTAGGGAGGAGGAAGATGGGGAGGGGGAACCCCAATGACGATGGCTAGGGTTAGCCTCCGGTAGCTCGAGGGAGAGACCCATAAGGGAGAGGGGAAAGAGGGGAGGTCTCTTGACTAGCTCACCACTCGAGTTGTTTTCTTAGTTGCAAAGGAGTGTACCGGAGCATACTGTCCATGATTGAATCGCTGGAGGCTTTCGCCTCAAGGCCGCCCAGAAAGCAATTAAGTCAGAGATGCACAATTAGACTTGCTTGCGACAGTTTTGGTAGCTAATGAGTTAGAAATACATACATTCAAGTGTTGTAAGATGATTTTACGTCTAATTTGGCAAAAGCAAACGTGTGCTAGAATGGTATAAATGGGTGTTTCAGTGATTTGTTATCGATACCTTACAACCATCACAAAATATCCAAAACTCACATATTAAATCTATCAGAGGAAATACTCTCAGTATAGTGAAATAAGAGCACCTGACCGAACCACATAAATGGACGCTGTTTATAATAGCGTCAAGCTATGGACGTCATTCACAATAGCGACCAGCCCAGACGCCGTTGTACATAGCGTCCTTCCTATTTTCCAAATTTTGGCCCACCAATTATCAATTTTCTAATTGCTGCAGTACTAATTACTATCATTAAAAATATATTGGACCCCCGTCCGTCTCTGCCCCCGAAGAAGGGACCTGCCTTCCGTCCTGGATTGGAGGACGCCACGCCGTCGACAAGCAGAGCCACTCATCCCGAGTGGAAGGACATGAACAAAAGGTTGCCAAGGAGAAGATGAGAGCCCAGCTACCCCACCGAGCAAGTGACACCCCATACTTCGATGTGGCCGTCGGCAAGGAACACATCCACCGCAAGAAGCCAAGCGAGAGCCCACTGACATCCGGTAGTCCACCACCATCGCCACATCTCCGACCACCACACCGCAATTCCAAGGTGGCGTCTTCAAGAAGATGAACGACGCCCGAGCACCGTCGCCACCCAATCCGGGGATTTGGGGTTTTTCACCCGGAACATGGAGGAAGAGGGCAGTGTCGGATCTCGATGCCGCCTTCAGGAAGTAGAGCGACACCCGGGGCGCCGCCGGCATCGTGGCCGCAGAGACGGCCAAGGGTTTCCCCCAATCCAGAGACACCGTCCCCCATCCTCACCCAGCAACCAGATCCGACGGGCCAGAGGCCGTCGGTGGCGTGGGTTGGCGAGGCAAGAGGGCGCGTGAGGGAGGACCACCATCCGTCAGATCCGCTCCGAGGACCGCGGGGAGGTCCCGGGAGCCAGCTCTGAGCTTGCCACCGGCCCTCCGCCCGCGCGGCTAGGCCGGCGCCCTTCCGCATCCGCTCCTGCCACCCGCCGCAGGGCAGCAGGAGATCCACCCGCGAGTGGCCGCCGCCACCTCTCCAAGCGCAGCGCAGAACCACCGCCACGAGGCCCTTCACCACGGCGCCCGACGTCGGCCCCGCCGCCACCGCCAGCCACCGAGCCGCCGCACCCCTCGCCAACGCAGCGCCGCCGCCCAACGCCACCATCCCGCGCCAGCCGACCTCGAGGGGGGAAGAGGAGCCCCGCCGCCGCCAGAGCTGAACGGGCTTTGCCCGTCAGCGAGGGCCGGCGGCGGCGAGGGAGAAGAAGGGGGGAAGGGGCGCTAGGGCCGGCGGCTAGGGTTCCCCCTCTGGGTCGCTCGCGGGAGCGACACAGGAGGGGAGGGGAGGGGCAGCCATTCCCTTCCCGGCGGAGATGTGTTGGCTCAAGGAAAATTAGAAAAAGATATGCTTAGGGCAGATGTCGCCACTACCATCAACGACACGGCACAAATATTGTACGCACCGCTCGAAGCCCTGAAGTGACAAACAACGAAGGCATTCTTAAATTAATCTCAAAACATGGGAAAACTATATCTCCATCCTGTAAATCGAGGTATCACACCACTCTCACATCAACGAGGCTAGTGGAGGAGGAAGGGGGCCACAAGCTACCAGCGGGGCAAAAATCGCCTCTTGAGTTTTCACATAATAACTTTATTAGATGGAGTTTTTTTCCCAAAAAGAAAGCTGTATAGTCTCTCCAAAACTAGAAACAAAAATTGGCGGAGGAAAACTGGTGGCAAAGATTTTTTCTACTTTAAATGAGAATCCAAAATTACATGCATATTGCAACCACCTTGCGTAGCTTATTTGAAGTTGCTGCCCCCGCAATGGCACGACACATCTCTCTTGCGTGCATGGCAAGAATGGCGGTCGGTTGATAATGGAAAACAAAAGATGCCTGGTGCCTGTACCAGTAGTTGCAGGTCAACTAGATCAGCACCGCAAAATAATACTACTACAAGCAGGAGAACTGAAAGCTGAACCGATGTACTCGTAGTACGTACGTAGGGCGTGATGTCTTCTCATCGCCATGTGTCTGTATAGTTTAAGTCGCGCGAGGGAGAGCAGAAGTTGATCACGATGTGGCGCGTATGCCACAGTGGGTGCGGTTTTCTTTTCATGATTCAGCGTAGACGAAAAAAGAAAAGGGTAGCTGCCTGTGCCTTCTAGTAGGTCATGGGAATCAAATCCACATCCACTGATTTTATTTTCAATATCCGCTGCACTGATCACGAATGTGTTGGTCTCGAGGAAAGCAAGAAGTGAAAACGACCCGCGTGCTGCGTTCGGGCAGCTACCGCATGTTACTCTAGTCCGTTGAGGTGAAGTAGCTCCCCACGGCACTTCATCACGAATCATGTTCCTTGATTCTGCGCAAAAAAGGAAAAACCCACACATCAGCTAAATGTCAGCCGGCTGACTTTGCGTCAGTTGATTTTGAGATGGCCAAAGAAGTTCACCGGAGGAAGGCCAAAGAAGTTCACTGGGCAGCAACACGATGGTGAGCTGCGGTTGGGGGGAGGGCGGTGCGGCGAGGTTGGGCAGGAGCGCCGCCAGCGGTGGGCGGCAAAAGTATGCGGCTAGGCTGACGTGCGGCGGGGCAGTTCCAAGGAAGAAGAAGAACAGCGGGAGGAAGAAGAAAGAGATCATGCCCTTAATCTTGTATCCGACGGTGGAAGAAAATCGAGCCAAAAACTTATTTTCATAACATATAGCCAGATCCAAAATCCATGCCCCTTGATGGTAAATAATCGAGATTCAAGTTTTCGTTTCCACCAGGGCGACACAAGCTGGAAAGAAAAAAAAGCAACTGAAGATGCAGAGGTGCCATGTTCCTCGAGGCAACTGCATGCGTTCAAGGTTGGCTCTTGGGCTTGACGTGAACACAAACAGTCTATCGGGAGCTGCAATTTGAGAGTTTATTTTTCTTTTCAATAAAGAACATGTTCATCCGATTATTATCAAGCTTATACAACCGCACTAAACGAAATGCCCAATCTCTTTATAAGATGCACGCAACCAACAAAAATTAGTATGCACCCAAGCGTAAAGTTTCTAAGTCTGTGTAAACCTCAAATACCTATGGGTCACCATGCATAGCTCATTTCTGCTTCGAGATATTGCTTTTATAGAAATCTTGTGAGGATAAATCAGTCGGCGGGGTTCTAAAGCAAGTGTAATTACTACATAACAAATCAACAAATGGACAATTCAAATATGATATTTTGCGCTTGATCACCATGGTCTAATAAATAACCGGCTTCTTAGATTAGCATAATCATAAAATAAATGAATGAGAAAGATATAGAAATACAAGTGTAAAATCGAGGATTGAAAACTATACTAAAAGATTAACATGGGTATCAAATAAGTTTTTCCCGAGACACACGATTTAGTTGTGGATGTTGGATTTCACTGACTAAAGTTATATGAATCTTTTTCAAACTATATTGTTGTTGTAGTTGTTGTTGTTCTCATGGCTATCTGGCTCCGTTGATCGGGACCTGGCTATGTTGAATAGATGTGTCTTCGTGCTCGGTGTGCCTTCATCTGGCACTTGAACAGATGCGTCTTGACAAACGACGACTGTAAATCCCTGCAAAAAGATGACTGTAAACATTCTATTAAGTAATGCAATCCTCCTATTGGGAAAAGAAGAAGTTTTTCTTTTCGCGGGTGGAAAAAATGAAGGTGTACAAGAAATGGCGGCGGCTATATTATGGTAGTATATGGCATGGCGCTAGATTGGCAGAGTGGAAATGTCAATTAACTTGGTAAGCACAGAGTTTGGTGCGCAGGGTTAGATCGATATATGCACCAAACACATGCATCAGACCATCATCCTCGAAATCACGTCACATTAACTAACGAAACTTGCGAAATACGACTGGATAATGCATGGTACTCCGGAGTAGCTAGCCTGGCTTGCAACAATAAGTGCCTCGAATTCTCCATGGTCGTCACGTCCATGTCCGGTTCAAGGTCGGAGAAGTGAGTTGATGTGCGGTGCATGCCCAACCGCCAGCGACCCTGATGTCCGTCGTAATTAGTGCCAGCCTACACAATCGATCACGATCGTCCCCTCTAGTCTCCGCCGCACGCCGCGCCATCATGCATGACGTGACGCTTGATCAATCAACATCGACCTCGAGTAAAATGCATCAACCGTCCTTGAACTTGCTGGCAAGGACCAAAACGGTCCCTAAACTCTGAAACTGATTCCATACGATCCCTAAACTTGACAATACGATGTCAATACAGCCCTGCAACTCGTGCAACCAGTCCTGAGCTACGTATGCGCCTACTTCTCGCGTACGCGGCGACGTGCACGTCAGCCATGTCAACAAAGAGGGCCCGCGGTCAGAAAATCTGGTCGTCTCCTGGTCAAAGCAAGCCGCAATTCCTAGCTTCCCCAAATAGCGGTCCACCACGAATGATCCCGCACGATGGGCGATGGGCGGCGCCACCGTGACACATAGTTCCGTCGACGGCGACGGCAGCAACCTCGGCGCCTATCCACCTCCCGTCGCCGGTGGCTACCAAGTCGCGCCTCCCCCACCCGTCTCCGCCGGTGGCCCGAGCCGCAGCTTGCTCCTCGGGCGGAGGTGGCGCGGCGGGGAGAGCCCTGTCTCCGCCCAGTGACAGGCCATGTGCTCCTCGCGCGGACGCCGTCCATGGATGTCCCGTGGGCACGTGCTGATGGAGATGGTGGCGATTTGATGAAGGCGGACGCACTTGTGGCCGCCATGGGGAAGCGGTGCGGCGTCCTGCCGTGCGAGGTGTGCATGACCCGTGCCCACCGCACGACCTGTGGCTGTGTTTCTCAACGCCGGAGAAGTGCACCTCTGTTCTGGAGTCTGCATGAAATTGAAGTGTTGCCGCCGGCGGATCCAGTTCAGTGGCTGGAGCCGAGCAATTGGCGCGACGTCGGGATCGCTGGGCATCAAGACGACAGTATGTTAATTCCAGTTATATGTGTATCTTAGAGTACTGAACTTGGCAGTCTGAGCTAGTATTGTTGCACTAGCATTGTTTGCAAATTATCTTGTGTTTGTGAACCACATTGTGTTCCAATGGGAGTGAAATTTGCTATCTGGCATATTTATGTGAACTATCCCAGACAGCTATATTGTGAACTATCCTTGCACTGAACATGTACCGTAATGATTTTTGACAGTGATAACACATATATGCCGTGAACTTTTGCACTAAACTCTTGCCAGTACACATATATGAAGTGAACATGTCAAAGCATAAGTGTTGAACCTGAACAATACATAGCAGGTTTACAAATTTAGTAGTCTTATGATCAGCACAATGATCATAAACAGAACATAGCCATTACAAGTTCTGCGCCCGATCATAAGCAGAAACACAAAAGTCATGAAGATCCCCATTTCTGACGACATATTTCTTCTCACCTAAATTCATCAAACATGCTAACCCTTCTAGGTTTCTTGAAGCCTAGCCTGGTGACCCTGGTCTGATTGGAAGACGCACCTATTTTCATTGGCTTCTTTCTCTGGCATGAATCTAACCTTTCCTCCTCTGCCGTTGAACTACTTGTTGTAGTTTGTGTCCTCTTGGTTATTCTGCATTTCCCAAGCTTGTTGCCTTGCAGCCTCCCCACGAGTGAAAAACGGGCTTTCTTTCCCTGAAACAGAGTATAATTAAGCAAGTCAGTCGCTCACCAAAAAGAGTGCTTAATCCCCTATGATCAAACATGGCCAGTGCTCAATTCACTTTCAGGAACCCAATATTCAATGAGCCCTAGCATGATGCGTATGAAATTCCATGAAATCAAACAGCAGACATAGGGGAACTAGAAATCATTACTTAATCCACTTGGGAATGACTCGATCTTCACATAAAAGAATAAAACCATGCCACACCTGGATAATTTTGACTTACTGTACGTCGGAGCCGCAACCTCAACCAGCCGCCGTATCAAGCACTCATCGGCGCCGCAGAGCACCGTTGGAAGACGCGGCGGCGAGCTGCTTCGTTCCTCTGCCGTCCCTGGGCCGTTCACGTGCTGGACCTGCCGACGATCACAGGCGGCCGCCGCTATCCAAGACTCCAAGGTCGATTACTTCTGGTCTGACAAGAGGAACATGCGACGCGGATGACTGATGAAAGCAGATCCTGGGGGCGGCGAACGCAAAAACACCCAGGACTGGCAGCGGTTGCCCGCGAACTTGTCTGTAGCTGACCTGGACGTCGCGGCGTACGCGAGCAGTACGCACATGCGTAGCCGAGGACTGGTCGCACAAGTTCCAGGACCGTACTGACATCGTATTTATAATTTTAGGGATCGTATTGGATCAGTTTCAGAGTTTAGGGACCGTTTTGGTCCTTGCCAGCGAGTTCAGGGACGGCTGATGCATTTTACTCCATCGACCTCCCTAGAATATTTCTTTCTTTTCTGCGAGGGGAGCTCCCCTTTTTCTTCGGCGAAAACACTGCACGTACCGCGCTTTCTGGGGTTCTTCATTCAGAAAAGTCTGAAATAAACCTTGAATTCATACCCAAAGTCTGAATCGAACCCTTACCTTTTGATCCCTGAAATCGGCACCCTGTATTTATCGATCCCGGTCAATCTTGGCCCTAAACCTATTTGTTGCACCAGGAAAAAGATGATCTCAACTGGGATTACTCACTTCTCATATTGACTATTTTAGGCCCACGTGACATCTCCATCTTCTTCCTATCTCTCTTTCTCTTCTCTTTTCTCGGAATACGCCAGGCCACATGCATGTCTACTCGCCAGACGTCGCTCCCCAGCGATGCGCCTCGGTGCTGTGTGTTCATTGCAGAGCTTGTTGCTGGAGTGCGCGTGTAAACCGATGTCAGGGCACATGCTCTTTGGGTGGTCCCGTGCCGAAAGACGAACAAACTGAAGCACAGCCACCTCTGCTTTGGGGTGTCGCCGGATTTGCACCTGGTCGAACGACGCCGGCGCGAGCCATGCCGTTGCTGGCGAGTCGCCCTGCGATGAGGCGGACCAGGACCATGCACTGATGAACGTATGAAGCCTTGAACCGCATCAACAATTGCCCGTTGTTAGGTGGCCAACGGGCGCGCAGTGGGATACAGCAGGCACCGGGGCACGTACATGTTAAGAAGCTGACTACCTAAGCATCTTTGATCGATTCCGGCTTGATGTGATAGTATACGCAAGGTAGGCGATCGCTTCTGCCGTATTACACACGTACGCAGTACAACAACTAACTAACCACGTCACACAGATCGACTCATCCCGGCGCGCAACGTGTACGAACGATCACGGCAGGTAAAGAAAAGAAGATGAAAATGCATGTACATCGTCGCACGTAATCGTCTGATACAGCGAGCCCACAGCCTCTCTAGTGGTCTCTTTCCCCTCGATCCCGTGCCACGTAAGCAACCCGGTGGCCAAACAAGCTATGAGCAAAAATGGGGCAGGATTGACCGGGATTAAAAAAAACAGGGTATCAATTTCAGGGATTCTAAGATCAAGGTTCAGTTCAGACTTCAAGTATACAATTAAGGTTTATTTTAGACTTTTCTCTTTTTCATTCCTCCATGTTTCGTCGATCCCATGACGCGCGTCGGCCATCGCCGGCTGCCACGCTCCCGTACATGGCGTAGAACGGCGACAAAGGTGCAGGCCAGCTTCCGCGACGGAACGCGAGGGATAGGTGCGCATCTTTCGGTAAATTTGACAAATTTAACCCGTGGACGAAATCCAATCACAAAATGAACTGCCCGTAAAAATTTCACGCGGCTGACCTTTTTGTTTGACGACCGACATGAAGGCGCCACACTACACTGTGCAACGCCTCACAAATAGACGATACACGCCTGGCCAGCATTGCATCCCAGACTGCCCAAAAATTGCTAAGTCAGTGTGCAAAGCCTAAGAGCTAAGCGTTGCACTGTATAGTGTGGCGCCTAGCTCTCAGGCGATGCACTAGTGGTTGCACTACAAAATGAAGCAACCACTAGTGCAACGCCTAAAAGCTAGGCGCTACACTGTATAGTGTGGCGCCTAGCTCTCAGGCGCTGCACACTGACTTAGTAGTTTTCGGATCACACGGGTGCGACGCTGGCCAGGCGTGTAGCGCCTATCTGTGAGGCGTTGCACAGTGTAGTGTGGCGTCTTCGTGTCGGGCGTCACACAAAAAGGTTAGCCGCGTGAAATAGTTTCACGGACAGTTCATTCTGTGATTTGATTTCGTCCATAGGTCAAATTTGTCAATTTTGCTGCATCTTTCACCAAAGGTCCAGAGCGATGTGAATTGAGGGTTGTGATCTGGTTCGCTGCCAGACCAGACGGAACAGGACGATCGGAGACTAGTCAACTCAACAAAGAGCGCTGGTTTGGCACTTCGAAACTGCCTCACGTACGATCAACTCGCATAGGATTTATACGACAAGAGATAGGCCCGTTTTCTGAGGTCTTGGCCCACCACACCAGATGAGTCTTGTCGTACACAGACCTTATAGAATTTGATCGTACGTATAGCAGCTCTCTTGGCATTTTGGGAAAAAAAAGAAAAAGAGGAAAACTCTATATTTCGAAATTTTAGAAGAAATCTGAAATAAATCCTATGTGTATCAAGATATGCGCTATCCATGTAATTTTTTTATGAATAAATATACATTTGTGGTTTGCCGTAGATCCATATGAACATATAGTAAATTCATTTCTCCGCAGAAAAAGATAGTAAATTCATTTGTTGCATAATCAAACTATAAAGAGGCACCCGCAGATAAAAACAATAAAGTGACCAGCAGTGTTTTGAAGAAAGTATAGTTTTCCCTTTCAAATCCATATTGATGGATCCACAACCTCCTGAACTTGAATACCGTATAATTTATCCCCTTAAATTGTCAAAACCAAATAAATCAGGCCCCATAGTGGTTTTGGGTCACATTGAAACCGGTTTTGAGTGCTGACCAGAATCAAAATAGATAAGCCAGAGGATTTAATTTTTTTTTGCCGAGCGGCACCATAGCTTCGAGTGCTCCGCCACCAAGGGAGAGCACGGCGCCACGGAAGCGGCGCGACCGTCTGCGAATTGGACGAGACGCGCGACAATGTCAAGCGCGACCACATCGGCTTCGGCGAGGAGCACGGCTTCGTGCCCGGTCGTGTCGTGCGGGTGTTGTGCAGCTTGTTCGTTCTTGCCGGAACGATCGATCTACCCGGCACCTATGTAGTTGTGCGTGTGTTGTGCAGCTTGTTCGTTCTTGCCGGAACGATCGATCTACCCGGCGCATATGTAGTTGCGCGTGTGTATCTGGCCGACTCTGTTTGCTAGGTGCACGAGCCAACTTCCAATGAAAATCCATCATCTGCTAGCTCCTGTGTACGTGCGCGTACAAGCGTTCTTGCCGGAAGGAATCGCCACCGTCCGCCGTGTCGGAGTTGCTGTCAGCCTGGACCGCCTCAGCCTTATCCCTTGCGCCAGCAGCCTTGTCTCCAGTCCCCATGCACTATCCACTCCTCGCACTTCTCTCCCTCCCTCCTCTCTCTCTATCTCGTTCCTACTCCAGAGAAGGTCGCCGATGTCGCCGTTTGTCGTCCTCATGGCAAGAGACCACCCCGAGCCAAGCTGACGTGTCCTGTAGATCCGCCTCGTCGCCCTCTTCGTCCCTCTAGAAGGAATCGCGCCAAGCCGCCACAAATCGACGGCATGGTCTTTGTCTTCTCCGCCGGCCGCCGCCATTGCTCGATCTCCACCTCCGGTGAAACCCCGATGCCTCTTCTAGCCTCCTTGACTCCCGAGGCACGTCGCCACCAGCGCAGGCCTTCCCGAGGCCTTCTTCGTGAGGCTATCCTCTCACATACGCCGTCGGCACCTCGCTCTCGCGATTTGCCACGGCCGCCACTTGGCATTTTCTTTAACTAGTAAGATTGCACGTGCAGACGCACGTACCCGATTAATGCATCAAGAATAGGCTATTTACAAATATTAATGTGCACAAATATTTCATGGGGCAAATTATCATTTGTCGCAACATGTTTTCATCTAGAAGGGACAATTGTCAACTGTTCTTCGTACTATTTCATACCTTGTTAAAAATATTATTTGCTTGTTAATAACTTCCATGGTTTACTAAATTCTAGTTATATTATCAGTACAAAGCCTTTAAAATCCATCTCTTTGTGTAGGAAATGATAACATTCGCAGGAACAAAGTTGCTAGCTGAAGATATTGTTAGAACATGTTCCACGGAATTTGTCTTGTGAGTATTGTTAGAACAATTATGTTATAGTAAAGGTAGATAACATACTTGTTCAAGTAAACATCTGCAGTATATCCAAATCATCGTACAAATATGAATAATTATTCATGAGTCGTCACATATGGGTGAAGTTTCTTCCAGCCTACAAAGCATACATAGGACAACACCATCAAGTATTCACCAACTTCTGGAGAATTCATAAAACGTCTTTCGTATGGTATCGTGAAACTTTTTTGCTTTATTAATATCTACAGGTGCACCTCGGATTGAAAAGATCAGAGTGCACAAAAATGACATATCACTGACTAAACGGGTGGCTAAATATCAAGCTCTCTGTAGAAGTGGGAATCTGGAATTTGACCCAGAGTAGCTTTACATTGCAGAGACTATCAGTTAGTAAAGTGCACTAAACATAAGTACTAAATGACTTGTGTCGAACGGTTCCAGGCGTGTACTACCTTTTATGAAGATTGACAAAAAATCTAACAAACACCAGCAGCATCTACTTGCTCCAAGAATGATGATAATTGTGAATTATGTAAAACAGCACGGATATCCATGTAAAGTATATTGTCTTGAATTTTCTCGCAAAAGGACACAATAGCTCTTATCATGTCAGGACACCTTCAGCCGCCAACATAAGTTTGTCGTAATACAGATTAATCTCAAGAGAAAATATACTAAAGAATAAATTAATCAGCATAACGCAAGGAAAATATTTTCGGACTTGTGTATATAGCAGCATTGAACATAATAATAAGAAAATTATACAGAAGTTCAGATGGAGAGAAAAACACAGTGTTCTAGAGTGTAGAGACCAAAAAGCATCTCTGAATGAAGTAGGACTTACTTTAGGCTCATTTCTGCAAGACACAATAGGAGAAGACGGATCTTGCGAAATTCTTTTACATATGGTCGCTCTACAGATATATAGTAAAGGATTAGAAGGCGTACAATGTCAATGATCTTAGGGAGTCCACACCGTATTGGTAATAGTTTCCCATCAGCCTCAAAATACTATATCAAAAACAAATAAAGTTCTCTTTGTACTTCGTAACTTGAATGTGCCCAAATATGTGGGTTCAGATAAATTTGTGAAAGAGCATATTTCAATAGAGCTTCAGACATACCTGAAAGAGCAGATACCTTAGTAATATAGACAAGTCCAAGCAAGAGAAATATAGAGATTACCAAGTCCGTAGAGAAATTCAACATGTACTTCAGTGCAGAAAGAGTCTTAAGATCTAGTAGCTGCGATGAAACAAATGTTAGCAAGAAACCTAAAATATATCAGAAGAGGAAGAAATACAGAGACACTGCCGACACAATAATTATGTCCTGCAGGAAGCGCCGCGAGCATCACTTTGTACAGCTCGTGATGGTTGCTACCTCTTGAGCACTGCGTTGGATTTCCCCAAAGAGGAGAGGATGATGCAGTAAAGTAGCGTAAATATTTCCCTCAATTTTTTAGAACCAAGGTATCAATCCAGTAGGAGATCACGCACGAGTCCCTCGTACCTACACAAAACGATAGCTACTCGCAACCAACGCGATTAGGGGTTGTCAATCCCTTCATGGTCACTTATGAGGGTGAGATCTGATAGAGATGATAAGTAATATTTTTAGTATTTTTGATATAGAGATGCAAAGTGAAAAGTAAAAGGCAAAGTAAAAACAAAGCAAGTAATAAAGTAATGGAAATTGATATGATGAGAATAGACCCGGGGGCCATAGGTTTCACTAGTGGCTTCTCTCAAGAGCATAAATATTCTACGGTGGGTGAACAAATTACTATTGAGCAATTGATAGAAAAGCGAATAATTATGAGGTTATCTAGGTATGATCATGTATATAGGCATCACGTCCGAGACAAGTAGATCGAAACGATTCTCCATCTACTACTATTACTCCACTCATCGACCGCTATCCAGCATGCATCTAGAGTATTAAGTTAAAAACAGAGTAACGCCTCAAGCAAGATGACATGATGTAGAGGGATAAATTCATGCAATATGATAAAAACCCCATCTTGTTATCCTCGATGGCAACAATACAATATGTGCCTTACAACCCTTTCTGTCACTAGGTAAGGACACCGCAAGATTGAACCTAAAGCTAAACACTTCTCCCATTGCAAGAACTACCAATCTAGTTGGCCAAACCAAACGGATAATTCAAAGAGACTTGCAAAGATAACTCAATCATACATAAAAAAATCAGAGAAGAATCAAATATTATTCATAGATAAGCTGGATCATAAACCCACAATTCATCGGTCTCAACAAACACACCGCAAAAAGAAGATTACATCGAATAGATCTCCACAAGAGAGGGGGAGAACATTGTATTGAGATTCAAAAAGAGAGAAGAAGCCATCTAGCTACTAGCTATGGACCAAAGGTCTGAAGTAAACTACTCACACTTCATCGGAGAGGCTATGGTGTTGATGTAGAAGCCCTCCGTGGTAGATGCCCCCTCCGGCGGAGCTCCGGAACAGGCCCCAAGATGGGATCTCGTGGATACAGAAAGTTGCGGCGGTGGAATTAGGTTTTTGGCTCCGTATTTGATCTGATGGGGGTACGTAGGTATATATATGAGGAAGGAGTACGTCGGTGGAGCAACAGGGGGCCCACGAGGTAGGGGGGCGCGCCCGGGGGGCACCCTCGTGACCTCCACGGCTATTCCTTGGAGCAGGGTCCAAGTCTCCTAGATCACGTTCGGTGAGAAAATCACGTTCCCGAAGGTTTTATTCCGTTTGAACTCCGTTTGATATTCTGTTTCTTTCAAATACTGAAATAGGCAAAAAACAACAATTCTGGGCTGGGCCTCCGGTTAATAGGTTAGTCCCAAAAATAATATAAAAGTGGAAAATAAAGCCAAATATAGTCCAAAATAGTAGATAAAGTAGCATGGAGCAATCAAAAATTATAGATACATTGGAGACGTATCAGGCATCCCCAAGATTAATTCCTGCTCGTCCTCGAGTAGGTAAATGATAAAAAAGAGTTTTTGATGCGGAGTGATACTTTGGCATAATTTCAATGTAAATCTTCTTAATTGTGGTATGAATATTCAGATCCGAAAGATTCAAGACAAAAGTTCATATTGACATAAAAGTAATAATACTTCAAGCATACAAATTAATGCAATCATGTCTTCTCAAAATAACATGGTTAAAGAAAGTTATCCCTACAAAATCATATAGTCTGGCTATGCTCTATCTTCATCACACAAAGTATTTAATCATGCACAACCCCGATGACGAGCCAAGCAATTGTTTCATACTTTAGTAATCTCAAACTTTTTCAACTTTCACGCAATACATGAGCGTGAGCCATGGACATAGCACTATAGGTGGAATAGAATGGTGGTTGTGGAGAAGACAAAAAGGAGAAGATAGCCTCACATCAACTAGGCATATCAACGGGCTATTGAGATGCCCATCAATAGATATCAATGTGAACGAGTAGGGATTGCCATGCAACAGATGCACTAGAGCTATAAATATGTGAAAGCTCAACAAAAGAAACTAAGTGGGTGTGCATCCAACTTGCTTGCTCACGAAGACCTAGGGCACTTTGAGGAAGCCCATCATTGGAATATACAAGCCAAGTTCTATAATGAAAAATTCCCACTAGTATATGAAGGTGACAACATATGAGACTCTATATCATGAAGATCATGGTGCTACTTTGAAGCACAAGTGTGGAAAAAGGATAGTAGCATTGTCCCTTCTCTCTTTTTCTCTCTTTTTTTATTTTGGTGGGCTTCTTTGGCCTCTTTTATTTTTTCATAAAGTCCGGAGTCTCATCCCGACTTATGGGGGAATCATAGTCTCCATCATCCTTTCCTCACTGGGACAATGCTCTAATAATGATGATCATCACACTTTTATTTATTTTTCTTACAACTCAACAATTACAACTCGATACTAGAACAAAATACGACTCTATATGAATGCCTCCAGCGGTGTACCGGGATATGCAATGAATCAAGAGTGACATGTATGAAAGAATTATGAACGGTGGCTTTGCCACAAATACAATGCCAACTACATGTTCATGCAAAAAGCAATATGACAAAAGTAATGTGTGTCATATGAACAGAGCGGTGAAAAGTTGCATGGAAATATATCTCGAAATGGCTATGGAAATGCCATGATAGGTAGGTATAGTGGCTGTTTTGAGGAAGGTATATGGGTGGTGTATGATACCGGCGAAAAGTGCGCGGTATTAGAGAGGCTAGCAATGGTGGAAGGGTGAGAGTGCGTATAATCCATGGACTCAACATTAATCAAAAGAACTCATGCACTTGTTGCAAAAATTTAGAAGTCATCAAAAACCAAAGCACTAAACGCATACTCCTAGGGGGATAGATTGGTAGGAAAAAAACATCGCTCGTCCACGACTGCCACTCATAAGGAAGACAATCAATAAATAAAGTTGTGCTCCGACTTCATCACAAAGCGGTTCACCATACGTGCATGCTACGGGAATCACAAACTTCAACACAAGCATTCTTTAAATTCATAATCACCCCAACTAGCATTGCTTTGATATTATCACCTCCATATCTCAAAACAATTATCAAGCATCAAACTTATCTTAGTATGCAACACACTCAAAAGAAAGTTTCACATATCTTGAATACCAAGTATATTATCTTTAAGAAAATTACCATGCTATTAACAACTCTCAAAACAATCTAAGTGAAGCATGAGAGATCAATAGTTTCTTTAAAACAAATCCACCACTGTGCTCTAAAAAGATCCAAGTGAAGCACTATGAGCAAAACTATCAAGCTCAAAAGATATAAGCGAAGCACATAGAGTATTCTAGCAAATTCCAAATCATGTATGACTCTCTCAAAAGGTGTGTACATCAAGGATGATTGTGGTAAACTAACAAGCAAAGACGCAAATAATACAAGACGCCCCAAGCAAAACACATAACATGTGGTGAATAAAAATATAGCTCCAAGTAAATTACCGATGGAAGTAGACGAAAGAGGGGATGCCTTCCGGGGCATCCCCAAGCTTTGAATTTTTGGTGTCCTTGGATTATCTTGGGGGTGCCATGGGCATCCCCAAGCTTAGGCCCTTGCTACTCTTTGTTCCATAATCCATCAAAAGAATTCACCCAAAACTTGAAAACTTCACAACACAAAACTCAATAGAAATCTCGTGAGCTCCGTTAGTGAAAGAAAACAAAAGACTACTTTAAGGTACTGTAATTAACTCATTATTTATTTATATTGGTGTTAAACCTACTGTATTCCAACTTTCTTATGGTTTATAAACTAATTTATTAGCCATAGATGCATTGAAATAAGCAAACAACACACGAAAAACAGAATCTGTCAAAAACAGAATAGTCTGTAGCAATCTGTAACTAACACAAACTTCTGGAACTCTAAAAATTCTACCAAAATAGGAAGTACTGGACAATTTGTTTATTGATCAGCAGCAAAAATAATCAATGCAAAAGCACGTTTCTGTGATTTATTGAATGATTTCTAGTGAGCGCAAAGTTTCTGTTTTTCAGCAGAATCAAATCAACTATCATCATAGCTTATCCTATAGGTTCTACTTGGCACAAACACTAATTAAAACATAAAACTGTTGGAAATATGCCCTAGAGGCAATAATAAAAGGATTATTATTATATTTCCTTGTTCATGATAATTGTCTTTTATTCATGCTATAATTGTATTGTCCAGAAATCGTAATACACGTGTGAATACATAGACCACAACATGTCCCTAGTGAGCCTCTAGTTGACTAGCTCGTTGATCAACAGATAGTCATGGTTTCCTGACTATGGACATTGGATGTCATTGATAACGAGATCACATCATTAGGAGAATGATGTGATGGACAAGACCCAATCCTAAGCATAGCACAAGATCGTGTAGTTCGTTTGCTAGAGCTTTTCCAATGTCAAGTATCTTTTCCTTAGACCATGAGATCGTGTAACTCCCGGACACTGTAGGAGTGCTTTCGGTGTACCAAATGTCACAACGTAACTGGGTGACTATAAAGGTATACTACGGGTATCTCCGAAAGTGTCTGTTGGGTTGACACAAATCGAGACTGGGATTTGTCACTCCGTATGACGGAGAGGTATCTCTAGGCCCACTCGGTAATGCATCATCATAATGAGCTCAAAGTGACCAAGTGTCTGGTCACGGGATCATGCATTAAGGTACGAGTAAAGTGACTTGCCGGTAACGAGATTGAACGAGGTATTGGGATACCGATGATCGAATCTTGGGTAAGTAACATACCGATTGACAAAGGGAATTGTATACGGGGTTGCTTGAATCCTCGACATCGTGGTTCATCCGATGAGATCATCGAGGAGCATGTGGGAGCCAACATGGGTATCCAGATCCCGCTGTTGGTTATCGACCAGAGAGCCGTCTCGGTCATGTCTACGTGTCTCCCGAACCCGTAGGGTCTACACACTTAAGGTTTGGTGATGCTAGGGTTGTAGAGATATTAGTATGCAGCAAACCGAAAGTTGTTTGGAGTCCCGGATTAGATCCCGGACGTCACGAGGAGTTCCAGAATGGCCCGGAGGTAAAGAATTATATATGGGAAGTCGAGTTTAGGCCATCGGGAAAGTTTCGGGGGTCACCGGTATTGTACCGGGACCCTTCCGTGCCGGGGGGTCCACCAGGTGGGGCCACCCATCCTGGAGGGCCCCATGGGCTGAAGTGGGAGGGGAACCAGCCTCTGGTGGGCTGGTGCACCCTCCCTTGGCCCCCCTGCGCCTAGGGTTGGGAACCCTAGGGGAGGGGGCGCCTCCACTTGCCTTGGGGGGCAAGGCACCCCCCTTGGCCGCCGCCCCCTAGGAGATCCCATCTCCTAGGGCCGGCGCTCCCCCCTGGGGACCCTATATATAGAGGGGGGAGGGAGGGCAGCCGCACCCTTGCACTTGGCGCCTCCCTTTCCCCTTGCTACACCTCTCCCTCCCGCAGACGCTTGGCGAAGCCCTGCCGGGATCCCTGTTGCATCCACCACCACGCCGTCGTGCTGCTGGATCTTCATCAACCTCTCCTTTCCCCTTGCTGGATCAAGAAGGAGGAGACGTCACGCTGACCGTACGTGTGTTGAACGTGGAGGTGCCGTCCGTTCGGCGCTAGGATCTCCGGTGATTTGGATCACGACGAGTACGACTCCCTCAACCCCGTTCTCTTGAACGCTTCCGCTCGATCTACAAGGGTATGTAGATGCACTCCTCTCTCTCGTTGCTAGATGAACTCATAGATAGATCTTGGTGAAACCATAGAAATTTTTTATTTTCTGCAACGTTCCCCAACAATGGCATCATGAGCTAGGTGTATGCGTAGTTCTCTTTGCACGAGTAGAACACAAATCTGTTGTGGGCATAGATGTTGTCAACTTTCTTGCCACTACTAGTCTTATTTTGCTTCAGCGGTATTGTGGGATGAAGCAGCCTGGACCGACCTTACACGTACGCTTACGTGAGACAGGTTCCACCGACTGACATGCACTAGTTGTATAAGGTGGCTAGCGGGTGTCTGTCTCTCCCACTTTAGTTGGAGCAGATTCGATGAAAAGGGTCCTTATGAAGGGTAAATAGAAGTTGACAAATCACGTTGTGGCTTTTTCGTAGGTAAGAAAACGTTCTTGCTAGAACCCTATTGCAGCCACGTAAAAGATGCAACAACAACTAGAGGACGTCTAACTTGTTTTTGCAGCAATTGCTTTATGATGTGATATGGCCAAAAGTTGTGATGAATGATGAATGATATATTGTGATGTATGAGATCATGTTCTTGTAATAGGAATCACGACTTGCATGTCGATGAGTATGACAACCGGCAGGAGCCATAGGAGTTGTCTTAATTATTGTATGACCTACATGTTAATGATTTAACGCCATGTAATTACTTTACTTTATTGCTAAACCGTTAGCTATAGTAGTAGAAGTAATAGTTGGCGAGCAACTTCATGGAGACACGGTGATGGAGATCATGGTGTCATGCCGGTGACGAAGATGATCATGGAGCCCCGAAGATGGAGATCAAAGGAGCTATATGATATTGTCCATATCATGTCACTACTATTTGATTGCATGTGATGTTTATCATGTTTTTGCATCTTGTTTACTTAGAACGACGGTAGTAAATAAGATGATCCCTCATAATAATTTCAAGAAAGTGTTCCCCCTAACTGTGCGCCGTTGCGACAGTTCTTTGTTTCGAAGCACCACGTGATGATCGGGTGTCATAGATTCTAACATTCACATACAACAGGTGTAAGACAGATTTACACATGCAAAACACTTAGGTTAACTTGACGAGCCTAGCATGTACAGACATGGCCTCAGAACACAGAGACCGAAAGGTCGAACATGAGTCGTATGGAAGATACGATCAACATGGAGATGTTCACCGATGATGACTAGTCCGTCTCACGTGATGATCGGACACGGCCTAGTCGACTCGGATCATGTAACACTTAGATGACTAGAGGGATGTCTAATCTGAGTGGGAGTTCATTAAATAATTTGATTAGATGAACTTAATTATCATGAACTTAGTCTAAAATCTTTGCAAAAATGTCTTGTAGATCAAATGGCCAACGCTCATGTCAACATGAACTTCAACGCGTTCCTAGAGAAAACCAAGCTGAAAGATGATGGCAGCAACTATACGGACTGGGTCCGGAACCTGAGGATCATCCTCATAGCTGCCAAGAAAGCATATGCCCTAGAAGGACCGCTAGGTGAAGCACCCATCCCTGAGAACCAAGACATTATGAACGCTTGGCAGTCACGTGCTGATGATTACTCCCTCGTTCAGTGCGGCATGCTTTACAGCTTAGAACCGGGGCTCCAAAAGCATTTTGAGCAACACGGAGCATACGAGATGTTCGAGGAGCTGAAAATGGTTTTCCAAGCTCACGCCCGGGTCGAGAGATATGAAGTCTCCGACAAGTTTTATAGTTGTAAGTTGGAGGAAAATAGTTCTGTCAGTAAGCACATACTCAAAATGTCCGGGTTGCACAACTGCCTGTCCCAGCTGAACATTAACCTCCCGGACAAGGCGGTCATTGACAGAATCCTTCAGTTGCTCCCACCGAGCTACAAGAGCTTTGTGATGAACTACAATATGCAGGGGATGGTGAAAACTATTCCTGAAGTATTTTCAATGCTGAAGTCAGCAGAGGTAGAAATCAAAAAGGAACATCAAGTGTTGATGGTCAATAAAACCACCAAGTTCATGAAAGACAAGGGTAAGAAGAACTTCAAGAAGGACGACAAGGATGTTGCCGCGCCCGGTAAGCCAGTTGCCGGGAAGAAGTCAAAGAATGGACCCAAGCCTGGAACTGAGTGCTTTTATTGCAAATGGAAGGGTCACTGGAAGCGGAACTGCCCCAAATACTTAGCAGACAAGAAGGCCGGCAACACTAAAGGTATATGTGATATACATGTAATTGATGTGTACCTTACTAGTGCTCGTAGTAGCTCCTTGGTATTTGATACCGGTGCTGTTGCTCATATTTGTAACTCAAAGCAGGAGCCGCGGAATAAGCAGAGACTGGCGAAGGACGAGGTGACGATGCGCGTCGGGAATGGTTCCAAGGTCGATGTGATCGCCGTCGGCACGCTACCTCTACATTTACCCATGGGATTAGTTTTAAACCTCAATAATTGTTATTTAGTGCCAAGTTTGAGCATGAACATTGTATCTGGATCTCGTTTAATACGAAATGGCTACTCATTTAAATCCGAGAATAATGGTTGTTCTATTTATATGAGAGATATGTTTTATGGTCATGCCCCGATGGTCAATGTTTTATTCTTAATGAATCTTGAACATGATGTTACACATATTCATAATGTGAATACCAAAAGATGTAAAGTTGATAACGATAGTCCCACATACTTGTGGCACTGTCGCCTTGGTCACATTGGTGTCAAGCACATGAAGAAGCTCCATGCTGATGGACTTTTAGAGTCTCTCGATTATGAATCACTTGACACATGCGAACCATGCCTCATGGGATAAATGACCAAGACTCCTTTCTCCGAAACAATGGAGCGAGCAACCAACTTATTGGAAATCATACATACTGATGTGTGCGGTCCAATGAGCGTTGAGGCTCGTGGAGGATATCGTTATGTTCTCACTCTCATTGATGACTTAAGTAGATATGGGTATGTCTACTTGATGAAACACAAGTCTAAGACCTTTGAAAAGTTCAAGGAATTTCAGAATGAGGTAGAGAATCAACGTGACCGAAAGATAAAGTTCTTGCGATCAGATCGTGGATGAGAATATTCAAGTCACGAATTTGGTACGCACTTGAGAAAATGTGGAATCGTTTCACAACTCACGCCGCCTGGAACACCTCAGCGTAACAGTGTGTCCGAACGTCGTAATCGCACTCTATTGGATATGCTGCGGTCTATGATGTCTCTTACTGATTTACCGCTATCATTTTGGGGATACGCTCTAGAGACAGCTACATTCACTTTAAATAGGGCTCCATCTAAATCCGTTGAGACGACACCGTATGAATTATGGTTTGGGAAGAAACCTAAGCTTTCGTTTCTAAAAGTTTGGGGATGTGATGCTTATGTCAAGAAACTTCAACCTGAAAAGCTCGAACCCGAGTCGAAAAAATGCGTCTTCATAGGATACCCTAAGGAAACCATTGGGTATACCTTCTACCTTAGATCCGAAGGCAAGATCTTTGTTGCCAAGAATGGATCCTTTCTGCAAAAAGAGTTTGTCTTGAAAGGAGTAAGTGGGAGGAAAGTAGAACTCGATGAAGTACTACCTCTTGAACCGAAAAGTAGTGCAGCTCAGGAAAATGTTTCTGTGGTGCCTACACCGATTGGAGAGGAAATTAATGATGATGATCAAGGTACTTCAGGTCAAGTTTCTACTGAACTTCGTAGGTCCACAAGGACACGTTCCACACAAGAGTGGTATGGCAACCCTGTCCTGGAAATCATGTTGTTAGACAACGGTGAACCTTCGAACTATGAAGAAGCGATGGCGGGCCCAGATTCCAACAAATGGCTTGAAGGCATGCAATCCGAGATAGAATCCATGTATGAAAACAAAGTATGGACTTTGACAGACTTGCCCGATGATCGGTGAGCGATAGAAAATAAATGGATCTTTAAGAAGAAGACAGACGCGGATGGTAATGTTACCATCTATAAAGCTTGACTTGTCGCTAAGGGTTATCGGCAAGTTCAAGGGGTTGACTATGATGAGACTTTCTCTCCCGTAGCGAAGCTGAAGTCCATCCGAATCATGTTAGCAATTGCCGCATACTATGATTATGAGATATGGCAGATGGACGTCAAAACGGCATTCCTTAATGGCTATCTTAAGGAAGAACTGTATATGATGCAGCCGGAAGGTTTTGTCGATTCTAAGAATGCTAACAAGGTATGCATGCTCTAGCGATCCATTTATGGGCTGGTGCAAGCATCTCGGAGTTGGAACATTCGCTTTGATGAGATGATCAAAGCGTTTGGGTTTATGCAGACTTATGGAGAAGCCTGCGTTTACAAGAAAGTGAGTGGGAGCTCTATCGCATTTCTCATATTATATGTAGATGACATACTTCTGATGGGAAATGATATAGAACTTTCCGACAGCATTAAGGCCTACTTGAATGAGTGTTTTTCAATGAAGGACCTTGGAGAAGCTGCTTACATATTAGGCATCAAGATCTATAGGGATAGATCGAGATGCCTCATAGGTCTTTCACATAGCACATACCTTGATAAGATATTGAATAAGTTCAATATGGATCAGTCCAAGAAAGGGTTCTTTCCTGTATTGCAAGGTGTGAGATTGAGCTCGGCTCAATGCCCGACCACGGCAGAAGATAAAGAAGAGATGAGTGTCATCCCCTATGCCTCAGCCACAGTATCTATTATGTATGCCATGCTGTGTACCAGACCTGATGTAAACCTTGCCATAAGTTTGGTAGGAAGGTACCAAAGTAATCCCGGCAAGGAACACCGGACAATGGTCAAGAATATCCTGAAGTACCTGAAAAGGACAAAGGACATGTTTCTCGTCTATGGAGGTGCGAAGAGCTCGTCGTAAAGGGTTACGTCGATGCTAGCTTCGACACAGATCTGGATGACTCTAAGTCACAAACCGGATACGTGTATATGTTGAATCGTGGAGCAGTAAGCTGGTGCAGTTGCAAGCAGAGCGTCGTGGCAGGATCTACATGTGAAGCGGAGTACATGGTAGCCTCGGAGGCAGCGCATGAATCAATATGGATGAAGGAGTTCATCACCGACCTAGGAGTCATATCCAATGCGTCGGGGCCGATCACTCTCTTCTGTGACAACACTGGAGCTATTGCCCTTACCAAGGAGCCCAGGTTTCACAAGAAGACCAGGCACATCAAGCGTCGTTTCAACTCCATCCGTGAAAATGTTCAGGATGGAGACATAGATATTTGCAAAGTACATACGGATCTGAATGTCGCAGATCCGTTGACTAAACCTCTACCGCGAGCAAAACATGATCAACACCAGAACTATATGGGTGTTCGATTCATCACAATGTAACTAGATTATGGACTCTAGTGCAAGTGGGAGACTGTTGGAAATATGCCCTAGAGGCAATAATAAAAGGATTATTATTATATTTCCTTGTTCATGATAATTGTATTTTATTCATGCTATAATTGTATTATCCAGAAATCGTAATACACGTGTGAATACGACCACAACATGTCCCTAGTGAGCCTCTAGTTGACTAGCTCGTTGATCAACAGATAGTCATGGTTTCCTGACTATGGACATTGGATGTCATTGATAATGAGATCACAGCATTAGGAGAATGATGTGATGGACAAGACCCAATCCTAAGCATAGCAGAAGATCGTGTAGTTCGTTTGCTAGAGCTTTTCCAATGTCAAGTATCTTTTCCTTAGACCATGAGATCGTGTAACTCCCGGACACCGTAGGAGTGCTTTGGGTGTACCAAATGTCACAACGTAACTGGGTGACTATAAAGGTATACTACGATTATCTCCAAAAGTGTCTGTTGGGGTGACACGGATCGAGACTGGGATTTGTCACTCCATATGAGGAGAGGTATCTCTGGGCCCACTCGGTAATGCATCATCATAATGAGCTCAAAGTTACCAAGTGTCTGGTCACGGGATCATGCATTACGATACGAGTAAAGTGACTTGCTAGTAACGAGATTGAACGAGGTATTAGGATACCGACGATCAAATCTCGGGCAAGTAACGTACCGATTGACAAAGGGAATTGTATACGGGGTTGCTTGAATCCTCGACATCGTGGTTCATCCGATGAGATCATCGAGGAGCATGTGCAAGCCAACATGGGTATCTAGATCCCGCTGTTGGTTATTGACCGGAGAGCCGTCTCGGTCATGTCTACGTGTCTCCCGAACCCGTAGGGTCTACACACTTAAGGTTTGGTGACGCTAGGGTTGTAGAGATATTAGTATGCAGCAAACCAAAAGTTGTTCGGAGTCCCGGATGAGATCTCGGACGTTACGAGGAGTTCCGGAATGGTCCGGAGGTAAAGAATTATATATGGGAAGTCGAGTTTCGGCCATCGGGAAAGTTTCGAGGGTCACCGGTATTGTACCGGGACCACCGGAAGGGTCCCGGGGGTCCACCTGGTGGGGCCACCCATCCGGAGGGCCCCATGGGCTGAAGTGGGAGGGGAACCAGCCCCTGGTGGGCTGGTGCGCCCCTCTTGGTCCCCTCCTGCGCCTAGGGTTGGGAACCCTAGGGGAGGGGGCGCCTCCACTTGCCTTGGTGGGCAAGGCACCCCCCTTGGCCGCCGCCCCCCATCTTCTAGGGCCGGCGCCCCCTAGGGACCCTATATATAGAGGGGAAGAGGGAGGGCATCCGCACCCTTGCACTTGGTGCCTCGCTTTCCCCTTGCCACACCTCTCCCTCCCGCAGACGCTTGGCGAAGCCCTGCCGGGATCCCTGCTGCATCCACCACCACGCCATCGTGCTACTGGATCTTCATCAACCTCTCCTTTCCCCTTGCTGGATCAAGAAGGAGGAGACGTCATGCTGACCGTACGTGTGTTGAATGCGGAGGTGCCGTCCGTTCGGCGCTAGGATCTCCGGTGATTTGGATCACGACGAGTACGACTCCCTCAACCCCGTTCTCTTGAACGCTTCCGCTCGATCTACAAGGGTATGTAGATGCACTCCTCTCTCTCATTGCTAGATGAACTCATAGATAGATCTTGGTGAAACCGTAGAATTTTTTTATTTTCTGCAATGTTCCCCAACAAAAACCACATCTAAACAGAAAGTATATGGATTATTTATTCCTAAACAGAAGCAAAAACAAAAAACACAAAATAAAGTTGGGTTGCCTCCCAACAAGCGCTATCGTTTAACGCCCTTAGCTAGGCATAAAAGCAAGGATAGATCTAGGTTTTGCCATCGTTGGTAGGCAATCCATAAGTGGCTCTCATGATAGATTCATATGGTAATTTTATTTTCTTTCTAGGGAAGTGTTCCATACCCTTTCTCAAGGGAAATTGGAATATAATATTCCCTTCCTTCATATCAATAATCGCACCAATCGTTCTAAGGAAAGGTCTACCAAGAATAATAGGACATGAAGGATTGCAATCTATATCAAGAACGATAAAATCTATGGGCACATAATTCCTATTTGCAACAATAAGAACATCATTAATTCTTCCCATAGGCTTTTTAATAGTGGAATCTGCAAGATGCAAGTTTAGAGAGCAATCTTCAAAGTCACGGAAATCTAGCAAATCACACAAAGTTTTCGGAATAGCAGAGACACTAGCACCCAAATCACACAAAGCATGAAACTCATAATTTTTAATTTTAATTTTGATAGTAGGTTCCCACTCATCATAGAGTTTTCTAGGGATAGAAACTTTCAACTCAAGTTTTTCTTCATAAGATTGCATCAAGGCATCAAAAATGTGTTCGGTAAAGGCCTTATTTTGACTATAAGCATGAGGAGAATCTAGCACGGATTGCAACAAGGAAATACAACCAATCAAAGAGCAATTTTCATAATTAAATTCCTTGAGATCCAAAATAGTGGGTTTAGCAACATCTAGATTTTTATTTCTTTCAATCCCACTTTCATCAATTTTATCATCAAGATCTAGAAACTCCAAATTATTAGAACGCCTTCTAGGTAAAGAAGATCATATTCAGTTTCATCAAGATTTATATTGCAAAACAAAGATTTAATAGGGGACACATCAATAACTTTTAGATCTTCATCTTGATTTTCATAGGAATCGGAAGAACACGCTTTAATAAAGGCATCTTTGGAAGCACGCATCCTAGCGGTTCTTTCCTTGCACTCATCAATGGAAATTCTCATAGCTTTGAGAGACTCATTGATATAATGCTTAGGAGGAATAGATCTAAGCTTTAAAGAATCAATTTCAAGAGAAATTCTATCAACGTTCCTAGCCAAATCATCAACTTTAAGCAATTTCTCTTCGAGCAAAGCATTACAATTCTTTTGTGAATTCATAAACTCTTTAACACTACTCTCAAATTCAGAGGGCATCTTATTAAAATTTCCATAAGAGTTGTTGTAGGAATTTCCATAATTATTAGAAGGATTACTAGGATAAGGCCTAGGATTAAAATCCCTCTATACGCGTTATTTCCAAAACTATTCCTACCAACAAAATTCACATCCATAGATTCATTATTATTCTCAATCAAAGTAGATAAAGGCATATCATTGGGATCAAAGAGAAGTATTTTTAGTAGCAAACATCTTCATAAGTTCATCCATCTTTTCACTCAAAACATTGATTTCTTCTATAGCATGCACTTTTTTACTAGAAGATCTTTCGGTATGCCATTGAGAATAATTAGCCATAATATTGTCAAGCAATTTTGTAGAATCTCCTAACGTAATTTTCATAAACGTGCCTCCCGCGGCCGAATCTAAAAGATTTCTAGAAGCAAAATTTAATCCGGCATAAAATTTTTGTATGATCATCCATAAATTCAAACCATGAATAGGGAAATTGCGAAGCATCAGTTTCATTCTTTCCCAAGATTGGGCAACATGCTCATGATCAAGTTGTTTAAAATTCATAATATCGTTCCTAAGAGTGATGATCTTAGTGGGAGGAAAATACTTAGAGATAAAAGCATCTTTGCACTTGTTCCAAGAATCAATACTATTTTTAGGCAAAGACGAAAACCAAATTTTAGCACGATCTCTAAGTGAAAACGGAAATAACTTCAATTTGACAATATTGTTATCCGTATCTTTCTTCTTTTTCATATCACATAAATCAACAAAATTGTTTAGATGAGTAGCGGCATCTTTACTAGGAAGGCCGGCGAATTGATCTTTCATAACAAGATTCAGCAAAGCGGTATTGATTTCACAAGACTCATCATTATTAAGAGGAGCAATCGGAGTACTAAGGAAATCATTATTATTGGTATTCGAGAAATCACACAATTTGGTATTATCTTGCACCATGGCAACAAGTAATCCAACACACAAGCAACAAGAAGGCAACGGGAAAAAGGCAAACTGGAAAGAGAGGAGGAGATTGGGAAAGAGAGGGCGAATAAAACGGCAAGGGTGAAGTGGGGGAGAGGAAAATGAGAGGCAAATAATGTAATTCAAGAGATAGGTATTGTGATGGGTACTTGGTATGGTTGACTTTTGCGCAAACTCCCCGGCAACGGTGCCACAAATTCTTCTTGGTACCTCTTGAGCAGTGCGTTGGATTTCCCCGAAGAGGAGAGGATGATGCAGTAAAGTAGCGTAAGTATTTCCCTTAGTTTTTGAGAACCAAGGTATCAATCCAGTAGGAGATCACGCACGAGTCCCTCGTACCTACACAAAACGATAGCTACTCGCAACCAACGCGATTAGGGGTTGTCAATCCCTTCACGGTCACTTACGAGGGTGAGATCTAATAGAGATGATAAGTAATATTTTTGGTATTTTTGATATAGAGATGCAAAGTGAAAAGTAAAAGGCAAAGTAAAAACAAAGCAAGTAATAAAGTAATGGAAATTGATATGATGAGAATAGACCCGGGGGCCATAGGTTTCACTAGTGGCTTCTCTCAAGAGCATAAATATTCTACGGTGGGTGAACAAATTACTGTTGAGCAATTGATAGAAAAGCGAATAATTATGAGGTTATCTAGGTATGATCATGTATATAGGCATCACGTCCGATACAAGTAGATCGAAACGATTCTGCATCTACTACTATTACTCCACTCATCGACCGCTATCAAGCATGCATCTAGAGTATTAAGTTAAAAACAGAGTAACGCCTTAAGCAAGATGACATGATGTAGAGGGATAAATTCATGCAATATGATAAAAACCCCATCTTGTTATCCTCGATGGCAACAATACAATACGTGCCTTGTAACCCTTTCTGTCACTGGGTAAGGACACCGCAAGATTGAACCCAAAGCTAAACACTTCTCCCATTGCAAGAACTACCAATCCAGTTGGCCAAACCAAACGGATAATTTGAAGAGACTTGCAAAGATAACTCAATCATACATAAAAGAATTCAGAGAAGAATCAAATATTATTCATAGATAAGCTGGATCATAAACCCACAATTCATCGGTTTCAACGAACACACCGCAAAAAGAAGATTACATCAAATAGATCTCCACAAGAGAGGGGGAGAACATTGTATTGAGATTCAAAAAGAGAGAAGAAGCCATCTAGCTACTAGCTATGGACCCAAGGTCTGAAGTAAACTACTCACACTTCATCGGAGAGGCTATGGTGTTGATGTAGAAGCCCTCCGTGGTAGATGCCCCCTCCGGCGGAGCTCCGGAACAGGCCCCAAGATGGGATCTCGTGGATACAGAAAGTTGCGGCGGTGGAATTAGGTTTTTGGCTCCGTATTTGATCTGATGGGGGTACGTAGGTATATATATGAGGAAGGAGTACGTCGGTGGAGCAACAGGGGGCCCACGAGGCAGGGGGGCGCGCCCGGGGGGAGGGGGCACCCTCGTGACCTCCACGGCTGTTCCTTGGAGCAGGGTCCAAGTCTCCTGGATCACGTTCGGTGAGAAAATCACGTTCCCGAAGGTTTTATTCCGTTTGGACTCCGTTTGATATTCTGTTTCTTTGAAATACTGAAATAGGCAAAAAAACAACAATTCTGGGCTGGGCCTCCGGTTAATAGGTTAGTCCCAAAAATAATATAAAAGTGGAAAATAAAGCCCAATATAGTCCAAAACAGTAGATAAAGTAGCATGGAGCAATCAAAAATTATAGATACGTTGGAGACGTATCAATGGTTGCCTCGAGCTTGCTATTGTTAACACTATCAAGTACATAAGACACACTGAACAAAATCCTATCATTGCTCGCCAGGAAGAAGACAAGAACACAATATATTCAATTCTCTGGTTTGAGTAATTGGTCAAAAGAAGATAACATGATGTTCAGAGGCTAATTCATTCCTCTATGTTGAAGCCAAAAATCATCTTTGATGAAATACCATCCCTTGCATCCAAAATTCCAAAAGGATGAAAAATTGCAATTATTAAGGGTAGCAGCAATAAAGTGTCATTTTGATGTTACCTATACCCACACAAACCCAAAGGATGATATTGTTCTTCAACATCTTTTGTATTTTACTCTGAATCCATTCAGCACCCACGCAAACCCGAAGGATGATACACAAAAGATTCATAATTGTGTAGAGCAGGGACACATTTGTGAACCTGAAGTGTAATAAAGAATAGCAACTTATATCATTGTTTTTTTTGTAGAAAGATTTTTATTCTACAACTATGACATATGCATCAAATACAATCATGTATGAAAGCTGATCTTCTGCATTTGCATGTGCTACATTTTCCTACAGATTTTGGTGAAATCATGAAGTATGTGCTTTGTGTATGTTCTTCGATATGCCATACATGACGCAATGGTTGAAACATACCTTCAATAAAACAACACACCAGGAGATCAGCTATCGTGGTAGGGTATGTGGCCGGCCGGACTCGCCTATTCTAGATGGATACCAGGGTGACTGCGCATACAGCAGTGTCGTCAGTTGGGCAAATGAAGTTGAAGACGAATCACGGTGGGGGCAAGCTCTCACGGGGAGGCGGGCTCACGTGGCGAGCAGGCTCTCGCGTGGCGGCGGGTGCAACAGATGTGGGTTCACGTGGCAGAGGCCTCAGCTGAAGCCGATTCGAGCGGCGACGGCAGGCTCGCGTGGTAGCGGCCTCGGCAGATGTGGGCTCACGTGGCGGAGGCCTCAGCTGAAGCCGGTTCGAGCGGCGGTGGCAGGCTCGCGTGGTAGCGGCCTCGGCAGAGGCGGGCTCGGCTGGCACACTCCTGGGGCGGCGGCCACAATGTTGCAGGGAATTGGCGTGCAGGAGGACAATCAGATCTCGAATAGGAAAGAGGACAGGCTGGTCGTGAAGGAGTTGATTGTCACATCCCTAGTCTGGTATGACCTAGACTAGCCAGTCAGTTGTGCATCATATTTAAATTTCATTTAAATTTGAAATGAGGATTGGTGGAACCCTCAGAATCATTTTTGAAAATGACCCAAATAAAAATTTCTCCAAAAGGGTCCAAGAAAATGCTCATGTTGCTCTCTGAAAATATTGGACAGAGATAAAAATCAAAACAATATTTTAGGAGCTCATGGATAGCTATTTTGGCCATTTGGATTAATTCGATAAATATTTGCATTGGAAATATATTAGTTATATATATTAATATATCTCCAAAAATTATGCCATTTATAAAGGAGCTCTGGAATAATACCATTAGCCCCTACAAAAATTGGCATAAGCAAATAAAATGGTTTAGTATTTTTATTAAATCAAAACAAATGTCAGAAAAAATAGAAAAACAGAAATAAAAGAAGGAGGGGCTTACCTGGGGCTTCCCCTGTGCAGCCCAGCCGCAGCAGGCCGGCCCAGCCAGCAGGTGGCCCAGCCCACCTGGCTCCCCTCCTCTGTCGTCTTCCTTCCCGACAGGGGAACGGAGCGTGCCCGGCGCGCGCGCGCGCCACCGCGCCATGCCTCCTCCCTCCCTGCCTGCCTGTCCTCCCCTCGCCGCTCTGGATGGTCCGGATCGTCACCACGCAGCCGCCCCGGTCCTTTTCCCCTCCCTCTCGCTCTCCCTCCTCCCTGGTTCTCTCTTCCCCGAGCGCACCCGAGCGCAGCCGCCGCCATCGCTCGCCGTTGCCATGGCCATCGGCCTCCCCTCGCCTCCCTGACATGCTTCCCAGCTCCGCCACGACCCCCTCTACCTCCTCGTCAAGCCACGCACCTCCGGACGCGCTCCATCGCCGACGCCGTTGTCTTCTTCACCACCGACGCCGGAGATCGACCTCGCCGCCATCGCCGTCGATTCGCCGGACGCAGGACGTCCCCGAGCACACCGGCCTGCTCCGCGAGTCCGCCGTGAGCCCCTCTTCCTTTCCCCTCACCTCTCTCTCTCGCGCGTGCCCTGTAGCCGCTGCCCCGCGAGCGCCCGAAGCCGCCGTCCGCCATGGCCGGCGAGCTCCGTGCCCCCGAGCACCTCCGCCTCGCGTAGATAGCTCGATGTGCTCCTGCTGCCTCGTAGCTACCGCCTGTGCCCTCCGTTCGCTCGAACGCGAGCTGCAGCCCCACGCCCGCGCTATCCCGAACTCCGGCCGCCGCCGTGAGCTTTGCTCCGGTGAGCTCCGGCGCCCCCGCAGCCCCCCACCAGCTCCCCTGGATGCGGACGACGACGGGCTACGCCCCGGTGGTCTTCGCGCGACCAAACGCCGCTTGTAGCGCAAGTCCGGCAAGTCGCCGCCGCGTTATTGGTCGCCGCCGGCCAGAACTCCGGCGGGCTAACGTGGCTCCGTTAATTATGCACTAATCCCCACCTACTGACGCTGACGAGTGGGCCCCAGGGCTTAGTCAAAGCTAATCAGCCCAGGTTTGACTCGGGGTTAACCCCAGTGTCACTGACGTGTGGACCCCACACGTCAGGTTTGACCCTGGACAGCCGCGTTGACCCGCTGATGTAGTGATGACGTCATGCTGACGCAATATATAATTTCTGGATTTAAATTAAATCAGAAAATTCCAGAAATTGTTTTAAACTTCAAAAATTCATAACAATTCAACCGTAGCTCAGATTAAAATAATTTATATATGAAAAATCATCAGAAAAATGCAATCTTTCCATCTGTACTAGTTTCATGCATGAAAAACCAACTTACACATGCTGAATATGGGAAAACACATTATGGCACATTAAGAAACTTAATTTGGGGATACATTTGAACCTTTGGTTCAAATGGACTTCAAACCAAATGACTACCAGTTGCATTAGCTCAAACAACATCACATCTTCATGCCATGTTCATGCATCATATTGTTGCATATGTTTGTGTATTGATTGCCGACACTGTTCCTTCTCGATAGGTCCTACTCCGGAGTCCGTTCCAGAGTGCCTGTCTATGAAGCAGTGCCTCCCTTGTTGATCTACCAGGCAAGCAAACCCCCTTGTCATTCCGATACAATCCTACTCTCTCGCTCCTGCTCTCAGTTATTGCATTAGGACAACAGCGATTCATCTGTTACTTTGTGCTGCGGTAGTTGAACCCATTCCTCTGCATGACCTGTCATTGCCACAGTAAATAGTTGAAACCCACTAGCATGTGTAGGAGTTGATTGAAACCACTGATATGTTCCTACCATGCTATGCCTGCTATTGCTTAGAGTTGTGTCAGGTCTGATTCATTGGGAATGAATTGGAGTGTTACGATATGTTCTGGTGCTGAGAGTTAAGTGTGTGAACACGATTTGGTAAAGGTAGCGGTGAGAGGCCATGTAGGAGTACATGGTGGGTTGTCTCACTGGAACCGTCCTTAAGCACTGAGTTCTATGTATGTTGTCCAATGACTCGATACTACCACACATTGGGCTCCGGGCGCTCCAAGCCCTCTCGACTTATTAACCAACTTGATCTCTGTCCAGGAGTCGCAACTAGTTTCTGGTGTTTGTAGGTAGTGTTAGTAGTCTACCAAGTGGCACCCGGCCAGGTGGGCTTGGGACAGACTAGGCACAAGTGGCACGGTGTACCAAGCGTAGATCCATCCGGCGAGGTGGGCTTGGGAACCCTGCACACATCGTTTGGGGCCATGAGTGAAACCCCGGCCGGATCTCCTTGCGGATGGAACCCGAATAGGCGATAAACCTGGATTAGAGTCTTGTGTGGTTAGTCAGGTCGTGGCCGACACCCTCGCCAGGCTTCCGCTTGAAGGTTGCCGAGATACATGACGTGTACATGGCGGTAAGTGGCGAGAGCGTGTGTGAAGAAGTACACCCCTGCAGGGTTAACATGATCTATTCGAATAGCCGGGTCCGCGGTTATGGACTTCTTGGATGCTTACATGGTACATAGACAACTTGAAGTGGATATCCTAAAATGCTCAAGACAAGTGTGAGTGCTATGGATGGCCTTCTCGTAGGGAGACGGGGATGAGTCCATAGTAGTGTATTGTGTGGTGATTAGTGGACTCGTGTACGTTGTTTCACCTCCAGAGTTTCTGGTAGTCGTAGAACAGGATAGCCACAGAGTCAAAGCTGGCTTGCTGCAACTAAACCCCACATTACCCTCTTGATACAAATGCATGTATGATAGGATCTGATGTAAGTCTTGCTGAGTACCTTTGTACTCATGTTGCTTTATTTATGTTTTTGCAGCGGAGACTTCGGTCTTACTAGTGTTCTCGTGGACTTCGACTAGTAGCTAGTACCTCAGCTACGATCTTGATCGGATGTTGTAGATAGTCAGGCTCTTCAGCCTTTTTCATTTGTAGATGTCTGTACCCAGACATGTAATGCTTCCGCTTGTTGCTTGTATGCTCTGTATGATGGGTCTTGTGACCCCTGTTTGCAATAATTGCTATGATGGCTCTTCTGAGCCTTTATCTATATGAGTTGTTGAGTTATGCTGTGATGCCATGTTGTACAGCACATACTTGCATGTTATGCGTACGTGTAATGTGTATTGCTATGTGTGGGATCTGACTATCTAGTTGTTTATCCTTAGTAGCCTCTCTTACCGGGAAATGTCTCCTAGTGCTTCCACCGAGCCCTGGTAGCTTGCTACTGCTCCGGAACACTTAGGCTGGCCGGCATGTGTCCTTCTTCGATCCTGTGTCTGTCCCTTCGGGGAAATGTCACGCGATGAATATCGGAGTCTTGCTAGCCCACTACAGCCCGGTTCACCGGAGTCCTGTTAGCCCAGTGCTACAGCCTGGATTCACTCGCTGATGACCGACACGTTCGATGCTGGGTCATGAATGCCTGTCCCTGTAAGTTAGTGCCACTTTGGGTTTACGACTAGCCATGTCAGCCCGGGCTCTTTATCATATGGATGCTAGCGACACCATCATATACGTGTGCCAAAATGCGCAAACGGTCCCGGGCAAAGGTAAGGCGACACCCGTGGGGATACCGTGCGTGAGGCCGCAAAGCGATATGAGGTGTTACATGCTAGATCGATGTGACATCGAGTCGGGGTCCTAACAGCGTTGGTATCAGAGCCTGACTGCCTGTAGGTTTACCAAGCCATACTGGTCGAAGTTGAGTCTAGAAAATCTTTAGTTATGTAAGGGAATTGATTGTGGGTTGGAACGTAAGGCTCTTTTTACTCCTTATACCTCATGACCTTCTGATCTGAGTCGTCCTATCTTTCCGACGGGGTTAAGGAACTAGGCTTCTCTTCCGTCTATCAGGATCACGTGTTACTACTCCGTAGTTCCATAGGACTGGTTGATCAGAGTCATACCCCAGTTTCGAGTACTTCCGGTGTAATCTGTTTAGTATGATCTCAGAACCTTGAGTAATGTTGATGAGTATGTTACCACCCCATTTTTTTTAGTAGGATGTCTCATTCTGAGCAGTTTACTGCCGTTATGCTGCCGAAATTTCCCTAGGAGTTCGAGAGATACTAATTCCTTGTCCTACATTCCACAGTCCATAGTTGATGCTGATTCCGTCCTTGGTTCGTTTCTCAGGATGTCATCGGCTAAGCGAAGTTCCGTTGCTCATAGCCAGAACCACGGAGATGGTAGGGATGAGGATCCTCCCGATCAGCCTTCGTTGACAGAGTTCATGCTAGAGATGGAGAGGAACAAGCGTGAGTCCAACCACTTGTTGGCACGTATCGAGGAGAACACCGCACATCAGTCCAATAAGTCTGTGACCATTCATGACTTCATTCGCTTGCACCCACCTACCTTTCATCATTCCATCGAGCCACTCGATGCAGATGACTGGCTCCGTAGCATCACTCATAAGCTGCATTCCGCGAGCGTAGCCGAAAGTGACAAGGTCACCTATGCTGCACACCACCTGGAAGGTCCTGCTAGTCTTTGGTGGCAGAACTATGAGGCTATGCTTCCAGCTGGCCAGATTCCTACCTGGAAGGATTTCACTGAGGCTTTTCGCGGGCATCACATTCCTGAAGCCCTCATTGATTGCAAGAGAGAAGAGTTCTGTAGTTTCACCCAGGGTAAGATGGCTGTTGATGCCTATAGTAGAGAGTTTGAGAACCTCGCCCGTTATGCCACAGAAGAGGTGTCCACGGACGCCAAGAAGCAGGCTAGGTTCCGGAAGGGTCTCAACCCCAAGTTGCGTCGTGATCTCCACCTGCATCACTGTGATACATTCCAAGCTCTTGTGAACAAAGCCATTAATGCAGAGACAGCTCAGCTCACTTACGAGGAGTCTCGTAAGCACACCCGTGATTTGGGATCTTCCTCCGGTTCTAGCTCTCAGAAGCGCCGGATTTGGGTTCCAAACTCCACTCCTCCACCCAAATATGTATCGAGGCCATCTTATGTGGCACCTCATCAAGTTCAGCAGTATGCTCCACCCAGGCCTATTGGTGGACCGCCTTCCAATGCAGGTCCACATCCTACCTCCAAGATTTGTTACAAGTGCGGAGAGCCAGGCCACACTGCCCGTATTTGCACTCAGACCAGAGTTGCTCCACCCCAGCCCGAGAAGTCTATTGGCCATGGTAAGCCATCACGCAAGATGATCAGTGCCAAGTCAGCTCCCACTGAACATGGACGTGTGCATCACGTCTCAGCTAAAGCCGCTCATGATGATCCAGATGTCGTTCTTGGTACACTCCTTGTCAACTGTCATCCGGCATCGGTTTTGTTCGATACTGGAGCGTCTCATTCCTTCATTTCTGAAAGCTATGCCCGCTTGCACGACATGTCATTTTGTGATATGCCCTCTCCACTACTTATTCAAACTCCTGGATCCAAATGGCAAACTTCTAGGATAAGTTATGGCAATGAAATCCTTGTGGACAGACTTGCATTCCTTGCTTCCTTGATATCTCTCAAGTCTTCGGATATTAACATCATCTTGGGTATGGACTGGATGACAGCTCATCATGCCAAGATTGATTGTTTCACCAGGTCTGTTCAGCTCACACACCCCTCTGGCAAGATAGCCATTGTCTCCACTAGAGTTGCAAAGCGTCAGCTCTATTCCCTTAATGCCAGTCCTCTTCCAGACCTTGAAGATATCCCGGTAGTCCGTGACTTTCTGGATGTCTTTCCAGAGGAACTGCCAGGTGTTCCGCCTGACAGAGATGTAGAGTTCGTCATAGATCTTATCCCAGGAACTGCTCCAATCGCTAGGAGACCCTACAAGATGGCACCCTTAGAACTAGCCGAGCTTAAGAAACAACTTGATGAGTCCTTGCAAAAGGGTTTCATCCGTCCTAGTTCTTCTCCTTAGGCTTGCCCCGTCCTCTTTGTCAAGAAGAAAGACGGTACGGACCGGATGGTCGTTGATTATCGTCCCGTTAATTTGGTCACGATAAAGAACAAGTATCCGCTCCCCAGGATCAACGACCTGTATGATCAGCTCGCTGGATCCTCAGTTTTCTCCAAGATGGATTTAAGGCTAGGATACCACCAAATCAAAATCAGAAACGGGGACATTCCCAAGACAGCTTTTGTTACTCGTTATGGTCAGTACGAGTACACCGTCATGTCCTTTGGCCTAACCAACGCCCCAGCCACATTCTCCCGCTTGATGAACTCGATCTTCATGGAGTACTTAGATAAGTTCGTCGTGGTTTACCTCGATGATATTCTTATCTACTCGAAGAACGAGGAAGAGCATGCCGAACATCTTAGACTTGTGTTAGAAAAACTCAGAGAGCACCGCCTTTATGCCAAGTTCTCCAAGTGTGAATTTTGGTTGCCAGAAGTGACCTACCTAGGCCACGTAATCTCTGGTAAGGGCATTGCTGTCAATCCCGAGAGAGTTCAGGCTGTTCTCGATTGGACTCCACCTGAGACCGTTAAACAAGTTAGGAGTTTCCTTGGTCTAGCCAGCTATTGTCGCCGCTTTGTTGAAAACTTCTCCAAAGTAGCCAAACCCCTCACGGAACTTCTCAAGAAAGATAAAAAGTTTGAGTGGTCCCCACAGTGTGAACACAGTTTTCAGGAACTGAAAACGCGCCTGACTTCTGCTCCCATACTTGTGCCACCGGATTTCACTAAAGACTTTATTATCTTCTGCGATGCCTCACGACAGGGACTAGGTTGCATTCTTATGCAGGATCGTCATGTGATTGCCTATGCATCTCGACAGTTGCATCCACATGAGGAGAATTATCCTACACATGATCTAGAGCTTGCAGCCGTAGTCTATGCACTCAAGACCTGGCGACATTACCTTCTTGGTAAACGTTGCGAGATCTACACCGATCACCAGAGTCTCAAGTATATCTTCACCCAACCAGACCTAAACCTTAGGCAAAGACGATGGTTGGAGTTGATCACAGATTATGATTTAGGGATTATCTACACCCCAGGCAAAGCCAATGTCATGGCTGATGCTCTAAGCCGTAAATCCTATTGCAACAATCTCATGTTGCAGCAAGGCCAACCACTTCTCCATGAGGAATTCTGTAAGCTTAATCTTCACATAGCTCCTCGCGGGTTCCTTTCTACCCTGGTGGCGAAACCTGATCTTAAGGATCAGATTATCGCAGCTCAAAAGCAAGACACAGGAATTTCCCGGATCAAGAGAAACATTAAGAAGGGAGTTGGTGGATGTTTCACTATGGATGATCGTGGTGTTGTTTTCTTTGAGAATCGCTTGGTGGTTCCCAAGAATCAACATCTTCGACAACTGATTCTTAAGGAGGCGCATGAATCTCCTCTCACGATTCATCCCGGTAGTACTAAGATGTATCAGGACCTACGCCAGAGGTTCTGGTGGACTAGGATGAAGAGAGAAATCGCTGAGTTCATTGCTAAATGTGACGTTTGTCGTCGCGTTAAGGCAGAGCATCAAAGACCTGCTGGCACCCTTTAGCCTTTAGCTATTCCTGAATGGAAATGGGATAAAGTTGGTATGGACTTCATCACCGGCTTTCCCAGGACCAAGAAAGGGAATAACGCTATCTTCGTAGTCATTGATCGTCTCTCCAAAGTGGCTCACTTCCTTCCTGTTCGAGAGAGTATCACTGCTAGTCAGCTTGCTGACTTATATATTTCTCGAATAGTGTCACTCCATGGTGTTCCACTAGAGATCAATTCAGACCGTGGCAGTCTTTTCACTTCTCATTTCTGGGAGAGTTTCCAAACTGCCATGGGAACCCATCTTTCCTTCAGTACCGCTTTCCACCCTCAGTCGAGTGGTCAGGTGGAACGGGTCAATCAAATTCTCGAAGACATGCTCAGAGCTTGCGTTATCTCATTCGGTATGGATTGGGAGAAATGTCTTCCTTTTGCCGAGTTTGCTTATAACAATAGCTATCAATCCAGCCTCAAGAAAGCTCCTTTTGAGGTTCTCTATGGACGAAGATGTCGAACACCTTTGAACTGGTCAGAAACCGGTGAAAGAAAATTCTTTGGACCGGATATGATCCAGGAGGCAGAAGAGCAAGTTCGCATCATTCGTGAGAATTTGAAAACAGCCCAGTCTCGTCAGAAGAGCCAGTACGATCGTCATCATAAGGATATGACTTATGAAATTGGCGACCAAGCTTACCTTCGGGTTACTCCTTTGAAGGGTACCCATCGTTTCGGTATCAAGGGCAAGTTGGCTCCTCGTTACATTGGTCCTTTTCGTATTCTCGCTAAACGAGGAGAGGTTGCCTACCAGTTGGAACTACCCCCACATCTTTCTCGAGTTCATGATGTCTTCCACGTCTCTCAACTCAGGCGTTGCTTCTCGGATCCCATCCGCGGAGTGGACCACGAAACGCTTGATCTCCAAGATAACCTCACCTACCGAGAGTACCCGGTTCGCATTCTTGATCAAGCAGAGCGTGTCACTCGACGTCAGAACATCAAGTTTCTCAAAGTTCAGTGGTCCCATCATTCTGAGAGAGAAGCTACTTGGGAACGAGAAGATCGTCTTCGATTGGAGTACCCCGCTTTCTTTCCGTCGACCCCTGAATCTCGGGACGAGATTTTTTCAAGTGGGGGCGAGTTGTCACATCCCTAGTCTGGTATGACCTAGACTAGCCAGTCAGTTGTGCATCATATTTAAATTTCATTTAAATTTGAAATGAGGATTGGTGGAACCCTCAGAATCATTTTTGAAAATGACCCAAATAAAAATTTCTCCAAAAGGGTCCAAGAAAATGCTCATGTTGCTCTCTGAAAATATTGGACAGAGATAAAAATCAAAAAAATATTTTAGGAGCTCATGGATAGCTATTTTGGCCATTTGGATTAATTCGATAAATATTTGCATTGGAAATATATTAGTTATATATATTAATATATCTCCAAAAATTATGCCATTTATAAAGGAGCTCTGGAATAATACCATTAGCCCCTACAAAAATTGGCATAAGCAAATAAAATGGTTTAGTATTTTTTATTAAATCAAAACAAATGTCAGAAAAAATAGAAAAACAGAAATAAAAGAACGAGGGGCTTACCTGGGGCTTCCCCTGTGCAGCCCAGCCGCAGCAGGCCGGCCCAGCCAGCAGGTGGCCCAGCCCACCTGGCTCCCCTCCTCTGTCGTCTTCCTTCCCGACAGGGGAACGGAGCGTGCCCGGCGCGCGCGCGCGCCACCGCGCCACGCCTCCTCCCTCCCTGCCTGCCTGTCCTCCCCTCGCCGCTCTGGATGGTCCGGATCGTCGCCACGCAGCCGCCCCGGTCCTTTTCCCCTCCCTCTCGCTCTCCCTCCTCCCTGGTTCTCTCTTCCCCGAGCGCACCCGAGCGCAGCCGCCGCCATCGCTTGCCGTTGCCATGGCCACCGGCCTCCCCTCGCCTCCCTGACATGCTTCCCAGCTCCGCCACGACCCCCTCTACCTCCTCGTCAAGCCACGCACCTCCGGACGCGCTCCATCGCTGACGCCGTTGTCTTCTTCACCACCGACGCCGGAGATCGACCTCGCCGCCATCGCCGTCGATTAGCCGGACGCAGGACGTCCCCGAGCACACCGGCCTGCTCTGCGAGTCCGCCGTGAGCCCCTCTTCCTTTCCCCTCACCTCTCTCTCTCGCGCGTGCCCTGTAGCCGCTGCCCCGCGAGCGCCCGAAGCCGCCTTCCGCCATGGCCGGCGAGCTCCGTGCCCCCGAGCACCTCCGCCTCGCGTAGATAGCTCGATGTGCTCCTGCTGCCTCGTAGCTACCGCCTGTGCCCTCCGTTCGCTCGAACGCGAGCTGCAGCCCCACGCCCGCGCTATCCCGAACTCCGGCCGCCGCTGTGAGCTTTGCTCCGGTGAGCTCCGGCGCCCCCGCAGCCCCCCACCAGCTCCCCTGGATGCGGACGACAACGGGCTACGCCCCGGTGGTCTTCGCGCGACCAAACGCCGCTTGTAGCGCAAGTCCGGCAAGTCGCCGCCGCGTTATTGGTCGCCGCCGGCCAGAACTCCGGCGGGCTGACGTGGCTCCGTTAATTATGCACTAATCCCCACCTACTGACGCTGACGAGTGGGCCCCAGGGCTTAGTCAAAGCTAATCAGCCCAGGTTTGACTCGGGGTTAACCCCAGTGTCACTGACGTGTGGACCCCACACGTCAGGTTTGACCCTGGACAGCCGCGTTGACCCGCTGATGTAGTGATGACGTCATGCTGACGCAATATATAATTTCTGGATTTAAATTAAATCAGAAAATTACAGAAATTGTTTTAAACTTCAAAAATTCATAACAATTCAACCGTAGCTCAGATTAAAATAATTTATATATGAAAAATCATCAGAAAAATGCAATCTTTCCATCTGTACTAGTTTCATGCATGAAAAACCAACTTACACATGCTGAATATGGGAAAACACATTATGGCACATTAAGAAACTTAATTTGGGGATACATTTGAACCTTTGGTTCAAATGGACTTCAAACCAAATGACTACCAGTTGCATTAGCTCAAACAACATCACATCTTCATGCCATGTTCATGCATCATATTGTTGCATATGTTTGTGTATTGATTGCCGACACTGTTCCTTCTCGATAGGTCCTACTCCGGAGTCCGTTCCAGAGTGCCTGTCTATGAAGCAGTGCCTCCCTTGTTGATCTACCAGGCAAGCAAACCCCCTTGTTCATTCCGATACAATCCTACTCTCTCGCTCCTGCTCTTAGTTATTGCATTAGGACAACAGCGATTCATCTGTTACTTTGTGCTGCGGTAGTTGAACCCATTCCTCTGCATGACCTGTCATTGCCACAGTAAATAGTTGAAACCCACTAGCATGTGTAGGAGTTGATTGAAACCACTGATATGTTCCTACCATGCTATGCCTGCTATTGCTTAGAGTTGTGTCAGGTCTGATTCATTGGGAATGAATTGGAGTGTTACGATATGTTCTGGTGCTGAGAGTTAAGTGTGTGAACACGATTTGGTAAAGGTAGCGGTGAGAGGCCATGTAGGAGTACATGGTGGGTTGTCTCACTGGAACCGTCCTTAAGCACTGAGTTCTATGTATGTTGTCCAATGACTCGATACTACCACACATTGGGCTCCGGGCGCTCCAAGCCCTCTCGACTTATTAACCAACTTGATCTCTGTCCAGGAGTCGCAACTAGTTTCTGGTGTTTGTAGGTAGTGTTAGTAGTCTACCAAGTGGCACCCGGCCAGGTGGGCTTGGGACAGACTAGGCACAAGTGGCACGGTGTACCAAGCGTAGATCCATCCGGTGAGGTGGGCTTGGGAACCCTGCACACATCGTTTGGGGCCGTGAGTGAAACCCCGGCCGGATCTCCTTGCGGATGGAACCCGAATAGGCGATAAACCTGGATTAGAGTCTTGTGTGGTTAGTCAGGTCGTGGCCGACACCCTCGCCAGGCTTCCGCTTGAAGTTTGCCGAGATACATGACGTGTACATGGCGGTAAGTGGCGAGAGCGTGTGTGAAGAAGTACACCCCTGCAGGGTTAACATGATCTATTCGAATAGCCGGGTCCGCGGTTATGGACTTCTTGGATGCTTACATGGTACATAGACAACTTGAAGTGGATACCCTAAAATGCTCAAGACAAGTGTGAGTGCTATGGATGGCCTTCTCGTAGGGAGACGGGGATGAGTCCATAGTAGTGTATTGTGTGGTGATTAGTGGACTCGTGTACGTTGTTTCACCTCCAGAGTTTCTGGTAGTCGTAGAACAGGATAGCCACAGAGTCAAAGCTGGCTTGCTGCAACTAAACCCCACATTACCCTCTTGATACAAATGCATGTATGATAGGATCTGATGTAAGTCTTGCTGAGTACCTTTGTACTCATGTTGCTTTATTTATGTTTTTGCAGCGGAGACTTCGGTCTTACTAGTGTTCTCGTGGACTTCGACTAGTAGCTAGTACCTCAGCTACGATCTTGATCGGATGTTGTAGATAGTCAGGCTCTTCAGCCTTTTTCATTTGTAGATGTCTGTACCCAGACATGTAATGCTTCCGCTTGTTGCTTGTATGCTCTGTATGATGGGTCTTGTGACCCCTGTTTGCAATAATTGCTATGACGGCTCTTCTGAGCCTTTATCTATATGAGTTGTTGAGTTATGCTGTGATGCCATGTTGTACAGCACATACTTGCATGTTATGCGTATGTGTAATGTGTATTGCTATGTGTGGGATCTGACTATCTAGTTGTTTATCCTTAGTAGCCTCTCTTACCGGGAAATGTCTCCTAGTGCTTCCACCGAGCCCTGGTAGCTTGCTACTGCTCCGGAACACTTAGGCTGGCCGGCATGTGTCCTTCTTCGATCCTGTGTCTGTCCCTTCGGGGAAATGTCATGCGATGAATACCGGAGTCCTGCTAGCCCACTACATCCCGGTTCACCGGAGTCCTGTTAGCCCAGTGCTACAGCCTGGATTCACTCGCTGATGACCGACACGTTCGATGCTGGGTCATGAATGCCTGTCCCTGTAAGTTAGTGCCACTTTGGGTTTACGACTAGCCATGTCAGCCCGGGCTCTTTATCATATGGATGCTAGCGACACCATCATATACGTGTGCCAAAATGCGCAAACGGTCCCGGGCAAAGGTAAGGCGACACCCATGGGGATACCGTGCGTGAGGCCGCAAAGCGATATGAGGTGTTACATGCTAGATCGATGTGACATCGAGTCGGGGTCCTGACATTGATGGAGGAGCGTCCACCTACTCGACGGGCGCGATATAGGGAGGCGATGGAGGATAGGGAGGAGATGGGGCTGCCGGCCGTCGTGCGGTGTGTTGGCTGCGAAAGAAAGGAAGGCATCGGGGTTGCGGGCGAAGGGAGGCGAGGGCAACCAGTTTCCATTTTTTTGCAATGATCACGCGATGGGAGGGGCTGGGGACGCGGTGATTTTCCTGTTGGTGGAGTATGTTCAGCCAAGGTAAATTGCTAAGTATACATCAAATCGCGATTAGATTAATGATGGCTGTTAGATTTAGAATGATGAGCCTAAACGTGTGGTGCTGATTGGTTCATGCGAGATTGTGAGACTAATTGCGGGGTGCACGTAAATTTTTTTTGTTTGATTGTTTAATAGTAGTGTAGAATCATCTGGCTTAGTAGTCTTGACTCTGGTCAGCACTCAAAACCGGTTTCAATGTGACCCAAAACCACTACGGGGCTTGATTTATCCGGTTTTGACAATTTGAGGGGGTAAATTATATGGTACTATACTTTCAGGGGGTTATGGATCCATCAATATGGATTTGAGGGGAAAACTATACTTTCTTCTAGTGTTTTTCTTCTCCAATTATTTTAAAGTTGAACATGACATCATCAGCCAAGAATTGTAAGTGTGCAGGGCCCAACTAATCGGTCAGAGACAGTGGTGTCATGTGATTTTGATTCCGGTTCATTCCGAAATCACTAATTGAGGAGCGCTCCCCGCAACGATTAGTCGGGGAGCGCTCCCCGCGCGCCAAGTGTCATGCGCGGAGTGCTCCTGAGACTTTTCCGATGTGCTCCGTGCGCGACACTTGGCGCGCGCTCGGCTTCTCCCGTGATTTTCGGTTTTCGGTTTTTCTTTTTGGTTTTCCTTTTTTCACTTTAGTCCTTATACTTTTAATGTTTTCTAATACCTTTTGATCTGTTTTGAGATCTGTTTCTCTCTGGTGTGGGCGAACCCTCGTCACGGACTGTTCTTTCTTTGCCGTCGTCTCCGCTGCTGCTCTTGTCTCATGGTTACGGCGGCAGCTGTTCCGGCCGCCGTGCTTGTTCCCTGCTCTTACATCGGTCCTTCTTTAGCATTGCGCGCGCTTCCCCCTTCGCGATATCGTTGTTCCCTACTCGTTGCCTTCGTGGGTTCCCTGTTTCCCTTTTTCATTTCTCTTTTTGTTCCCATTATATTTTCGGGATATGGAGATTTATGGGGTAGTTACGGGTGGGGACTACCAACACTATCAGATGTCAAGTTTCAACTAGGTTTTGTGGGATTAGTTCTTGATAACCATTGTGTTCCTTGCAGTTATGGCTTGTCCTTTTTGCCGTATGCCTGGTGGCCCGTGTTCTTCTGTTGATTCTTCTATAGATGGGTTCAGTGTGGTCCTGGATCGGCGTTGTTGGAGGCGTGTTGTAAGAAAATCATTTTATAGTTGTTCAATTTTTTGCACACACGCTTATTTCTTTTGGTGCTGCCCATGTTGTTTAGATTTTGATTATGATCCTTGTTTTGATTTGTTGTGCAGTATGTTCCGTGCAGTGTTAGAGCTCATCTTGCTCGTTACATCGAGGAGTGTAGGGCTTTAGCTATAAGGAGGGGTGACGAAGATACTGATCTTGCTCTTCAGTGCAATGAGGGTTATTTGTATGGTGTTCTATTTAGTCATGGTCGGGTGAGGAGCAAATTCCATGGTCCTTCCTGGGAACGATTGGTCAGTGATTATGGTGTTCGTCCTCGTGATATAATGACCATTAGGCTTGAACATTATGGAACTTGGATTGGTATTGATTTTTATCGTGTTGGTCGTGGAGATGCGTTGTCTCCTTTACCGTCTGTTGGTAAGGTTTATTTTTAAGGAAATTTTTATCTTGTTTTATTGTACATTTTGATTTTTTCTATTCCCTTGAGCCTGTGTAATTATATTTTGTAGCTCTACATGGTTTGAGCGACACCAAGAAGGAACTTGTTGGGAGTTGTTATTACACCCGTGGTGTTTTTATTAATTATCAGCAGATGTATTTCATGAGGTGTTAACTATTTGATGATGAGTACATACCCTGTTGTCCTTTTGTTCACAGGATTGATTCAATGAATGTTAATGATCATCATATGGTCAGATTTTTTTCCATTGTTTTTTCTTTGTTTCTGTTTATTTATTTATTTATTTTTATTACGTATTCTACTTATAGTTTTGAATTTTTATTCTATTTCTGATAGCTTGATGTTTTTTTCCAGGTTATTCCTGGTATTGTTGTGAGGAGTTTGAAGGAGTTTGTGACTTTTCCTAGAACTGGCATTTTAACTCTTGAAGTTACTCTGGAATCTAGTGATGATGATATATATGTGAGCACTCCTTGCTCCTACTTCATTGGTTTGGGTAATAGAATGGTGTTCAAACAGGAAGGTTTTAGTGATTTTCTCCAGGCATCGTCTATTGAAGTAAACAGCTTGGTGCTGATAACTTTCAAACAACGTGTTGGGAGGCTTGTTGTTATCTTCAATCGTAAGCCGCAGTGATGTTAGTTACAACCTTTGAACATAATGGATTTTGATGTATAAGAGGCTTGGCTGTGCATCTCTTTTAAAGATGTTTTTTTGGACGGATGTTATTTAATTGTGGTCACAGTTATAAATACAGTAGAGGCATGTGTGTTGTTTACTCTTAGGCATGGCTGTGCATCTCTTTTATGTGGGCTTGTCAGAGAGTTGTGGTCTGCAGATCCTCCAGCAGAATTTTGGGTTTCAATCCGTATAGAACACTCAGACAAATTTTCACCTGTCATTATAATTGCCCCGCTCTCCAGCATCTCAGACGTTGGCACGAATGGCTCATGAACCGGTAAGCCATCAAGGCAGTTATGCAGATGGTTATGCACTTTGTCCAGATGAATCTTGGATTGTTCATCAATGTCCTCTTTGTTGTGGTTGATCCTGTTCACCTCCAGTAGCAGCTTAATCCGAGTTGATGATTTTAGCCGTGAAAATAGGCAAATTTGGGACTGCTCTTTGTCGTATGGATTCTGGGAGTCTGGGTCAGGGGTATCGCAGCAACCCTTTAAATTTTCCAGGGAGTATGACGTGGCGTGAAGGACACTGGTCGAGCCACTGCTGGAAGAACTTTGACTGCTTGTCGTGCTAGAACTTGGAAGCGTAGAATATGTTGAAGGGGTTGATGAAAAAATTTCTTTTTCATTCGAGTTGTCCTGTTGCAAGTTACAATAAACGCCCCGGTCTCTGGTTTTGGTTTCTTTTGCACTAAGATCCCTACCAAGTGAAAGGAGCTTCTCCAATTTTTGCTCGAGAACTGGTTGAAACCGCAAGAAAAGTTCTGTGTACATTTCATTGATAACTTTTGCAATTTTCACCTTGGCCTATAATTGAAAAAAAACATCAGAAATTTTTAATACCGGAAATGAAAATTAGTTATTAATACCAAAAATGAAAAATATCTTGTGAGCTACTGTACGTTCTGTCAAGAATTGCAGAATCACACATGATATGATGCGGGGAAGCGTGGGTAACAAGGTCCATTAATCATGGTCAACACATTCCGTGAAAGAGCACACCCGACGTATTGTACGAAGCATGGTTGACCTACCGCTGCAGGGAGGCAGTGCTATATTGAACACAAAAGCACAGCTAACGTACTATATAAGAAACACTTTTATATTTAACACAAAAGCACAGCTAACGTACTATACAAAACACTTCTATATTTAACACAAAGCACAACTAACGTCCTGTAGGAAGCACTTCTGGTTTTAACATAAAAGCACAGCTACCGTCCTATAGGAAGCACTTACAGTTTTAGCACAAAAGCACAGCTAACGTACTATAGGAAGCATTTTTACATTTAACACAAAAGCACATCTAACGTGCTATAGGAAGCACTCCTATGTTTAACACAAAAGCACAACTAACGTACTAAATAGGAAGCACTTTTATATTTAACACCAAAGGATAGCTAACGTACTTTTGGAAGCACTTCTACATTTAACACAAAGGCACAGCTAACGTCCTGTAGGAAGCACTTCTGATTTTAACACAAAAGCACAGCTAATGTACTATAGGAAAATGTCTGGATGAGCATGAAAGGACATCTAATGTCCTATATGAAGCACTTCTAGTTTTAACACAAAAGCACAACTAACGTACTATAGGAAACTGTCTGGATGAACACAATAGGACATGTATCTTTTTCGTAAAAACTTAGGGAGCATCATTTCAAACATAAAATCAGGTGCAGTAGCTGGAAATCACTTACGGAACAAAGTTTTTCTTGAGGCACTAATTCTTCTATGTAGGATTCTAGTCTGGGACTCATTTGAAAAAATGGCGCCTGAAAGCCAGGCGGTGGTTGGAAAGGCGTGCGCCTAATGTCTTTCAGCTGCCATGCGAAAAAGGAAACAATTACAGTCAAGTCAAGTTAATACATTCCAGCTAAGTCCTTATGTTGAGTCGAAAACTTCGCCAAAGGAAAATGATGAAAAGTTGACTCACCATGTGTTTCCCAAAAATTCCGTCCTCTGTTGACAGGCTGTCTATGTTAGCATAATTCTTAATGGCCTTTGTGTCCTGCATGACAAGTCTTGCAGGAGTGTCAGGTTCCAGGTCCATAATCTTCATATCCAGGTACTCAAAATACGTTATCTGCAAGTGGGGAAGAGGTAAAAATGAATCATGTTCTTGTAGCTGCTTGTGGGTATAAAGAAATGTATAAGTTAGTGAACGAACCATTGGAATTAGGAGGCAGCCACACAGGGCGCCTGCGAATCCTTTGTCCTTGAAGGTCTGGAGTGATGCCACCAGTTTCTCTGTGATAACATTGGACCAATCATATGATGATATGTTACATGCTGGTCCTTCTAGAGCGGCTAAATAGTCGGGGCTAACGCAGTCATATGTCGTTGGGCATAGAAATACCGTTGTTGCAAACATCACGAAAACCCGTTGAAACACATCTCCTGTCAGCTCTGGGGGTTATGAGATCAGTTAACTCTCTGATGTTTGGAGCGTGCCCAGCACACCGAGTTTCAGACTTAACCTGACATCTGAAAGCTTCTGAGAATTTTCTAGGGATAATCTACCCGCCAAGTGGAATTCCTAAGATCCGATGCATGGTGTACGAGTTGATGAGGAATCTGTATCCACTAGGCAGTATGAAACACCTGGAAGGGCAATCAAAATAGCGGACAAGCCAGCGAACAAAACACCTTGGAAGCTCGCGACAACATAGATCTAGAAGGTATCCAAATCCAATATCTCTGACAAGCTGTTTTTGTGGTTCTGTTAGCTTTTCACAGATAGTAATGAATTTCTGGAAGCTAAGTTTTGTGCTGAACTCTTCTTCATATTCACCCATTGTAATAGCTCTGTGGACAAAGATAAGAAATGACCTTTAGCAAATGTATTGTTGAACCACATGCTTTTCTGGCAGAAGCTTACATACAAACGCTGAGTCAGCAAAACAGAGACAAATGTTTAAGCCGTGATTAAAAATGCAGCTAGAATGAGAGGCATTGATTTCCAAAGAAATTTCAACGACACACGCAAGATGCATGATAAAAACACCTACTTTGAGGCAGCAAGCTGTTTCTTTGCCTTGTACTCCTCCACAAGCTTTTTGTGCGCTGCATGTTTTAACTCAATCCTTAGTCTCTCTGTTTCTAGCTGGTCATGAACCATGAAATCTTGGGTGACAATCTGTGTGCCATCAACAGATAGGGACTGAGTCTCCGGCAGCTGTGGGGTGGAGTCCATCTCATCGAACTCTACATAAGAGGTCACGAGACATCATCGTTACCAGGTCAGCTATGTAAGACAGTTGTTAGCAGTCCATGTGAGACCATCATCAACAGCTTGGTCCATGTAAGACGGTTTCTAACTCTGAGTTAGTAACCGCTTTGCAAAAAGGGACGTAAGTCCTTTGGATCTCTGCTATATATTGCGGATATATACAATCATTTGACCTGTGACCTCATGTTAGGGATCAGTATAGTGAATTTTGACTGCAGTTTCATTGAGCTCTGCAACTAATATAATATGTGGTCACGAGAGTGCTTAAATTTTGCATGGCTGGAGATACAACTCAACTTAGCAAAACCACGGCGCAATCATGCAGTTGGCATGATTAAAGTGAGGCCATCTGAGTCCTAATTTTAAATCCATAACCCTTCTGCTGTTAAGACGGCACAACAGTTTGAGCACAGACCAGCTGAAGATAATTGGATCCGGAACCGATATTCAAATCGCGCCCCACATGCTGTGTTGCGAAGATGCGGTGTGTACGCAGCCCGCGGAATTGCTAGTACCGGTATTTTTTTTGTTCAAACGTTGAATCGGTGGCATAATCATGGTGATGATGCAATGGATTACCTGAACAGGAGATCCACGCCGAGTGAGATGAAGGAGACCGATAAATTTTCTGTGACGAGTGAATTCTGCGGAGGGATCAGGATTGGCTTTCCTTTGGAGAGCTAGAATTTGCCTCGCTTGTCGCCACCAATGCTATATGGAGAGAGATCTGGAACTCATCTTGTGGACGACCCCACAAGTTAGTCAAAAACTTGGAGGAACTATTTGAGAGCCCACATGTGAGTACGACTTCGAAGTCCACATACCACATTTTCTCACCCCAGATGGAGGTACTCCTCGTAGGACTCATATAAGGCCAACCCCACAAGTTAGTGAGAGACGTAGAGGAATTATTAACTGATAGCCCACTTGTCAGTCTCGTCGACGGTCAAGTGAAGCCGACCTACCACATCTCGTCACGCTGAAAAAACATGTGCATCTCTCTTGTGTCCCAAAACTCACCCCACCTATCAGGTTATTCTTCTCCTGCACTCAAAAAATTGAAGTAGCCTCTCTCTTTCTTTCTCTCTTTCTCTTTTCTCTCTCTCCCAGATTCAAAATCATTGAAGGAGATCGCTGACAAACTACAGGGAAGCAGATCTGCCCACAGTTTAGAAAGGTGTGAGTTCCGAACAATCAGCGCATAAGATTCGGCAATCAAAGGTTAGTAGAAAATTTATCAACGCACCTTTGCATGGCGATTCCTGATACACGAGATTAAATTCATGGATGAATTTCTTGTGGTCGGGATTCATAGAATAAAATTGTTTAGTTTTACATTGTAGCTCCGATTTGAGTTTGTTTTTAGTTTTGTGTACTCTTGTCCTTGTAATACGAGCTTGTTACTTTTGTTAGGTTTGAATGGTTATCTTTGTGTTAAGTGTCGCACAAGCAAACTAGCATCAGAGGATCTCACTTTGGCTGAGGTTGTAGTTTAATTAAAAATTAATATATGTATATATTTATATATGTCAATTATATAGAAGTAAAATTATATATCTGTTGCGTGTTAAGTGTAATACATTAGTAAGAAAGATTGAGATCGACTTTGAAAATTTTCAACACTGATACTGCAGGTTTATAACTTTTTCGGGCAGATGTTCATGAGTGTGTCATCTGGTCAGGACAATAGGGACGGTCAATCTTTGAACAACATCGACAAGGATTATGGGAGGCAGGTAATAGCAAGGTAGTTGAACATTAGGGTTTGGTCTTTTATTTCTGGGACATTTGCTGTTAAGGTGCCACCACTAAGAACACCAATTAGTAGATCATTAAGAACAAAAAAATGATCAATATATCCTAGATGAATGCTGTAATATCTGTTTATCTTGTGCATCTACTCTACAGTTGAGTATCGAGAGGTGGAAGAAAAAAAATCATTTCAAAATGAGAAGAAGATCAAGGATGCAGATGATGTCAAACACGCACATGCCATGCGGGCTGGAGTAATTGGAGTCAAGAGTGAGATACAAGTTCTTGGCAAACGTCCCAACTAGGAGCATGGTGTGCAGCAGACACCTGCGAAGAGGAGCATTCTAAGTAGCAGAGACTCCACTAAGCAGATTGTGCAGGTAACGATGAAAACTTCAAATTCTGGTTTTGAATGTACGTGGAAGTTTTACGTGCTAATTCATCGTAATACTCGCACGTGGCTCTAATTATATTTTGGTTTCAAGACACAGTTGTCCACAAAGGTGCAGAGCGGGCGTTGTGACGCCCCAGTGTTTGAAGGCGGTTATAATGAAGAGGTACAGGGTAACAAAATTTGCTTTGATGCAATCAGAAGGATCATTGGCAGCAAAAGCATTAGTGTTCAAGGATTCGGTACGGTCTGCACAAGCAAGAAGAGTCCAATGACAAAATCAAACATAGGAGGAATAAACTTTACTATTCAGCAGCACCAGAAAGCAATACAGGTGACAGCAAATACGAACGTGCAACAACATTTAAAGCAAATGTATATTTTTTTCAGAGCAATTTTTTCTTTGTTTTCGTCTGGTATATTTAAATTGTAGTATCTTGCACACGTAGGTGTACGAGCAAGGAAGCAAGTATCACGGTAGTCCATGGATCGATGAAAACGTAAGGCAAGGTCCTTTGAAAGGATCACCTGTGGCGTTCAACATGAGGGGTCCTTCCAAAGGATATCCGATGACATTTAGAATAGTCAGTGAAATTACCAATGCCCGGAGGTTGTCGCCAAGATTTGCTGGACAAGAGAGGCATGGGAAAACAAAGGTGACGTCGGAACTATGCTTTTTCAATTCAACACACGAACAATTTTATGGAAGAACAGAGTAAAGTGCAAAATAGGAGGACAACTGTCCGTCTGGTGCGGCTGTATGTGCAGTTGTTCTATTGTATAGGATGTTGTTGTGCCTCTCCGGTTGTATGGTGTAAGCAGAAGCACATCTGTGCCTCTTTGTCTAGATGTGTGTGTAGCATGGTCACGTTCGTGCTGTTGGGTGTAATGTGAACAGTGCCTCTGGTGTACCGCTTATTAGAAATTAAAAAAATGCATATGCTGCTCTGGATATCTAATTCTGTTTCGTGCTATGTGTTGAGGATTTGGCGGAGGGGATAACAGATGAGGCAAAGAAATATCATAGTTCTCCATCCATTTCGAAAGGAACGCAACGTTCAGAGCAGCAAGTAGCGTACAACACCAGCACGGATTGCATGGTAGAAGCAGCACAGTCCCTTGGTTGCATGAGTGTCGGAGAAACAGGGAGCAGCATTGCACAATGCAACAGTGGAGAGGCAGAGTCATTTATGGATTTGACCGTGCCATGCAGAACGACGCTGCTGTGTGTGACAAACAACAGAGCAGCAGCAGCTCCGCTTTAAGTGGACCTGTGGCTGGCGATGAAACTGATGTCGTCAGAAGTGAATGTGATCAGACGAATGAAGACATGGTAGACAGAATCACCATGGCGCCGCCGACCATTGTAGAGAAAGAAATGGATGACATGTTCAAAGAAGGCATATACCCAACGATTCAGGAGGTCACCGAAGCGCTCGAACCAGAGGGTGGTATGGTATTTGGATCATTGGACGAGTGCTTTTTCTTCTTCTGCAGATATGCGAGAAAGGTTGGCTTTGCTGCCAAGCGATCAACGAGCAGAAGATTGACATATGATCAGCAGCTTGACAAGCAGGTGTTTCAGTGCACCAAGGAAGGGCAGAATAAAACAACTGAGAGAGATGTTAAGGAGAGAAGGAGTAATTGCTTGATCCGGACAAGCTTCCCAATCCAAATAACAGCCAAGAGGAATGCAGATAGGAGGAAATGGTATCTGAAGAATGTGCGCCTAGAGCACAGCCACCAACTTCACCCATCAGATTGGATGCTGAAGTTCATGAGATGCTATAAGAAGATGACACCTCAGGAGAAATTCTTTATAGAAGTGCTGCAGAAGGCGAGGTTAGAACCGAGGAAGGTTATGCAGATTTTTACTGCCATGGGGACACCGAGGCGAGAAATTATGTTTGACACGATTGACATAAGCAACATTGCATGCCAGGATAGGGATGGAGAGCGCGGCACTGATATCGAGGACACCATGAAACTGTTTGCTGATATGCAGAGGCGGAGGCCGGGATTCCACCATGTGGAAGAGACAGAGAACAATGTAGTGCGGAGTCTATTCTAGACAGACTCCTTGTGCAAGATGAATTATGAGCTATATGGAGATTTCGTGTCTTTTGACACGACATTCTCTACGAATATATATGGCTTACCATTTGCACCAATTATAGGTGTCGACAACCATGGGTTGACCATCCTGTTTGGACTAGGCCTTTTAAAGGCTGAGAAAATAGGATCATTCAAGTGGCTCCTAAGCACGCTTGTCGAGGCAATGGGAGGTAAAGAGCCAAAATACATAATAACAGACCAGGACCAGGGGATGAAGACTGCAATGAAGGAAGCTCTTCTGAGAACGAGGCACAGGTTCTGCTGGTGGCATATTAGGAAGAACATGAAGGAAAATAACGCAGCAGTGTTTGCGCAGAACCCAGGGATGTCTGACGATTTATTTCGAATCGTCAAAATCTCACTGGATCAAGACGAGTTTGAGCGTGCCTAGAAAGCAGCAATTACTCTTTACAAGGCGAAAGGCAACAAACACCTCAACACGCTATGGGAACCCCGAAATTTCTGGGTGCCGGCCTACTTCAAGGACTGCTTCTATCCTTTCTCATCAACAACCACTCTTAGTGAGAGCATGAATTCGATGTGGAAGAATTATGTTGACCATAAGGACACTATAAAAAGGTTTGTTCATGCATATCACATGATTCAGCAAAATTGCCTCGCTACGCTTGACAAGAAAAGACACCGAATAGAAGAGAAGGCGCCATCACTAGAGACGGGTTTTCCGATTGAAAGACAAGCAAGTGAAGTATACACCAATAAAATTTTCAGGAAATTCCAGCTGGAGCTACGGAACCGGACTTACTTCAAGTGCTCTGACCTGGCAAAGGGGAGGCGGTATTTTAAAAAAAAGATTGTTGAGCCTGGAGAAAAAGTGTGGAAATCATATCCGGGCGAGGAATTTGACAGGTCTGAGTTCAGGGTAGATGTGGATGAGCAAAAAGAAATATACAGTTGCAGCTGCAAGAAAATAAGTAGGGATGACATTCAATGCTGCCATGTGCTTATGGTGATGGACCAAACAAGCATGATCGATCAACTTCCAAAATCCTTCATCATCCCCAGATGGACCAAGAATCTATCAGAGAGTCCGAAAGTTCTGTCTACAAGTCAAGGTGATAACATGACCGCACAAGACGATGAAACTATGAGATTCGGCCTCGCTTACGCTGAGTTGTCGGATATTTGTTCAAATGCTTGCAGAAATGAGAAGGCATACAGTGTTCTGCGTGAGTGTACGATAGATATGAAAATAAAAGTCATGGCGGCACTCGCTGAGGAACCAGACACATGCATTCTTGCCGAAACTCTCAAGAACCCTCCCATGAGTGGCTCAAAGGGCACGAAAAAAGTTGATCGAATCAAAGCTGGTTCTGAGAAGATAGGAAAAGGCAACAAAGCCGCATCCAAGTGCGGCCGTTGTGGATTAAAGGGTCACAGGAAAACAAACTGCCTGGATAACCCAGAAGTACATGAGAGGATGATGATTGAAGAGGAGAAGAGGAAATCGCAACAAGAGAAGAGGGCAAGGTCAATGAAATGGCCGACAACACCAACAACAGCATCGAGGACATCAAACGGCTCAAGACAATGCACTCCAAGCCCAGGAGGAAGACGTCAGACGCCAGCAACTCCAACGACCCCACTGATAGCAGGGAGCATTTACCAAAGTATTGCATCTACGCCAGAATCGAACATCACACAAGCCAGGCACACAGAATGCATGCAGGGAAGCCCGAGACAAGGCACATAATCTGCGCAGTCTATTTTCAGAAAGGAAAGGTCTAAGTGGAGATTTTTTGGTACCAGAGAGTAGTACGAATAGAAAAATTAAAAGGTAACAATGTAGCTTAAAAAGCGCGTAAGCAAAAAATAGTGATGACCGCAATCTTTCGCTTTGTTTTTATGTATGCATATTAATTTTACAGGTAAATAGGTTGAATAGCTATGCACAAGGGTGGGTTTTCACAAAGGGTGGAGAAGGAAGAACGGATCGCTGAACATTCAAAAACAAGGCCACACATGGAGCGATGAAATAGTAAGCAATCAGTGAGGAGGCGTGCGGGTGTCGATTGTTTATTTTCTTGTTCTGTGGTTATAAGAACGGCTTGTAAGTTAATTTGATGCAGTTATAGGAACAAAAACAAATTTATATAAGAATGTTTTTTGTTTCTTTATGTATTTTTACTCGGCGGAGAAAAATATCAGAGGCACAGGTTTCCTTGCTATTTTCCGCAGCCTCGTCGGTTTGTGAACATGGATGTTGTAAACTTACAAGCATGCTTCTCTGCTGCGTGACAGAGAGATAAAAATAACCAAAGGGCACATGCAGCCACGGCCGTGCCACTGGTGAGTGTTCATCCGTGACTCTCACGGTTGCATGGTAAACGCACGGACGTGACTCTATGTAATACCACACCATGCCTCCGCGTGTTTACGTCCCGTGCTTCTCCGTCTGAACGAGTCGACGGAATCGTTCGGAAGACAGAAAGAAGTTAACATGACTCTATATAATACCGCACGATGACTTTGCATGCTTCCCACCCATGCTTCCGGCGTGGAACAAATTCTTTTAATGTATGTATGTGTCGTAAAAAGTTAAAACTTGGAGTGGCACGCCTGTGCCTGGTCTGCGTGTTCAACAGTGCATTTCGCATAATCAAAGCCGTGACTGTTCAACAGTGCATCTGTACAACCATGCTTTCACCTTGTTGTGGCATCGTGACATTCGTTCTCTGTCTGAAAAATGTGCCTTCCACAGCCGTCGTACTATGCGCCTGACAAAGGAGGAACGCCAGCCGATAGAGTGCTTCTTCTACTACTAAAAGCCTGTACCTCGTTGCTTCACTTCCGTGTGTTTGACAGTGGCTCCTTAGTACAGAATCGTGGTTGTACAGAGTTCTTGCCCGTGCTTTTAAGGACAGTGTCTCTCGGATCATCCATTCATTTCCTCACAAAGTAAACAGTGAGGGTTCACATCTTAATCCAATTCCATTGTGTTTCTGCAGTAAACGCACGGACGTGACTCTATGTAATACCACACCATGCCTCCGCGTGTTCACGTCCGTGCCTCTCCATCTGAACGAGTCGACGGAATCGTTCGGAAGACAGACACAAGCTAACATGACTCTATATAATACCGCATGATGCCTTTGCATGCTTCCCACCCATGCTTCCGGCGTGGAACAAATTCTTTTAATGTATGTATGTGTCGTAAAAAGTTAAAACTCGAAGGGGCACGCCCGTGCCTGGTCTACGTGTTCAACAGTGCATCTCACATAATCAAAGCCGTGACTTTAATGTTTCAAGCAGGCATCTACAATTTACTGGAAAAATAAAGGAGAGGTAATTAATCTGTACCTTTCCCGTCCCCCTCAGTATTTAAGTTGTTTCGTGGGTCGACAGGTTATAATCTATTTTTCCAGATCCACCTCACTTAGCACTTGTCGTGTGCGGTGCGACCCCTGCAATGGAGATGGAGATGGAGATGGAATGTGCTACTCCTAGCTCCAAGAGGGCGAGAGTGGCGCCATCGGCGACGCTGCCTTCTGTTGGTGTGCTAGTCGTTGTAGGGGAGGGAAGCGGCAAGTGTGCTCTTCCTCGATCCAAGGATGAAGAAGAGGGGTCTCATGTGGACCTCATCAGCGACCTCCCGGATGCCATACTACGTGAGATCATCTCTCGTCTCCCCATCAAGGAGGGCATCCGTACTCGAATCCTCGCTCGTAGGTGGCGTCCTTTATGGCCCACAGCTCCTCTGAATCTCGATTGTCACGAGATCTCTGTTGCCCGTCTTTTTAACGATGGAGAAACAGTTCATATTGTCACCATCTTCAACCTTCCCTCCGTCACCGAGGCCGTCTTCAGATGTTTTATCAGAACTCGGCGCTCTCAAAATTCTATCGTTAATGTTGTCAGTCTTCCAGAATTCATCCTGTCCAGTCATGTTGGCTCAGTAAGCCGCCTCTCTATCCCTGCGTGCTACCTACAATGCAGACCCTCCATCGTTGATGCCTGGCTTCGATCCTGGAAGCTAGACAATATCCAGGTTCTTGAGTTCTACTACCTGTTCCCAGGATTCGCGATGCAAGAGGTCACACCACTGGGTGTATTCATCGTGCCCTCAGCGCCGGAGTCCGTGTTTCGGTTTTCCTCCTCTTTGCACACACTCGGCTTTGCTCTTTGCAGTATACTAGACAATTATGCAGGGACGCTTAAGCTACTGCTGGTGAAAAGACTTTTGCTTGGGGAAGTTCTTATATCAGAGGTCTCGCTTCAAAGCATAATCCACTCTAGTTGCCCTGCACTTGAGTCTCTGCTGCTTATTTTCAATGGGGGAGTTCGTCGCATCATAATAAACACGTATAACCTTGTAAGCATTGGCATTTGTTGTGAATACGGAAAACTCATTATTGAGGATGCGCCTTCGCTTCAACGGTTGATCCGCGATAAAGAAGACGACCACTGTTCGATTAATGTTGTCTCTGCACCTAAACTGGAGACGATGGGTGAATTCGTGTTCGTGTCTCCGCCCACATGTGTTGAGGTACCGACTTTCCCTGATTCTGGAACAGGGTGATGACTTGTTTCGATGTTTGTTCCATTAATTTGTTAAACTATGTTCTTTGCTTCATGCATTGTGAGGATTTGGAGGTAAACGATGTCTCTGCACCTGAACCGTATCCACGTCGTCTCACATGTCTTGCGGTATTGAGTTTTGACAATACTTCTAGCTTCATCTTGTTTGAGAGGAAGCCAATTTTATTTCGTCCAACCTTTAATCTATTAGTTTTGTGATGCATCTTCTGTTAATTTTTATGAAGCGTTTTGGGGCAGTCAGTCTAACAACAATGCGGCAATCTGTCAAGACCTTGTTCATCTGCATCGATTATAAGGTGGATATTGTCGTTGAATTGCTGCAGTGCTTTCCAAAACTGGAGAACTTGTGTGTCGAGGTGATGATCTTGAGAAATGTGCACACTGTAGTTCTCCTTCCATTTCAAAATGTTTATGTTAAATTTGACCGAAGTGGATACATACATACATACATACATATCTTTTTCTATGGACACTAAGTATTTTCAACCTTTCATGTAATTTTTAGGGACGGTTGACGTGTCGTTCTGAAAAAAATGTATGGCGTCGTAGGCACCGGTAGTTTCTGAAATATCATGACATTTGTCTGAAGACAATAACGCTGGAAGATTATGTTCCTTGCAGGGGTAACAAGGAATTTGCGGCGTTCTTTGTTCTATGTGCAAAGGATCTGGAGAGCATTGATATTAAGATTGTGTACCCTCCCGCGGAGTTCACAGAAGTATTTTACGGGGAGCAACAAAGGGTTCTGAAGTGGCACAATAAGGCTTCTAAACATGGTCGTCTTCGATTATTACCAGGTTGCACCCACGTGCGTCAGTATTTAATAAATAGGAGCGTTGAATATCTCGATTTGACGGATCCATTCAGATGTTCATGCTGAAGAATAGGTCTTGAGATGGTTGCTCATGTTCTTGGGAGTATTTTATTGTCGTCAAGTTTTGGAGTTCGCATTTTGTGTGAACCTTGTCGAACAACTATTGTTCTGTTAGCACTGTTTGTAGGCTTTGTTTGTCTTTATGCTCTGAGCAACCACGAAGGAGCTTGCAACTGATGAAATCAATCTACCTTTCTCTCTTTTTATGTTTATGCTACTTTATGTCATAGTCGCCAGTGATGTGGAAATGCACCAATAAACGTGTGTCCCTTTCCGTCTCTCGAATTGGCTGTTACATGTCTCACAGAGTAAGCAGAAAGTGTTGACATATAAACCCGATTCTGTTAGGTTTCCGTAATAAACGCACATACGTGCCCATGCCTCCGTGATCGTCGCGTGCGTGCCTCTTCTTCTGACGGAGTCCACCGAGCCATTCGGAATAGAAACAGAAAATATTTGTGCGTGACTGTATATAATAGCTCGCCATGCCATTAAGGGCTTTATGCATGTGCTTGTGACCCTGAAACACAGACGTGCACGAACGTCCACGCCTTTATCGAATAATATACGTAGAATCAAGAAAGAAGCATTACGCGACTCAATACGGAGCCGTGTCCTTATGGAATTCCCGTCTGTGCTTTTAAATACAAGGAGTCAGCGTCTCTGACGTAGGCCATTCCGTACCTCACAGAGTAAGCGCCCGTGGCTGTGCGTAGCATAAAGGTTCAGTTCTGTGGGCTAAACGCCCGTGCATCTCCGTCTGATAGAGTCACAGGCGAGCATGATTCTATGTAATACCACAGACCATGCCTTTGAGCGTTGCATTCTCGTGCTTATGAGATGAAACATCCGTGCCCCTCAGTCTGAACTATTCGACGGAATCATTCGGAACACAAACCCAAGCAAACATGACTCTATATAATACCACACCATGCTTTCCTGGGCTGTCCACACGTGCCTGTGTATGTTTTCTTCCGCAATAGTGAAGGAAAATGACTGTTCTTTGTTTTCTACCACATATAGCGGTGCTCGCAGGCGGCACAAATCCAGCAATGGAGACGGGGATGGAGATACGGCCAGGTGCCCCGAGCAACAAGAAGGCGAGGTTCAGGCCACCGACGACTTCGTCCTCTGGCGGCATGCTGGTAGCGGCCAGAAGCGGCACGGGGTCAACGGATGCATTTGGAACACAAAGAGACACGAAGGTGACTCTGGATAATTACAGGTCATGCATTTGTGGGCTTGACAACCGTGCCTGTGACCTGAAACACTGACACACATAAAGTCGTCTTCATGCGTAAAGGACAGTGACACTGCTAAACATATAAAGTCGCCTTCGTGCATTTGAGGTAAAATATTACAACGAAAACAATTGTAACAAGGACAGTCGCCCGATTCTATTAGGTTTCTGTAATAAACGCACAAACATGACTCCGAGCAAGAACATACTATGCCTCCGTGGGCTTGACGTCCATGCCTCTCCTTTTGACCGAGCCCACCGACTCAATCGGAATACAATCAAAGAACCTTTATGCGTGACTCTATATAATAGCACGCCATGTCTTTGAGGGCTGTATGCCCGTGCTTGTGACCCTTGACACTAAAACACAGATAGCCACGAGCAATGATGCCTTTATCAAGAAAGAAGCATGACGCAACTCGGTACTGAACCGTGTCTGTATGGACTTCGCGTATGTGCTTTTAAATATAAGGAAATAAGCTTTAAAAACAGTGTCTCTCATATAGGCAATTCTGTGCCTGACAGAGTAACGCCCGTGGTTGTGCATAAGACAAAGGTTCAGTTCCGTGGGCAAGACGCCCATGCATCTCCATCCGGTCGAGTCTCACAGGCGAGCATGACTCTATGTAATACCATCGACCATGCATAATAAACACATGATTGTGACCCTGCCTAATACTAAAGTATGCCTCCATGGGCTTCTCGTCCGTGCCTCTCCGTCTAAACGAGTCGACTAAATCATTCGGAACACAAACACAAGCGAACATGACTCTATATAATACCACACGATGCCTTTGTGGATTTGACGCCTGTGCCTGTGACCCTAATGACTGAAACAAAGAGAGTCAGAAACGTACATGACCGTGGCTGCAGAGAGTGCTAGCTCATGCCTTCATGGGCGTCACATGCGTGCCTGTCTTTCCTACTGAGTACACCGTGCTTTCGTCGTCGAACAGATTCTTCTATTGAATGTGTGCCATAAATAATTAAAGCACTGAGGGGCACGCCCGTGCCTGGTCTGCGTGTGCAACAGTGCATTTCCTACCTTTAAAATAAAAAAGAAAAAAGTAATTAATCTGGACCCCTCCGCTCCCCATCGTGGGTATTTAAGTTGTTTTGTGGATTGACAGGCTGTAGTCCATTTCTCCAGATCCACAGTCTGTCCAGATCCACACCACATATAGCGGCGCTCGGAGGCGGCGCGACCCCAGCAATGGAGACGGAGATGGAGGTCTACTCCGATGCCCCCAGCACCAAGAAGGCGAGGCTTGCGCCACCGGCGACGCCTTCATCTGGTGGTTTGGCGGTAGCGGCTGGAAGCACCGAGGGTGCGCCTACTGGATCCGAGGATCAAGAAGAGTAGTGTCGTCCGGACCGCATCAGCGACCTCATGGATGGTGTCCTCGGTGAGATCATCTCCCATCTGTCCACTAAGGAAGGCGTTTGCACTCAAATCCTCGCACGTCGGTGGCGTCCTTTATGGTGCACCACTCCTCTCAATCTCGACTGCAGTGAGATCCCTGTCGGTCATCTTTTTAAGCCCCTAGAGACAATTCATATTGACGTACTGTCTATGCTCCCCAGTAAGGATGTCATTCGCATTAGATATTTTGAAACTCGGTGTAGTTTTCAACCTGACGTTGATTGTTCGTGCCTTCCGGAAGCTATCCTCTCTGGTCATGGGGGCGTAGTTCACCGCCTGTGCATTCCCGCGTGCTACCTCCACTGCAGACCCTCTACAGTCGACGCCTGGCTTCGATCCCCAAGGCTGAAGAATCTGTAGGTTCTCGAGTTCTACTACATGTTCCCACATTTCGTGGGAAAAACCATCACACTATCAAAGGAATTCTCTTCGTCCGCCGCCTCGCCACCGACTTCCACGCTGCTGTTTTCCTCCTCACTGCACACCGTCACATTGATAGGTTGATATATCAGACGTCTCACTGCAAAGCATAATCAACCATGGTTGCCCTGCCCTCGAGTGGCTCCTGCTTGTTTGCAATAACCTGGATCACTGTATCAAAATAAACTCAACCAAAGTTGGACTCATCTGTATCCTTTGTGAGAATGGTGAACTCGTTGTTGAGGATGCGCCCTCACTTAAATGACTGATTCATGATATTCAGAGTCGGCAGTTGCAGATAACTGTTTTCTCTGCACCTAAACTCGAGTGTCTGGGCAATTTTTATGAAGGATTTCCTGAATCCAAGATTGTTTTTGGCTCTACAGTTATCGAGGTACTCACCTTTTGCACTATATTCTTTAGTTGTATTTGTTCCACTGCCCAAGTTTCATGCCCAAGATTGTTTATGATATGTGCTTGGTGCAGGCTTTGTCTGTAGTCAGCCTATCAATGGCGGTTCAATCTGTGAAGACCCTGCTTATCCACATGTCATTAAATCTGAACAAGGTTGTTGCCTTGATGAGATGCTTTCCTAGCCTAAAGAACTTGTTTATCGAGGTAAAATGATTTCCAGACGCATTGAAAGCACAAACAATGCATAGTGTACTATATTGGAGGCCTCTCTTTCCCCTTGTAGTCCTCAAGTATTCTCACTCTTTATGCATTTCCATGGAGGAGTCTGTCGTGAGGAAGGTGTAGCAAACAAGTGGCGCCACAAGCACCGGGTGTTTCTCAAACAACATGACATTCGTCTGAAGACAGTAACGCTGGAAAAATATGATCACTGGAACAAAAACATTGAATTTGCAACGTTCTTTATTCTGAATGCAAAGGAGTTAGAGACTATGAGGCTTAAGTTTCTCTCCCCCCAAACAACATCACTGAAGGATTTTATAGATGTCAAGAAGAGGTGCTTCAATGGGGCAACAAGGCTTCTAGACGTGCTCGTCTTATATTGTCAGGGTATTGTAGGCATATGAACTTGGATTTAAAAGTGCACATATGGACAAACCAGTGTCCAATCATTGATTTGCCGGATCCATTGACTTGTGAATGTTGAAAACGGTTATCCGGCTGTCACAGATAGGTGTTATTGTGTGCTTTCCAGTTTGGATTTCTAGCTTGTACTTTATGCACTGTCTGTGAGGTTGTCAGGAACTTGTTTTTGTGCTCTTCAGTCGGGAAGCAACTCAGAAGCTTAAAAAACTAACAAGTTTTCATGTTTTTGTGCACTGTCTGTAAGTTTGGATTTCCTTTTGTGAATAGAGCGAGCGAATAAAATCACTTGGAACATGCAGTCACGTGTGATGTGACGGCTGTGCCTCTCCAGATAACTTGTTAGCTGAAATATTTTACAATACAGAGGCGCTCGTGCCTCTTGTGCCTGTAAGACTGTGCGTCTGTTATCATTGCACGTCACTTACTTTGTGATGGACCAAACAGGTATGACTGTGGAATCACGGCCGTGCCTGTGTGGCATGTAGAACAACGCTTCTGCCATGACTTCACTTACTTGGTTTTGTTCGCGTTTAAGCAGAATCATCTGCAAAGCAGAGGCACGGCCCTGAATCTTCTAGTGACTTAATTGTCAACATGCCCCTGGAAAATTTTGCCGCTTGCAGAGGCAAGATGACTGTAGAACCATGCTTCCGGCGTCGAACAGATCCACAAAGATAGGCACGCTTTGTGAATGTGTGCGGTAAATAATTAAATCTCAGAGGGGCACGCCCGTGCCTGGTCTGCAAGTACAACAGTGGCTCGTACCATCAAAGCCGTGGCTCTATTTGATGTTTCATGCAGCCACCTAGCATTGACTTGTTACTACTTTTGAGTTTTTAGTGACCCAGACGATCTGTCATGATCAGGACTTCTATTTACTATGTGTGTTCACTATTACCAGCTCAGTTTATCTCTTGTAGTCCACTTTTTGTGCATCTCTCTATATGCGTGCGCATGTATAATGTGATTCATTTCTGATGATGTTAATCAATATGCCTCCTTGTGCCTCTTGTACCTGTAAGGCTGCGTCTGTTATCACTGCACGGCACTTCCTCTGTGTATGTTCGTGATCGTGTGGTGAACGTTTGGGTGTAAACATGTTGCACAACCTAGAACATAGCATCCTGTAGAACCACGACAGTGCTGTTTCTGCAAATCGAGACGTTCTTGTGCTTTGTTTAAAAGCGTGCCCGTGCTTCATTGTGAAACAATGAAATACAGATAGGCACGAACGTCCACGTCTTTTATACCGCATAATATACGTAACACATCAAGAAAGAAGTGTGACACAACTCAATACGGAAACTTGTGCGTAGAGAGTTCACGTCCGTGCTTTTAAAATACAAGGAAATAAGATTTTAAAAACAGCGTCCCTCACAAAGGTCATTCCGTGCCTCATAGAGTAAACGCTCGTGGCTATGTGTAAGACAAAGGTTCATCTCCGTGGGCTAAACGCATGTGCAACTCCGTCTGATAGAGTCACACGCTAGCGTGACTCTATGTAATACCATCGACCATGCCTTTGAGCGCTTCATGCCCGTGCCTGTGACCCGAAACACTGAAACAAATAAAGGCAGGAATGTCCACGCCTTCATGTGTGCACAAGACATGACTCTAGTTGGTACAAAGAACCTTGGCTGCATAGACTTGACGCCCATGCTTTTAAAAATAGCGCTCGAATCGGCCATTATGTTAATGTTCACATCTGTACCCATAAACATGGAAGGAACGTGGCTCAGGAAACCAAATCACGTTTGTTAACTGACTACGAGGTAACACAAGACAAAATAAGAAACTTTTAGTCCACTGCTCAATTGCTTCAGATACAACTATCAGGGTCGCTAGTCGCGAAGTTCCTTGATCTCTTTTATCATAACGTATATGTCCCACTTCAACTTGTCATAGTCAGGTTTGAGCTTCGCCTTCGTCTTCTCATCCCCAAGATGGTACAACCTCGTGCATAGCTTCACGATCTTCAAGAGGTGAGCTTCCGTAGCCTCCCACCGGTTCTTCACCTGCACAAAATAGAAGGTGTCAGATTGATGGCAGGACGCACTATCATCAACTTAGGATGAAGTTCACTATAATGATTCACGTTTCACAACTAATCCGGGTAGCCGAAAGAAAGAAAAAACGAATGAAACGAAAGCAAAGTGAACTTACAGATGAGGAAGTCTCGCCAGCCGAGATCTCCTCCTGCGTCTAGTCACGGCTATCTAGAGTAGTGTCATCCTACACAGCCATGGCGGAGAGTGTCAGGGAAGAGAACAGCAAGAAGAGTGGATGTCCTGGAGGCGGATAAAAGGATGAAGGGGATGTGGCTAAGGTTTCGAGATTCCGTCTGGCTTATTCACGTTTCACAACTAAATCAAGCAGCCGAAGGAAAGAAAAAAGGAAAGGAGCGGAAGCAGAGTGAACTTACAGATGAGGAACCCTCGCCAGGCTTGATCCCCTCCAGTGTCTGGACACGGGGTTCTGCAGTAGTGTCCTCCTGCGCAGCCATGGCGGAGAGGGTCAGGATGGAGATCAGCAAGAGGAATGGATGGCCTGGCGGCGGGCAGAGGTGGGAAGAGGGTGTGTCTAGGGTTTCGAGACCCCGTCCTGCTTAAATAGCCGGAGCCTGGCCTCGGGCTACGAGCGAGAGCGGCGTCACCGGAGGAGACGCCCGTCGGACCCTTGGGTTTCCGTTGCGGTGTCACGTGACATTCACACCCGAATAACATACTATGGACGATACGTCCGTGCTTTTAAATACAAGGAAATAAGCTTTTAAAAACAATGTCTCTCACATAGGCCATTCCGTGCCTCATACAGTAAACGCCCGTGGCTGTGCATAAGACAAAGGTTAGCGTGACTCTATGTAATACCACCGACCATGCCTTTGAGCGCTTCATGTCCGTGCCTGTGACAATTATGACCCCGCGTAAAATGCAATCATGCCTCTCTGGTCAGACATACCGTGCCTCCTCTAGTGATAGAGTCAACGGAATCATTTGGAACACAAAGAGACCCGAGCGTAGACCCGAACTGTTCTACATGCCTGTGTGGCATGTAGGACAGTGTGTTACAATGCCAAAGGGAGGACCGTGTGTCTGTTACGTGACAAGCCGTGCCTCTGCCACGCTTCATTGGTTTTGTCCGTGAGCGTTTCAGTAGAATCATCTGCAAAGTAGAGGCATGGCCTTGAATCTTGTAGTGACTTAATTTGCCAACGTGCCCGTGGAAAATTTTGCTGCTCGCAGAGGGAAGATGACGGTAGAACTGTGCTTCCGGCGTCAAACAAATTCTTCTATTGAATGTGTACCGAAAATAATTAAAAGACGGACGGGCATGACCGTGCCTGATCTTTGTCTTCAGCCGTGCATCTCGTACCTTGAAAGCCGTGGCTCTATTTAATGTTTCAAGAAGCCACCTACCTTTTACTAATTACGAGTAGTAATTAACCCGGACCCTCCCGTCAAAATAAAAAAAGAGGCAATTAATCTGGACCCCTCCGCTCCCCGTCGTGGGTATTTACGTCGTTTCATGGATTGACAGGCTGTAATCCATTTCTCTAGATCCACCTCAGTGAGCACTGGTCGTGGGCGGTGCCACCCCAGCAACGGAGGTGGAGATGGAAAGCGCTGCTCGTAGCATCAAGAGGTCGAGAGTGGTGCCTCCGGCAACACCGCCTTCTGGTGGTGTTCTGGTCGTCGAAGGGGATGGAAGCGGCGACCGTGCTCCCTCTCGATCCGAGGAGGAAGAAGAGGGATGTCGTGCGGACCGCATCAGCGATCTCGCCGACGGCGTGCTAGGTGAGATCATCTCTTGTCTTCCCATCAAGGATGGCATCCGTACTTGAATCCTCGCACGTCGCTGGCGTCCTTTGTGGTCCATCGCTCCTCTGAATCTCGACTGCCATGAGATCTCTGTCTCTCGTCTTTTTAACGATGGAGAAAAAGTTCATATCGAGACCATATCTCATCTATCCGCCTTCACCAAGGAGTGCGTTCGCAAATGCTATTCCGGTCGAAATCCTGTCTCTGATGTTGTCAGTCTTCCGGAATCCATTTTGTCTGGCTATGCTGGCTTTGTTAGCCGCCTCTCTATCCCGGCGTGTGATACATCTCCAACGTATCTATAATTTTTGATTGTTCCATGCTATTATATTACCTGTTTTGGATGTCTATGGGCTTTATTTTACACATTTATATCATTTTTGGGACTAACCTACTAACCGGAGGCCCAGCCCGTATTGCTGTTTTTTTGCCTATTTCAGTATTTCAAAGAAAAGGAATATCAAACGGAGTCCAAACAGAATGAAACCTTCGGGAGCGTGATTTTTGGAACGAACGTGATCCAGAGGGCTTGGAGTGCAAGTCAAGAAGCAGCCGAGGCGGCCACGAGATAGGAGGGCGTGCCCCCCTGTAGGGCGTGCCCCCTGTCTCGTGGGCCCCCCGGGCGGCCACCGACGTACTTCTTCCTCCTATATATACCTACGTACCCCGAAAACATCCAGGAGCAAGACGAAACACAATTTCCACCAACGTAACCTTCTATATCCACGAGATCCCATCTTGGAGCCTTCGCCGGCACTCTGCCGGAGGGGGAATCGACCATGGAGGGCCTCCACATCAACATCCTTGCCCCTCCAATGAGTTGTGAGTAGTTTACCGCAGACCTACGGGTCCATAGTTATTAGCTAGATGGCTTCTTCTCTCTTTTTGGATCTCAATACAATGTTCTCCCCCTCGCTTGTGGGGATCTATTTGATGTAATCTCTTTTTGTGGTGTGTTTGTCGAGATCCGATGAATTGTGGGTTTATGATCAAGTTTATCTATGAATAATATTTGAATCTTCTCGGAATTCTTTGATGTATGATTGAGTTATCTTTGCAAGTCTCTTCAAATTATTAGTTTGGTTTGGCCTACTAGATTGATCTTTCTTGATATGGGAGAAGTGCTTAGCTTTCGGTTCAATCTTGCGGTGTCCTTACCCAGTGACAGAAAGGGTTGCAAGGCACGTATTGTATTGTTGCCTTCCAGGATAACAAGATGGGGTTTATATCATATTGCTTGAGTTTATCCCTCTACATCATGTCATCTTGCTTAATGCATTACTCTGTTCTCATGAACTTAATACTCTAGATGCAGGCAGGAGTCGGTCGATGTGTGGAGTAATAGTAGTAGATGCAGGCAGGAGTCGGTCTACTTGTTATGGACGTGATGCCTATATACATGATCATGCCTAGATAATCTCATAATTATTCGCTTTTCTATCAATTGCTCGACAGTAATTTGTTCACCCACCGTAATACTTATGCTATCTTGAGAGAAGCCTCTAGTGAAACCTATGGCCCCCGGGTCTATCTCTTATCATATTTGCTTCCAATCTACTTTTATTTGCATCTTTACTTTTTGCATCTATATTATAAAATACCAAAAATATATTTATCTTATCTTACTATCTTTATTAGATCTCACTTTTGCAAGTGGCTGTGAAGGGATTGACAACCCCTTCATCGCGTTGGTTGCGAGTTCTCAGTTTGTTTGTGCAGGTGCGTGGGACTTTTGAGGAGCCTCCTACTGGATTGATACCTTGGTTCTCAAAAATTGAGGGAAATACTTACGCTACTATTGTTGCATCACCCTCTCCTCTTCGAGGAAAACCAACGGAAGCTCAAGATGTAGCAAGAAGGATTTCTGGCGCCGTTGCCGGGGAGGTCTTCGCTCAAGTCAAGACATACCAAGTACCCATCACAAACTCATCTCCCTTGCATTTACATTATTTGCTATTTGCCTCTCATTTTCCTCTCCCCCACTTCACCTTTGCCATTTTATTCGCCCTCTCTTTTCCAATCTCCTTCTCTCTTTTCCGCTTGCCTTTTCTGTTTGATTGTGTGTTGGATTACTTGTTGCCATGGCACAAGATAATACCAAACTGTGTGATTTCTCGAATACCAATAACAATGATTTCCTTAGTACTCCGATTGCTCGTCTTAATGATGTTGAGTCTTGTGAAATCAATGCTGCTTTGTTGAATCTTGTTATGAAAGATCCATTCGCCGGTCTTCCTAGTGAAGATGCCGCTACTCATCTAAACAGCTTTGTTGATTTGTGTGATATGCAAAATAAGAAACATGCGGATAACAATATTGTCAAATTGAAGTTATTTCTGTTTTCACTTAGAGATCGTGCTAAAGTTTGGTTTTCGTCTTTGCCTAAAAATAGTATTGATTCTTGGAACAAGTGCAAAGATGCTTTTATCTCTAAATATTTTCCTCCCGCTAAGATCATCACTCTTAGGACCGATATTATGAATTTTAAACAACTTGATCATGAGCATGTTGCCCAATCTTGGGAAAGAATGAAATTGATGCTTCGCAATTGCCCTACTCATGGTTTGAATTTATGGATGATCATACAAATTTTTTATGCCGGTATGAACTTTGCTTCTAGAAATCTCTTAGATTCTGCCGCGGGAGGCACATTTACGGAAATAACGTTAGGAGATGCTACAAAACTTCTTGATAATATTATGGCGAATTATTCTCAATGGCACACCGAAAGATCTTCTAGTAAAAAAGTGCATGCTATAGAAGAAATCAATGTTTTGAGTGGAAAGATGGATGAACTTATGAAATTGTTTGCTACTAAAAACACTCCTTTTGATCCCAATGATATGCCTTTGTCTTACTTGATTGAGAATAATAATGAATCTATGGATGTGAATTTTGTTGGTAGGAATAGTTTTGGAAACAATGCTTATAGAGGAAACTTTAATGCTAGACCGTTCCCTAGTAATTCCTCTAATAATTATGGAAATTGCTACAATAATTCTTATGGTAATTTCAATAAGATGCCCTCTGATTTTGAGAATAGTGTGAAAGATTTTATGATTTCTCAAAAGAATTTTAATGCTTTGCTTGAAGAAAAATTGCTCAAAGTTGATGATTTGGCTAGGAACGTTGATAGACTTTCACTTGATGTTGATTCTCTTAAACTTAGATCTTCTCCTCCTAAGCATGATATCAATAAGTCTCTCAAAGTAATGAGAATTTCCATTGATGAGTGTAAGGAAAGAACCGCTAGATTGCATGCTAAAAAAGATAGCTTTATAAAAGCGTGTTCTTCTAGTTTCCATGAAAATAATGATGAGGATCTTAAAGTTATTGATGCGTCTCCTATTAGATCTATTTTTTGCAATATGAATTTTGATGATTATGGGACTGATGATGAATCAACTTTGCCTAGAAGGCGTCCCAAGAATTCGGAGTTTTTAGATCTTGATGCTAAATTTGGTAAACGTGAGATTGGAGAAGTCACAACTTTAAATAGCATTGAACCCACTATCTCGGATTTCAAGGAATTTGATTATGATAATTGTTCTTTAAAAGGTTGTATTTCCTTGTTGCAATCCGTTGTTAATTCTCCTCATGCTTATAGTCAAAACAAAACTTTTACCAAACATATCGTTGATGCCTTGATGCAATCTTATGATGAAAAACTTAATTTGGAAGTTTCTATACCTAGAAAACTTAATGATCAGTGGGAACCTACTATAAAGATTAGAATTAAAGATCATGAGTGTTTTGCTTTGTGTGATTTGGGTGCTAGTGTTTCCACGATTCCTAAAACTTTATGTGATATTCTAGGCTTCCATGATCTTGATGATTGCTCGTTAAATTTGCACCTTGCGGATTCCACCATTAAAAAGCCAATGGGAAGGATCAATGATGCTCTTATTGTTGCAAATAGAAATTTGGTGCCCATTGATTTTATCAATCTTGATATAGATTGCAATCTTTCTTGCCCTATTATTCTTGGTGGACCTTTCCTTAGAATGATTGGCGCGATTATTGATATGAAGGAAGGGAATATTAGATTCCAATTTCCATTAAAGAAAGGCATGGAACACTTTCCAAAAAAGAAAGTCAAATTACCTTATGAATCTATCATATGGGCTACTTATGAATCAAGTGCCAAAGATGGCACTACTTAGATCTATCTATGCTTTTATGCCTAGCTAGGGGCGTTAAACGATAGCGCTAGTTGGGAGGCAACCCAATTTTCTTTGTGTTTTTTTGTTTTTGTTCCTGTTTAGTAATAAATTTTGCATCTACTTTCTGTTTAGATGTGTTTTCATGTTTTATTTAGTGTTTGTGCCAAGTAGAACCTATAGGATAAACTATGATGATAGTTGATTTGATTCTGCTGAAAAACAGAAACTTTGCGCTCACGAGAAAACAATCAATAAATCACACAAACGGGATTTTGCATTGATTCTTTTTTATGATGATCAATAAACAAATTGTGCATTACGTCCTATTTTGGTAGGATTTTTAGAGTTCCAGAAGTTTGCGTTAGTTACAGATTGCTACAGACTGTTCTGTTTTTGACAGATTCTGTTTTTCGTGTGTTGTTTGCTTAATTTGATGCATCTATGGCTAGTAAAATAGTTTATAAACCATAGAGAAGTTGGAATACAGTAGGTTTAACACCAAAATAAATAAATAATGATTTCATTACAGTACCTTATGTGGTGGTTTTGTTTTCTTTCACTAACGGAGCTTATAAGATTTCCTGTTGAGTTTTGTGTTGTGAAGTTTTCAAGTTTTGGGTAAAGCTTTTATGGACTATGGAATAAAGGGTGGCAAGAGCCTAAGCTTGGGGATGCCCAAGGCACCCCAAGATATTCAAGGATATCCAAAAGCCTAAGCTTGGGGATGCCCCGGGAAGGCATCCCCTCTTTTGTCTTCGTTCAATGGTAACTTTACTTGGAGCTATATTTTTATTCGCCACATGATTTGTGTTTTGCTTGGAGCATCGTGTATTATATTAGTATTTGCTTTTTAGTTTAACACAATCATCCTTGCTGTACACACCTTTTTGGAGAAGCCTATTTGATTAGAACTTGCTAGAATACTCTATGTGCTTCACTTATATCTTTTGAGCTTGATAGTTTTTGCTCTAGTACTTCACTTATATCTTTTAGAGCACAGTGGTAGCTTGATTTTATAGAAATTGCTAGTGTCTCATGCTTCACTTATATCATTTTGAGAGTCCTTTAGAACATCATGGTATTTTCTTTGGTTACAAATTTGGTCCTAGAATGATGAGCATCCAAGTTGGGTATAATAAAAACTATCATAGAAATTGAATTGGATGCTATGATCAATTTGTTGCTTGATAATTGTTTTGAGATATAAAGGTATTAATGTTAGGGTCATGCTAGTGGATAATTATGAAATTGAGAAATACTTTTGTTTAAGTTGGCAAGTCCCGTAGCATGCACGTACAGTAAAAGTTGTGTGACAAATTTGTTGCATGAGGTGCTCTTTTGAGTGTCTTCCTTATGAGTGGCAGTCGGGGACTAGCGATGGATTTTTCCTACCAATCTATCCCTCTTGGGGCATGCGTAGTAGTACTTTGCTTCGAGGGCTAATTAGATTTTTGCAATAAGTATATGAGTTCTTTATGACTAATGTGAGTCCATGGATATACGCACACTCATCCTTACACTTAGCTAGCTTCTCTTATTATCGCGCAACTTTCGCCGGTATCATGTACCCATTATTTACCTTCCTCAAAACAGCCACCATACCTACCTATTATGGTATTTCCATAGCCATTCCAAGATATATTGCCATGCATCTTTCCACCGTTCCGTTTATTATGACACGTTTCATCATTGTCATATTGCTCTTTGCATGATCATGTAGTTGACATCGTATCTGTGGCAAGGCCACCTTCATAATTTTCATACATGTCGCTCTTGATTCATTGAATATCCCGGTACACCGCCGGAGGCATTCATATAGAGTCATATCTTGTTCTAGCTTTGAGTTGTAAATCCATAAAAGTGTGATGATCTTCATTATTAGAGCATTGTCCCAGTGAGGAAAGGATGATGAAGACTATCCCCCAAAAGTCAGGATGGGACTTCGGACTTTATAAAAATAAAAGAGGCCAAAGAAGCCCACCAAAAAGAAAAGAAAAAGAAAAAAATAAAAAAAGGAGAAAAAGAAAAAGGAAAAAAAATAAAATGAGAGAAAAAGAGAGAAGGGACAATTGCTACTATCTCTTTTTCCACACTTGTGCTTCAAATTAGCACCATGATCTTCATGATAGAGAGTCTCCTATGTTGTCACTTTCATATACTAGTGGGAATTTTTCATTATAGAACTTGGCTTGTATATTCCAATGATGGGTTTCCTCAAAACGCCCTAGGTCTTCGTGATCAAGTAAGTTGGATGTACATCTGCTTAGTTTCTTTTTGTTGAGCTTTCATACATTTATAACTCTAGTGCATTTGTTGCATGGCAATCCCTACTCACTCACATTGATATCTATTAATGGGCATCTCCATAGCCCGTTGATACGCCGAGTTGATGTGAGACTATCTTCTCCCTCTTTTTTGTCCTTACAACCACCTCAATAGACCACCATAGTGCTATGTCCATGGCTTGCGCTCATGTATTGCATAAGAGTTGAAAAAGCTGAAGCGTGTTAAAAAGTATGAAACAATTGCCCGGCTCGTCATCGGGGTTGTACATGATGGGAGTATTTTGTGTAATAAAAATGAAGCATGGCCTAACTATATGATTTTGTAGGGATAAGCTTTCTTTGGCTATGATATTTTGATAGGACATGATTATTTGCTAGTATGCTTTGAAGCATTATTATTTTTATGTTTTATAAGCTTTTATCTTGAATCATTTGGATCTGAACATTCATGTCACAATAAAGAAAATTACATTGAGAGTTATGCTAGGTAGCATTCCACATCAAAAATTTCTTTTTTATCATTTACCTACTCAAGGACGAGCATGAATTAAGCTTGGGGATGCTTGATACGTCTCCAACATATCTATTATTTTTGATTGTTCCATGCTATTATATTACCTGTTTTGGATGTCTATGTGCTTTATTTTACACATTTATATCATTTTTGGTACTAACCTACTAACCGGAGGCCCAGCCCATATTGCTGCTTTTTTGCCTATTTTAGTATTTCGAAGAAAAGGAATATCAAACGGAGTCCAAATGGAATGAAACCTTCGGGAGCGTGATTTTTGGAACGAACGTGATCCAGAGGGCTTGGAGTGCAAGTCAAGAAGCAGCCGAGGTGACCACAAGATAGGAGGGTGCACCCCTGTAGGACGTGCCCCTGTCTCGTGGGCCCCTCAGGCGGCCACCGACGTACTTCTTCCTCCTATATATACCTACATACCCCAAAAACATCTAGGAGCAAGACGAAACACAATTTCCACCACCATAACCTTCTGTATCCACGAGATCCCATCTTGGAGCCTTCGCCAGCACTCTGCCGGAGGGGGAATCGACCATGGAGGGCCTCTACATCAACATCCTTGCCCCTCTGATGAGTTGTGAGTAGTTTACCACAGACCTACGGGTCCATAGTTATTAACTAGATGACTTCTTCTCTCTTTTTGGATCTCAATACAATGTTCTCCCCCTCTCTCGTGGAGATCTATTTGATGTAATCTTTTTTTGCGGTGTGTTTGTCGAGATCCGATGAATTGTGGGTTTATGATCAAGTTTATCTATGAATAATATTTGAATCTTGTCTGAATTCTTTAATGTATGATTGAGTTATCTTTGCAAGTCTCTTCGAATTATTAGTTTGGTTTGGCCTACTAGATTGATCTTTCTTGCCTTGGGAGAAGTGCTTAGCTTTGGGTTCAATCTTGCGGTGTCCTTACCCAGTGACAGAAAGGGTTGCAAGGCACGTATTGCATTGTTGCCATCGAGGATAATAAGATGGGGTTTCTATCATATTGCTTGAGTTTATCCCTCTACATCATGTCATCTTGCTTAATGCGTTACTCTGTTCTCATGAACTTAATACTCTAGATGTAGGCAGGAGTCGGTCGATGTGTGGAGTAATAGTAGTAGATGCATGAAGGAGTCGGTATACTTGTTATGGACGTGATGCCTATATACATGATCATGCCTAGATAATCTCATAATTATTCGCTTTTCTATCAATTGCTCGACAGTAATTTGTTCACCCACCGTAATACTTATGCTATCTTGAGAGAAGTCTCTAGTGAAACCTATGGCCCCCCGGGTCTATCTCTTATCATATTTGCTTCCAATCTACTTTTATTTGCATCTTTACTTTTTGCATCTATATTATAAAATACCAAAAATATATTTACCTTATCTTACTATCTTTATTAGATCTCACTTTTGCAAGTGGCTGTGAAGGGATTGACAACCCCTTTATCGCGTTGGTTGCGAGTTCTCAGTTTGTTTGTGTAGGTGCGTGGGACTTTTGAGGAGCCTCCTACTGGATTGATACCTTGGTTCTCAAAAACTGAGGGAAATACTTACGCTACTATTGGTGCATCACCCTCTCCTCTTTGAGGAAAACCAACGCAAGCTCAAGACGTAGCAGCTTGCTACCTACAGTGCAGACCCTCCATCGTTGATGCCTGGCTCCGATCCTGGAAGCTGGACAATATCCAGGTTCTTGAGTTCTACTACCTCTGCCCAAGGTTTCTGACACAAGAGGTAACATTACTGGATCTATGCACTTCATCTACGCCCTCGGCACCGGAGTCCGTGTTTCGGTTTTCTTCCTCTCTCCACACTCTTGCCTTTGCTCTTTGCCAAATACCGGAAAATTATGTTGGCTCGCTTAAGCTACCACTGGTGAAAAGACTCTCGCTTGTGGAAGTTGATATATCAGACGCCTCGCCGCAAAGTATAATCCACTCTAGTTGCCCTGGACTCAAGTCTCTCCTATTTGTTTACAATAGAGGAGGTCGTAGCGTCACAATAAACTCGTCTAACCTTGTAAGCATTGGCATTCGTTGTACAGAAGGAGAACTCATTATTGAGGATTCCCCTTCGGTTCGACGGTTGATTGTTGATTGTCTGGTCAATGACTGTTCGATAGCTGTTGTCGCTGCACCTAAACTGGAGGCATTGGGTAAATTCATGTTCGTGCCTCCCTCGACGCGTCTTGAGGTATTGCCTTTCCTTCATACTGGAACAGAGCTGCACTTATCGCGATGTTTGTTCTATTAATTTGATGGTCTATGTTCTATTCTTCATGCAGAGTCAGGAGTTGGAGTTAACCGGTGTCTCTACGTCTAATCCGTATCCATGTCGTCTCACGTGTATTGAGGTATTGAGTTTTCACGATACTTCCAGCTTCACTTTGTTTGTGAGGAAACAAGTTTTATTTCATCCAACCTTTATTCTATTAGTTTTGTGATCCACTTTTTGTTACTTTTCATCAAGGGTTTGAAGGCAGTCAGTCTAACAAGAATGCGTCAATCTGTCAAGACCTTGCTTATCTACATGGATTATAAGGTGGACATTGTCGTTGAATTGCTGCAATGCTTTCCAAAACTGGAGAACTTGTTTGTCGAGGTGATGATATTCAGAAATGTGCATACTGTAGTACTCGTTCTTTTTCAAAATGCTTTTCTTAATTTTGACTGAAATTGATGCACCCGTATCTACACATGATTTATTGTTGGATACATCCATACATAGACAAGTCTATGTCTAACTTCTTGTCACAGAGGTGGTAGAATTAATTGTTTCATTTGTTTTTTTCATGGTCTGTATCTCTTTTTATAGACGCTAAGTATTTTCAACCTATCATTTATATTTTAGGGATTGTCGATTTCTCATGGTGAAAAAAACAAATGGTGTCGTAAGTACCGGAAGTTTCTCAAACATCACGACATTTGTCTGAAGACAGTATCACTGGAAGATTATGTTTGCTCCGAGCGTTACGCTGATTTTGCGATGTTCTTTGTTGTTAGTGCAAAGGATCTGGAGACCATGACCTTTAAGTTTTCCTCCCCTCCCGCAGAGTTCACGGGAGTATTTTACAAAAAGCAACAAAAGGTTCTGGAGTGGCATAGAAGGGCTTCTAAATGTGCACGTCTTAGATTATCATCAAGTTGTAGTCATGCGCGTCCGCATTTAAGAACGAGGAGTATTGAATACCTGGATTTGATGGTTCCGTTCAAGTGTGGATGTTGAAATCAGGCCTTGTGTTACTTGTCCAGGTGTATGGAGTTATTTGTTGATGCGTTCTCTTTGCATCGTGTGTAGGCTTGTCTAAAAGAGGAGCTTGGGTTTTATGTAAACTTTATCAAAGAACCGTTGTAGTCTTTGCACCGTGTGTAGGCTTGTCTGTTTTTGTGTTGCGTGCAGCCATGAAGGAAGTGTGTGGTTTTGCGGCTTTGTACGGGCCGATGGACTATAAAATGCTGTGGCACCAAGGTTAAAATATATAAAGTAATTTTAATTTTTCAGTGGAGAAATGCTCGATGTACATGTAACCGTACCTGTGTTGTATGTACAATAGTGCCTCCCGTATGTACCTGTCATGCACAGAATGGATGCACATCCGTGCCTGTGTTGCAGGTAGAGCAGTGCTTCTCATATGTACTTGCCATACACACTGAGGAACTGCAGTTGAGCCTTGCACTGATGGAGCTGCATTTGAGCCGCTACACTGTTTCTGCTCCTTGTTCTGTGGTTATAAAAACGTCTTGTAAGTTTATTTGGTGAAGTTGTAGAAACAAAGCAAATTTAAGCAGAAGAGATTTTGCTTGTTTAGGTATTTTTATTACTCAGCTGAGAAAATATTATAAGGGCGATTGGTTTGCGGGTAAATTTTTGCAGCCGTTTCTGCTCCTTGTTCTGTGGTTATAAAAAATGGCTTGTAAGTTTATTTGGTGAAGTTGTATAAATAAAACAAATTTAAGCAGAAGAGATTTTGCTTGTTTAGGTATTTTTATTACTCAGCTGAGAAAATATTATAAGGGCGATAGGTTTGCGGGTAAATTTTTGCAGCCGTTTCTTTATGAAGCTGGATGGTGTAAGAATACAACCATGCATCTCTGCTGCGACACAGGAGAGATGAAAAGAGCTCAAAGCATAGATAGCCACCCCAGTGGTCAACCAAACCTGTTTCGCGGGGCGTTACGTAGTGCCTCTGGTGACCGCACAACTAAGTTTCTACTTAACAGGCCACACCCAAATGCGTCTCGAGGATTCTAGCCGTGACACCGCAGAGTCACAACCATGCTTTTGACATTGTTGTGACGTCGTGATGTTCGTTGTGTGCTTGACTAACGTGCCTTCCACACCCACTCTACTGTGCGTGTAGCAAAGGAGCAAGGCCAGCTGATAAAGTGATTTTATACAGCTTAAAGTGTGGCCCTCGTTGCTTGACTTCCATTCGTTTGACAGTGGCTCTTTGGTATAGAACCGTGGTTTGCTTTTAAGGACAGTGTCTCTCGGATCGGTCATTCATTGCCTCACAAAGTAAACAGTGAGGGTTCGCATCTGAATCCAATTTTGTTATGTTTCTGCAGTAAACCCTCGAATGTGACTCTGCCTAATACTGAACTATGCCTCCATGGGCTTCTCGTCCTTGCCTCTCCATCTAAACGAGTTGACGAAATCATCCGGGAAACAGACACAGGCGAACACGACTATATAATACCACATGATGCCTTTGTGGATTTGATGCCCGTGGCTATGATCCTAATGACTGAAACACTGAAACACAGGCGAACATGTTTGAGTTTCTGTTTAACAAATGAATATAGTGCCTGGCAGTAGGTTCACGGCGTTTGCTGTGTAAGAATCATGTGTGGCATGTAGAACAGCGCACGTTGCATCACTTCACGGCTGTTGTGTGGTGCGTGGCAAACCATGCGCTTGCCATGGTCGTGCCCATGTGACATGCATGATCGTCTGTGTGTTTGCTGACAAACCGTGGTTCACTGAATCATTCGGAACACAAACACAAGCACAAGCGAACATGACTCTATATAATACCACACGATGCCTTTGTGGATTTGACGCCCGTGCCTGTGACCCTTATCATTGAAACACAGAAAGTCGCAAACGTACATAGCCGTGTCTATAGAGAGTTGAAGTCCGTTTAGCTAATGAAATGTGCGGCTTGCGCAATAAACGCATGAACGTGACTCTGCCTAATACTAAAGAATGCCTCTATGGGCTTCTCGTCCATGCCTCTCCGTCTAAACGAGTCGACGGAATCATTCGGGAAACAGACACAAGTGAACATGACTCTATATACTACCACACGATGCCTTTGCTGATTTGACGCCCGTGCCCGTGACCCTTATAATTGAAACACAGACAGTCACAAACGTACATAGCCATGGCTGCAAGAGACTTGAAGCCCGTTCAGCTAATGTAATGTACAACATAAATAAAAGACCGTTTAGCCATAGACTAAAATACCGTGTTCACTGTTGGCAAGGTTACAGATTGAGCTAAAAGGTACGGGCATTGTTTCACCACACCTACTCATTGGTGCTGGCCGTTCTTCCTCGACCGCGGGGGCGACGAGGCGGCGATTGGTGGCGGCTGCGGTGCGGGCGTCTCGGCGGCGCCCGATCCCGATCTGAAGGCCTCCATCTACTTCAACCAGGGCTGCCTCCGATGGTCCTGCTTTGGGCGGCCTTTGTCACCGGAGTTGTTCCTGTTTGGCGGCTGGAGGTGGGAGGTGGCTCCGGAGAAATCCGAGGCCAGCAGTGCTGGTCACGACGGTGGCGACGCCCGAGGGCGTCGCACCCTTCTTGTAGGCGTCGTCCAGGTTGCCTCCTTCCCCTCTTCCTTCCACCCAGCTCATATGCCGGGCGAAAGCCCAAATCCTTGCCGGATCGAGCGACAGCGGCGCTCCGGGCGTCGTCACCTTCTTGGGGGTGTCGTTCGTGGTGAGCTTGGGGTGGATGTGATGCTTTGGTTGCTTGACGGCGGATTGGTCTGCAGCAGCCCTGCCGGTCTCGGCGGAGCGGTGCTTCATCCTACTCATTGATGGCGGCATATCTCGGCAGCGTGGCGCAGTGGAGATTCGGCGTCCGATGTGTGGCGATGGACACGCGCAGGAGGACGAAGTTGTCTGGTGTCGTGGTGACGTCGATGGCTGAGTGGCCAGACAAGGTAGAAGCCTCAATTTGATCTGAAGACGGACCTGTGGAAGATGGCGGCGACGACGCACGAGTGTGTATGACCGGATTGTGCCCTAGACCCGGTATGTGGCTCGGCTGGGGCTTCCGATGTGTTTCGGCTTTCGGCTTTTGATGTTAGGCTTAGGTGAGTGGTCTGGGTAGTGGCCCAGCTAGCACCCCTTCATCATTTTGGATAGGAGTAGCGGCATATGTTGCCAAGATGGTGGATTCAGACACATTGTTGTAATACTTTGTAAGGTCGTTCAGAATAATCAATAAAGTGGCCATATGCATCTCCCAGATGCAGAGGCCAGGGGTCATCCTCCTTTTCTTAAAAAAATGTAAATTCCAAACCAGAAAGTGGGGGCAACATATCACTCCAAGGTTGTTTTCAGCACTTACAAGTGAATGGATCCTTTAAATCCAGGTACTTAATGCATGCGTGCCTTAGATCCAAGTTCCCGTGGTTGCAACTTGGCGACAACCTAAGGCAAGCATGTTTAGAAGCCTTTTTGTCCCACTGAAGGACGTTTTGTTTCTGTTTGTAGAATTCTTCCGTGAAGTGATCCTGACGAAGAAACTTTATCCTCATAGTCTGCAGCTATGCTGTGTTGAGAATAAAGAATGTCGCAAATCGAATGCTTTTCTCGCATTGAACATAGCTTTCCAGCGTTAGTGACTTCAAACGAACGTCATGATGGTGCTTGCAAGAACAGTCGTACACAAGACTTTCTTCATTAGAGGCTATTTCCTGAATAAACATGAAGATTTGAAATGGTTAAGCTCCATAAAGAGTGATTCTGCTGGGAGAGCAAGTGAAGGAATAATTCTATAACCTCTGTTGTGATAAAAGCTTTTTTTTAGTTTTGTCCTAATACTTGTCCATGACTATATAGAGCTTTGTCCATTACATACAAATGTAAGTGACGTTTTTTGTTGTTGTTGAATGGAGTTCTACACCATGCATGGTAAGTGTTTACAATTTGTGTGAGAAGCATCACCTCGATATACAAGTTCTCCAAGCTTCGAAAGTGTTGCACCAAGGAAAAGACCGCATGCAGGTCATAATCCATGCTGATAGACAACGTATTGACAGAATGAACCACTGTGGATGTGCTGACCGTCAGCAAACACTTCAAGTGGAATAAAATATAATATTAGTAGAGTAAAGGTTGAATTGCATGGAACTTGTTTGTACCAATGAATGGAGGTGAAAGTATTGTTGAAAGTTAGTACCTAAATAATTATACCGTCATTTGTGATGCCGGATTCAGAGAAAATATTAGAAACTTTGCCCATGACCTGCAGTTTAGGTGCAGAGGTGATAACTATCCGCAAGTTCTTGCAATCCCCATCACAAAGCAACCGTTGAAGTGACGAGGCATCTTCTATAACAATTTTCCCATAGATACCAGAAATGTCGATGCTCATAAGGTTAGGTGAGTTTATTCTGATGCAATGGTGCCTGACTGTCCAAACAAGCAGCATAGACTCAAGTGTAGGAGAAGTAGAGCTGATGATGCTTTGTAATGAGACCTCTGATACATCAACATCTACTAGCGAGAGTCTCCTTAGCAGTGGTAGTTTAAGCGCCCGTACATAATTGTCTAGTAACTTGCAAAGAGCAAAGGCGATGGTTTGGAGAGAGGAGGAAATCTGAGGGTTTAGTGCTGGTGGTGATGGCATGAGCGAAGGGCATGAGAATGGCCCAATGTCCTATTGTCTCAAGCATGGTGGGAATAGGTAGTAAAACTCGAGCACCTGGAGATTGTTCAGTCTTGGGTATCGAAGCCAGGTTTAGACCGTGGAGTGCTTGCAGTGGAGGTAGGACGCCAGAATGCAGAGGCGGTGAACTGTGCTCTGACGGCTGGAGAGGATGGTCTCTGGAAGGTATGAATCATCATACGAATTATCTTCACCGACATGTTCTCCTCTAAAAAAAGTTCCAGTGAATGTTACGCGGACGAGTTCCTCCGGTGTGGCGGAGTACGCGGTGACCAACTCGAAATGTACTTGATCTAGAGGGTTAAAAAGACGTGGGACAGGGATCTCACGGCAGTCGAGATTCAGAGTGGCGCGCCAAACAGGGCGCCAACGACGTGCGAGGATTTGAGTGTGAACGCCTTCCTTAGTGGACAGATGGGTGATGATCTCACCGAGGACACCGTCCGGGAGGTCGCTGATGCGGTCCGGACCAGACTGCTCTTCTTGATTCTCAAATCTAGTAGGCGCACCCTCGCCGCTTCCAGCCGCTACCGCCAAACCATCAGAAGAAGGCGTCGCCGGTGGCGCGAGCCTCGCCCTCTTGGTGCTCGGGGCACCGGAGTGAACCTCCATCTCCGTCTCCATTGCTGGGATCGCACGGCCTACAAGCGCCGCCTTATGTGGCGTGGGTCTGGACAGTCCAGAAAAGAGGGTGTGGCTAGGGTTTAGAGACCCCCTCGGTCCGCCTTAAATAGCCGGAGCCTGTCCTCGGGCGACGAGCCAGACCGACGTCAGTGGAGGAGACGTCCGTCAGACCCTTGGGTTTTTGTAGCGGCGGCACGTGGCGTTCAAACCCGAATAGCGGCGGCACTAACGTGACTCTGTGTAAGAAAAAACCATGCCTCCGTGGACTGGACGCCCGTGCCTCTGCTTTTGACCGAGTCCACCGACTCATTGGAAATAGAATCAGAAAACCTTTGAGCGTGACTCTATATAATACCACGCCATGCCTTTGAAGGCTATATGCCCGTGCTTGTGACCCTTGACACTGAAACAGAGATAGCCTCGAACGTCGACACCTTTATCAAGAAAGAAGCGTGACGCAACTCGGTACTGAACAGTGTCTGTATGGACTTCACCTTTGTGCTTTTAAATACATGGAAACACACTTTGAAAAACAGTGTCTTCCATATAGGCAATTCCGTGCCTCGCAGAGTAAACGCTCGTGCACCTGCGCCTGGTCGAGTCTCACAGGCCAGCATGACTCTATGTAATACAATCGACCATGCGTAATAAATGCATGATTATGACCCTACCTAATACTAAAGTATGCCTCCATGGGCTTCTCGTCCGTGCCTCTCCTTCTGAATGAGTCGACTGAATCATTCGGAACACAAACACAACCGAACATGACTCTATATAATACCACATGATGCCTTTGTGGATTTGACACCTGTGCCTGTGAACCTAATGACTGAAACACAGAGAGTCACAAACGTACATAATCGTGGCTGCAGGGAGTGCTAGCCCGTGCTTTTAAAAAACGTGCGCCAGTGGTGACATCTGGAATTATTTCCTTGCACTGTGCCTCATCCTCGTTTTTTCTAAGATCTTCTCCCCCGCCTCTGTTAAGCTCTTTTTTTGTACGTGCCTAGTGAAGGCCTAACCTAAGTGTCTATCTCGTGTCCGGTTTGCGCAGTAAACGCTCGGACGTGACTGTGGCTAATACTGAAGTATGCCTCTATGGGCTTCTCGTTCGTGCCTCTCCGTCTAAACGAGTCGACGGAATCATCCGGAGAACCGACACAGGCGAACATGACTCTATATAATACCACACGATGCCTTTGTAGATTTGACGCCAGTGTCTACGACCCTTATCACTGAAATACAGAAAGTCACAAACGCACATAACCGTGGCTGCAGAGACTTGAATCCCGTGCAGCTAATGAAATGTACGGTTTGCGCAATAAACGCATGAACGTGATTCTGCCTAATATTAAAATATGCCTCCATTGGCTTCTTGTCGTGCCTCTTCCAGATCCACCCCACCGAACAATGGTTGTAGGCGGCGCCACGACAGCAATGGAGGTGGAGATGGAATGCGCTGCTCGTAGTACCAAGAGGTCCAGAGTGGCGCCGCCGGCGATGCCGCCTTCTCGTGGTGTGCTTGTCGTCGGAGCAGAAGGAAGAGGCGACCGTGCTCCCTCTCGATCCGTGAGCATGACTCCATGTAATACCACCGACCATGCCTTTGAGCATTTTATGCCCGTGCCTGTGACTCTTAACACTGAAACACAGACATGCACGATGTCCATGCCTTTATTGAACAATATACGTAACATCAAGAAAGAAGCGTGATGCAGCTCAATATGAAACTGTGTCCGTAGGGAGTTCACATCCGTGCTTTTTAAATAAAGGAAATAAGATTTTAAAAACAGCGTCCCTCACATAGGCCTTTCCGCATCTCACAAAGTAAATGCCCGTGGCTGTGCGTAAGACAAAGGTTCATCTCCGTGGGCTAAACGCCTGTGGGTCTCGTCTGATAGAGTCACAGGCGAGCGTGACTCTATGTAATACCACCGACCATTCCTTTGAGCTCTTTATGCCCATGCATGTGACCTGAAACATTGAAACAAGGAAAGGCAGGAATGTCCACGCTTTCATGAGTGCACAAGACATGACTCTGGTTGGTTCAAAAACTTTGGTTGCAGAGATTTCACGTTCGTGCTTTTAAAAACATCATCTCTAGAACTGGCCATTATGTTAATGTTCATCTGTACCCATAAACTTGGAATGAACGTGACCCAGGAAAGCAAAACACATTTGTTATCAAAGTTACTGACGACACGAGGTAACGCAAGACAAAATAAGAAACTTTTAGTGCACTGCTTAATAGCTTCAGATACAAGGATCAGGGTCGCTGCTGTCTACTTAGTCCGGCGAGACTTCTTTTTTGGTTACTCGGCGCGAAGTTCCTCGATTTGTTTCTTCATAACTTATGATTCCAGCTTCAGGTTATCGCGCTCAAGTTTGAGCTGCGCCTTCTCATTCATAAGACGTGCAATGATGGCTCCGTTCTCATCGTCCAACTTCGCGAATGTCTTGATGAAGTCTTCCACTGTATTGAACATGTTATTCAGCTGGTCAAAGGAGAATGTGTCAGGTTGATGCATCCTCATCAACATTAGGATGAAGCTCATCACAATGATCCATGTTTCACATCTAAATCAAGTAGCCGACAGAAAGAAAAAACGAATGAAGCCGAAGCAGAGTGAACTTACAGATGAGGAACCCTCGCCAGCCGAGATCTCCTGCTGTGACTGGACACGGCGCTCTGGATTAGTCTCCTTCTGCACAGCAGTGGCTGAGATACTTAGGATAGAGAACAGTAAAATGACTGGATGGCCTGGAGGCGGACAAAAGGTGGAAGGGGATGTGGCTAGGGTTTCGAGACTCCATCTGGCTTATTCACATTTCACAACCAAATCAAGTAGCCAAAGGAAAGGAAAAACGAATGAAGCGGAAGCAGAGTGAACTTATAGATGAGGAACCCTTGCCAGCCTGGATCTCCTGCAGTGTCTGCACACTGGGTTCCGCAGTAGTCTCCTCCTGACCAGCCATGGCGGGGAGGGTGAGGATAGAGATCAGCAAGAGGAATGGATGGCCTGGCGGCGGACAGAGGGGGAAAGAGTGTGTGGCTAGGGTTTTGAGACTCCGTTCGTCCACCTTAAATAGCCGGAGCCTGGCCTCGGGCGACGAGCCAGACCAGCGTCACCGGAGGAGACGTCCGTCGGACCCTTGGGTTCCCGTGGCGGCGCTACGTGGCATTCACACCTGAATAGGTGGAGACGCCCGTTGAATCATTGGGTTTCCGCAATCAACGCACGAATGTGGCTCCGCGTTAAACACAAGCATGCCTCCCTCGGTGTCCCGACCGTGCCTGTCCTGGTAATATAGTCAAGGGATGCATTTGGAACACAAAGAGACACGAAGGTGATTCTGGATAATTACAGGTCATGCGTTTGTGGGCTTGACAACCGTGCCTGTGACCTGAAACACTGACACACATAAAATCGTCTTCATGCGTAAAGGACAGTGAGCTGCTAAACATATAAAGTAGCCTTCGTGCATTTGAGGTAAAATCTTACAATGAAAACAATTGTAATAAGGACAGTCGCCCGATTCTATTAGGTTTCTGCAATAAACGCACAAACGTGACTCCAAGTAAGAACAGACTATGCCTCCGTGGGCTTGACGTCCAAGCCTCTCCTTTTTGATCGAGCGCACCGACTCATTCGGAATACAATCAAAAAACCTTTATGCGTGACTCTGTATAATAGCACGCCATGCCTTTGAGGGCTGTATGCCCGTGCTTGTGACCCTTGACACTGAAACACAGATAGCCACGAGCGTCAACGCCTTTATCAAGAAAGAAGCGTGACGCAACTCGGCACTGAACCGTGTCTGTGTGGACTTCACGTCTGTACTTTTAAATACAATGAAATAAGCTTTAAAAAACAGCGTCTCTTGTATAGGCAATTCCGTGCCTCACAGAGTAAACGCCCGTGGCTGTGCCTAAGACAAAGGTTCAGTTCCGTGGGCTAGACGCTCGTGCATCTCCGTCCGGTCGAGTCTCATAGGCGAGCATGACTCTATGTAATACCATCAACCATGCATAATAAACACATGATTGTGACCCTGCCTAATACTAAAGTATGCCTCCATGGGCTTCTTGTCCGTGCCTCTTCGTCTAAACGAGTCGACTGAATCATTCAGAACACAAACACAAGCGAACATGAATCTATATAATACCACACGATGCCTTTGTGGATTTGACGCCTGTGCGTGTGACCCTAATGACTGAAACACAGAGAGTCAGAAACATACATGACCGTGGCTGCAGAGAGTGCTAGCCCATGCCTTCATGGGCGTCACGTGCGTGCATGTCTTTCCTACCGAGTACACCGTGCTTCCGTCATCGAACAGATTCTTCTATCGAATGTGTGCCGCAAATAATTAAAGCACTGAGGGGCACGCCCATGCCTGGTCTGCGTGTGCAACAGTGCATTTCGTACCTTTAAAAGAAAAAAGAAATAGTAATTAATCTGGACCCCTCCGCTCCTCGTTGTGGCTATTTAAGTCGTTTCGTGGATTGACAGGCTGTAGTCCATTTCTCGAGATCCTCCGTGTGTACAGATCCACACCACATATAGCGGCACTCGGAGGCGGTGCGATCCCAGCAATGGAGATGGAGATGGAGGTCTACTCCGGTGCCCCCAGCACCAAGAGGGCGAGGCTCGCGCCACCGGCGACGCCTTCATCTGGTGGTTTGGCGGTAGCGGCTGGAAGCGCCGAGGGTGCGCCTACTGGATCCGAGGATCAAGAAAAGCAGTCTAGTCCGGACTGCATCAGCGACCTCACGGACGGTTTCCTCGGTGAGATCATCTCCCATCTGTCTACTAAGGAAGGCGTTCGTACTCAAATCATTGCACGTCATTGGCGCCCTGTTTGGCCCACCGTTCCTCTGAACCTGGACTGTCGTGAGATCCCTGTCGCTCATATTTTTAAGCCCCTAGAAACAGTTCATGTTGAAATCATCAGTAGGGCCTCTGCCTACAGTGAGGAGCTTGCTCGCATACGATACATCGGAACTTGGCATCAGGGAAAAACAGTTCCTGATGATGGTTCGTCCCTTCTAGAGTCCATCCTTGTCGGTGTCAAAACCGGCGGATCTCGGGTAGGGGGTCCCGAACTGTGTGTCTAAGGCTAATCGTAACAGGAGGCTGGGGACACGATGTTTACCCAGGTTCGGGCCCTCTCGATGGAGGTAATACCCTACTTCCTACTTTATTGATCTTGATGATATGAGTATTACAAGAGTTGATCTACCACGAGATCGTGGAGGCTAAACCCTAGAAGCTAGCCTATGGTATGATTATTGTTGTGTCCTACGGACTAAACCCTCCAATTTATATAGACACCGGAGGGGGATAGGGTTAAACAGAGTCGGTTTACAGAGAAGGAGATCTATCATCTGAATCGCCAAGCTTGCCTTCCACGCAAAGGAGAGTCCCATCCGGACACAGGACGAAGTCTTCAATCTTGTATCTTCATAGTCCAACAGTCCGGCTGTCTGGATACCCCCTTATCCAGGACTCCCTCAGTAGCCCCTGAACCAGGCTTCAATGATGATGAGTCCGGCGCGCAGATTGTCTTCGGCATTGCAAGGCGGGTTCCATCTCCGAATACTCCAAGATAAATTCCAAACACAAGGACCGTGTTCGGCTCTGCAAGACAAATTTCACATACCACCGTAGAGAGAACAATAATCCACGAATCTGATCTGCTGACAACCCTTCACAGCGTGACTTCATGCCACGGTGCGGCTTTTATTCGAACCATTTTTTATAACCAGCAACCGCACACGTAACGAGGTGGTTTCTTTGGAACATCTTGTCGAAGCAGAGATCGTGTCCCTCTTATCGGGGGATCCTCATCAATACGGGTATGGGTAACCCCACCACGCCTGTTGTCGTGACTCCGTGTTTTTAGGCAAGTCCCAAACATTCACGTCAAGGATGCTTGATATCCTCCCCCTTTATAGAGGGGTCAAGGCCTACCCCTTTTTTTTACCATGCTCGCGCTTTCCTGCCTCTCGAGTTCCAACACCCGAAGCTCAAGCTTAGGTACTTCAGATCTTCAATCATGTCCGGATCCAACCTTCAAGGCCGGTGAATGGCCTCCTCTGTCACACAGGAGGACATTGCGAAGCTCAGGGAGGCCAGATATGTGACAATCGATGTCAAGCACAGGCTACCCGCCCCTGAGCAGATCATCCCCACTCCCGAACCCAACGAGAGTGTCATATTTGTTTCTCACTTCCTCTCAGGCTTGGGCTTAACTCTCGATCCCTTCATGAGAGGGCCCATGTTCTACTACGGGCTAGATTTTCACGATCTAGCTCCAGATTCCATCCTCCACATCTCATCGTTTATCATCGTATGTGAAGCCTTCTTCCACATTACCCCACACTTCGGCCTATGGCTCAAGACTTTTAACGTGAAGCCGAAGGTGATTGAGGGGCGACACGCGGAGTGCGGAGGCGCCGCAATAAGCAGAAACGCCAATGTTCTATGGCCAGAAGGTTGCTTCCCGGAGGTGTCTGATCTCTGGCAACGAAGGTGGTTCTACGTCACAGCTCCCTGAGGCACAATGTGGGCGGCTGCCCCTGCCTTCCGCTCGGGTCCGCCGCCTCAACTGGCGTCATGGACCAATGTGGGACTGGACTGGGGGACTGCTAATGACGTACCGACATTGCAGAGCCATATTCAGGAGCTTCTTGAGAGGGACATCGATCTTGTCAGAATCATTCAAGTAATGCTGGTTCGGCGGATCCTGTCGTGCAAGTGTCGGCCTCTCCGGATGTGGGAATTCAATCCGGAAGGTCCGTGAACCATTCAACATTTCTTCGGCATGACGCTCGAAGGGATGAACAAGTTATTCTTCGGACCTCAAGTGAGGTGTCCGGACACCACCGAAGATGCGGGCCTGAGCTGCCACCGCCTAGATACCCAAGTAACCCTGTAACCGAACACTTCACATATGTTTAATACAACATTATTCTGAAAACTTGTCCGCGGCCAGGATTGGCTTAGCAAGGCGGAGAGAATCAGGTGTCCGGCCCCACTTCCCGAAGGTTCGCCTAGTCCTGCAATAGCCAGGATGCTTAAGCGCGCATTGAGCCAAGTGCCCTCGGGGAAAGGGGAAGAGAAGGATAGAGGAGCCGAACTCCTCATGCTACACATCCAAACCGGGGAAATTGTTGTCTCCGTGAAGGAGGATAATCGGGGAGGTTCTTCCA
>NC_041381.1:447930281-448068984 GCF_002162155.2 Triticum dicoccoides | reverse complement strand
ACGGAGGTGCCTAATCAAGGGAAGAAAGCTTCACCATGGGGCCCTGCCCCGATGGGTGTCCTCACTGCATCATGCCTGCAAACGGGCCAGCCCTCCACCGAGCTATAAGTTAATGATAAACAAGAAGCTATTGTTTTTTCCTCTGAGAACAATAACCAGGATCTATTTTTTGCAGTCCGGCTAGTAGCTCGTCTCAACAGGGTTCGTCTTCGGGGGATCTTCTTCTGGAGATGATGGAAAGTGAAACCCCACCCGCCTCTCCGCCCCATGGGGCAGCTGAGGGAGTCCCGGATTAGGGGGTATCCGGATGGCCGGACTATGACCTTTGGCCGGACTCCTGGACTATGAAGATACAAGATTGAAGACTTCATCCCGTGTCTGGATGGGACTTTCCTTGGTGTGGAAGGCAAGCTTGGCGATACGGATATGTAGATCTCCTCCCATTATAACCGACTCTCTGTAACCCTAACCCTCTCCGGTGTCTATATAAACCGGAGGGTTTTAGTCCGTAGGACGAACAACAATCATACCATAGGATAGCTTATAGGGTTTAGCCTCTCTGATCTCGTGGTAGATCTACTATTGTACTACCCATACCATCAATATTAATCAAGCAGGAGTAGGGTTTTACCTCCATCGAGAGGGCCCGAACCTGGGTAAAAACATCATGCCCCTTGTCTCCTGTTACCATCCGCCTAGACGCACAGTTCGGGACCCCCTACCCGAGATCCGCCGGGTTTGACACCGACATTGGTGCTTTCATTGAGAGTTCCTCTATGTCATCACCTTTAGTTCCGATGGCTCCTCCGATCATCAACAACGATGCGGTCCAGGGTGAGACTTTTCTCCCTGGACAGATCTTCGTACTCGGCGGCTTTGCACTGCGGGCCAATTTGCTTGGCCATCTGGAGCAGATCGGAAGCTATGCCCCTGGCCATCAGGTCAGTTTTGGAAGTTTGAACTACACGGCTGATATCCGCGAAGACCTGATCTTCGACGGATTCGTGCCACAGCCGAGAGCGCCGCACTGTCACGATGGGCATGATCTAGCTCTGCCACCGGACAGTGCCCAGAAGGCCGCTCAGGTGTCCGCTTCGACCCTTAGTTCGGAGCCGACTGCGCCGGTCGAGGATGGGTGGCTGGACACTGCCTCGGGGGCTGCAATCTCTACAGTGGTCGAGCCAAACACCAGCATTGTCCTTTGCGAAGCTCGTGACTCCAAGGTGCTGGACTCCTCTTCGGACTCCGGATCTTCCTCACCCCTTCCGATCGAACCCAATTGGGCTCCGATCATGGAGTTCACCGCCGCGGACATCTTTCAACACTCGCCCTTCGGTGACATCCTGAGTTCACTAAAGTCTCTCTCTTTATCAGGAGAGCCCTGGCCGGACTATGGTCAGCAAGGTTGGGATGCGGACGACGAAGAAATTTGAAACCCACCCACCACCCACTTCGTAGCCACTGTCGATGTTTTAACCGACATGCTCGACTTCGACTCCGAAGACATCGACGGTATGGATGCCGATGAAGGAGACAACCAAGAACCAGCGCCTATAGGGCACTGGACAACCACCTCATCCCACGATGTATGCATGGTGGACACACCTAAAAGAAACAACGACGAGGATAAAAAGGGCACAACGAGGGATCGTTCCCTCGAAAGCAATCAAAGCGGCAGCGTAAGCGCCGCGCCAAACCCCACCTCGACAGAGACCCAGCCATAGAGCAGGGCGAACCGGCAGACGACGAACATTCCGTCGAGCAACCGTCCGAACAGGGCAACTTGGATAAACAAACCGAACAACCCGTCCCCGGCGAAGATAATAGTCCGGACGACCTCACGCCGGACAAGTTGCTGGAGCAGAAGAACCTCCACCAAAGGCTCATCGCCACTGCGCGTAGCCTGAAAAAGCAGAAGTGGAAGCTCAAAACAGCGGAAGATGCACTCAGAATCAGATGGGACAAAGTACTCAACACCGCACATAAGTATGGCGACAGTCACCACACAAAGAGCTATCCGAAGCGAAAATTATTACCGGAATTTGATGAGGAGACCTTAGAGCCCCCACAGTCAAAAAACAAGGAAGCCACCAGGTCAGATAGACGACCCCATGACCGACATAGAGCGGCAAAGGGCGCCGCACTCAATCCGGCATGCGATCCGCACAAGGATTCGCATCAAAAAACGGCCCAACCAGATCTATCTACGGGCCAAGAAAGCAAGCTCTAGTAAGCAATGCAACGCAACAAATATCCGATCATCGCAGCACACCCAAATACAGGGGCGCCGCACATCCGCTATGTTTCACCGATGAGGTGCTGGACCATGAATTTCCAGCGGGATTCAAGCCCGTAAACATAGAGGCATACGACGGATCAACAGACCCTGGAGTCTGGATTGAGGATTATATCCTCCTCATACATATGGCTACAGGAGATGACCTCCATTCCATAAAATACTTACCCCTCAAGCTCAAAGGGTCAGCCCGGCATTGGCTTAAAAGCCTTCCCGAAAACACCATAGGAAGTTGGGAAGAGCTCGAGGATGCTTTTCGGGCAAATTTTCAAGGGACCTATGTCCGACCTCCGGATGCAGACGATCTAAGTCATATAACTCAACAACCCGGAGAGTCAGCCCGGAAACTCTGGAACAGATTTCTTACTAAAAAGAATCAGATAGTCGACTGTCCGGACGCCGAAGCCCTAGCAGCTTTCAAACATAGCGTTCGAGACGAATGGCTCGCCAGACACCTCAGCCAAGAAAAGCCAAGAACAATGGCCGCATTGACAAGCCTCATGACCCGCTTTTGCGCAGGAGAGGATAGCTGGTTGGCAAGAAGCAGGACCAGCGACCCAAGTACATCAGAAGTCAGAGATGGAAACGGGAAACCACGCCGTAGCAAGGAACAACGCCGGATCAAGGATAACAGCCCGAAGAGCACGGCAGTCAATGCCGGATTCAAAAGCTCTCGGCAGAATCAGAAAAAGCCGCCCCCAAAGATAATAGGGACGAGCTATCTAACCTCAACAAAATCTTGGACAAAAAGATGCCAAATCCACAGTACTCCCGGGAGGCCTGCAAACCACACCCACTGAGATTGTTGGGTTTTCAAGCAATCCGGCAAACTCAACGGCGAACACAAGGGGCTCAACATACCAAGTGAAGATGAAGATGAACCCCACAAGCAGAGCACCGGAGAACAAAAGAAGTTCCCGCAAGAAGTCAAAACAGTAAATTCACTTCATGTGACAAAAGGGAAAAACAGAGTGGCGCCTATGGAGATACGCGCCATACGGCCTGTCCCAGAGGAGTCCCGCCACTGGTTGTTACAACTAATCACCCTCTATCATCAGGATTACTCTAGAGGTATCCGGAACGCAGGCTGGATGGACAGACTCCACTTTACACAAGTCCTAATGGACGGCGACAATACCTAAACCTGCTATATCGGGATACAATCCGCAAAATGGGGATAAACCCAACAATAATTCGCCATGGCAACACTTCCTTTCAAGGGGTCACGCCAGGCCCAGATACCCATTGTATGGGTTCCCTCTTGTTAGAAGTTATGTTCGGCTCCCCTGACAACTTCCGAAGCGAAAAGCTAACCTTCCACATCGCTCCATTCATAAGTAGCTATCAAGCACTACTGGGACGCGAAGCTTTCGCCCGCTTTAACGCAATACCGCATTATGCATCCCTTACACTCAAAATGCCCGGTCCACGAGGCATCATCTCATTAAAGGGAAATATCGAGTGTTCCTCGAGCACGGACGATGGTGCGGCTGCCTTGACAGCCGCACACTAAACCAGCTTTACTAGTTAGAGCACCTAAATAGGTCGTTCAAGACCCCGGACATGGCTCGACGAGTCCGGTGTAAACATACAAAGGCTTAATAGCCGCATACCCCTGTACAAGGGGCTCCGCGCGTTTACACCAAGAGACAATAAAGCTCAATTCTACCCATTTTCTCTATTATACTTTGTTTATTTAATATAACATAGATTTCTCGCATGATTGTTTTCAACTAAGTTCCTCTCTTTTACTGATGAACACCGTGCTACACCCATCCAGGATATGGCACAACAGAAACACATGCGCAGACGTGCAGTAGGGACCCGTTTCAAGGATTCTTTTCAGATTAAGACCCTGCGTAAACCTTTTTTACTGTCTCTTGTTGATAACATCCCCCGGTTTTTGCTATAACCGAGGAGGAGGCTGGCGTCTTGGCATGTGGCCACGCCAGAATTTTGCGCATACCTGGACACCAGGGGCTTCTTACCAAGGGCTTTTGTTCAGCCCGTTTTCATAAAGACCGAATACCTTAGGGAGTGTTCGGCGTCGCGAGTTTGGCCTTATATGCATCAACTCCGAATCATGTCTTTGGTTAAATGTTGGGTTTGCCCGGCTCCTGTGTTTTGCTGCCTTACGTTCCGCTCTATCGGCTAAGGCGGCACCAGGAGAACTACTGCGATTGTGCCCCGGTTCGGCCAGGCGAGCACCTCAGTAGAGAAAGCCGAAAACTGACTGTCATGATATAGCGAGAGACTGGTCAACCACTCGTTGACTTGCCGGAATCTTTAGGATTACTCCGCATTAACGAAGGGTCATTTCCCGGTCAGGCACACACGTGCCCCGAATTCGGGCGAGCGCGGTGCCCCTAGGGGCTATTCAGTAGCCACACTGTCATACTGCTATGGCTAAGTGAAAGTGATAAAGCATTATAGTCCAGTTGCCTAGTTCGCGACGCTATCACCTCCTTTATAGGACCAAGATGTTGGATCAAGTGTGAAAATGCGCCTTCTGCGAACACCCCCGCATTATATGCGTGGGGGCTGAAGCCAACGACTGCCATCTTTCAGGTTATATACACATATACATTAACGGCCGCACAGGAGGTATTCTAATTCTTGAAAGCACAAGTATAAAAAGCTCTAATATGCCATCAAAACATTGTTTTACAATAATACACGTTATTCGAACATAACATCCTTCAAGCACTGCGTCTCTATTAAACGAGCGCCCTGCAAAACTTCCTCAAAATTGTGCTCGGCAGGTAGTCGGCTTTCGTCCGAATCTTGGGATGCAATAGCACTGGCCTTCATCTCCGCCCAGTATGTCTTGACACGGGCAAGAGCCATCTGTGCACCCTCTATGCACGCCGACCTCTTCATTGCATCAATATGCGACTCCGCACCAAGGAACTGTCGCACCAAGCTTCAATAACTCTTCAGCTCGGGCCCTTTCGGCCATAGATGACTCATGACATGCTTCATGGCGAGTCCGGATAACCTGTTCAGCTCCGCCCACGTGGCCAAACGATCGGATACTGAAAGTGGGCGCTCTGGATTGTGGAACTGCGACCAAAAAAGTTCTTCCAATTCTTGGTCATTTAGACCCTGGAAGTGTTCGATCGCGTCCGCGGCACTCGCCGCCAAATCCAGATAAGTGTTCGCCGCACTCCACTTCCGGTCCAACGGAGCGTACTTAGGATCCCCGAACTTCATCCGCAGCATATAGGGCTTTCCAGCCGTGATATCTCCGGCCTGACGTAGCTTCTCCTTCATAGCTCTCATTGCAGAGCGAGTATCCTTGGCCTCGGCAGTGACCTTTTCTAGGTCCTTCTGTGCCACCTTATCTTCTTCTTCAAGAAGCTTGCAGCGGTCGGCAGCATTCTTCAATTTTACAGCCATCTCGACCATTTCCTACTTGCTCTAGCAGTGAGCAGCCTGTTCGGCTTTTAGCTACTCAGTCGCCTTTAAGGCAGCCGCATTGTTTTTTCTGGCTTGCTCCTTGGCTTGGCAAGTTCCGCCCGAAGGTTCTCCATGGCAGCGGCACCATCTGCATTAAGCACACATGTTATAAGGTACGAGCATCAAGCTCCTCTTACCAGATGTCTTCGGAGACATTACATACCTTGTGCCTCGTACAGCCGCTCGTTGACAAGCGCGATGTCGGCATCTGCCACGTCAAGTTGCCGCTTTAGCTCGGCAAATTCATCAGTCCGGCTAGCCACCGAACAATTCGTCACCTACATAGGAAAGGCAACATATTATACCTGGGATTATGATCCTCTGCGCGCCATCATTTTTGACAACGCACAGAGTCTCAGGGGCTACTATCTATACAGGGTGTATTTTATATATGCGGATCTGTAAAAAGGTACATCATTTCGCGTACCTCAAAACCTATGAGTAAACTCTTGGCGGCCTCGTACAATCCGCTTTCCACGGATGAAATCCTTCTAAACACCGTATTCATCAATACACAGTGTTCTTCTGAGAGAGACGCTCGCCTGAGCAGACCCTTCAGCTTCTCCGACCGTACACCAGACGTTGCTGGACTCGTCCGAAGACCTTTTTTGAAGGCCGGATTCGGAGAAACCCTCCGAGACGACACCTCGGGGTCGCCCGCCTTGCAAGACGATACAGCTGGGGGAGGCGTTCCGCTCTCCATCATCTCCGGACGAAGATCCCCTGAAGATGAGCTCTGCTGAGAAGGGTTGAGATCCGAACTACAAGGTAAAATTTCAGTTATCTTCCTCAGAAATAAAACAGGGATGTCTCTCATTTTAAAACCCCTCTCTTTACTTACGGCTCGGTGGAGAGCTGATCCCCTTGGGGGCGCAATGTGGTCGGGGCACCCTCCAGCGCCGGACCCTCTGACAAAGATTTCTTCCCCCGCTTTGAGGCCATCACCTCCAGGTCTTTAGAGGCGGTCCTCTTCTTTCCCTGGATAGAGGAATTCTCGATTCCTCCTTTCCTAACAGCCTCCTTAGCGGAGGCGGTAGCTTCTTTGTTCCCCTCTTCGCCTTCTTCCAAAGGCGCAATCTCCAGCATCCTGGTCAACACGGGATCCGGCATGGTCTCAGGGAGGGGGGCCGGACACCTGATAAGCTTTTCTTTCGCTATCCACTCCTGTTTAAAGGATAGCTCTTTTAAGGGCAGTTTTATGATAAATGTACGGATAGCGTGTCCGGGTACAGGGCTACTTACTTGAGTATCGGGGCGATTACAGCTCAGACCTGCATCCTCGGACAAGTCCGGACACATTGCTTGTGATTCGAAGAACAATTTGTACATCTCCACGGGCGTCATGCCCATAAAATGTTGGAGAGCTCGTGGTCCTTCCAGATTAAACTCCCACTGATGGAGGGGACGACGTTTGCAGGGCAGGATGCAATGAATCAACATAACCAGCGTCACTACAGCAAAATTGATATCTCTTTCTAGGAGATCTCGAATGCGGCCCTGCAACAAGGGCGCATCCTTGGACGGACCCTAGTTAAGCCCTTTATTGACCCATGACGCTAGCTGTGGTGGGGGACCCAAGCAAAAAGCAGGTGGCGCCACCCATGTGGTGCCCCTGGGAGCTGTGATGTAATACCACTCTCGTTGCCATAAGCCGAACTCCTCTTGAAAAGAGCCCTTGGGCCATCGAGCGTCGGCAATCTTGCTTATAATTGCACCTCCGCACTCAGCATGCTGCCCCTCGATCATCTTCGGTTCTACCTTGAATGTCTTAAGCCACAGTCCGAAGTGAGGAGTAATATGGAGAAAGGCCTCACACACGACAATGAACGATGAGATTTGGAGGATGGACTCCGGAGCTAGGTCGTGAAATTCCAGCCCATAATAAAACATGAGCCCCCTCACGAAGGGATCAATCGGGAAGCCTAGCCCCCGAAGGAAGTGAGATGTGAACACCACACTCTCACCGGACTGGGGAGTGGGAATAGCCTGCCCTTGAGCAGGCAACCTATGCGAGATTTCTCCGGTTAGATACCTGGCGTCTCTCAGCTTTCGCATGTCTTCTTCCGTAACGGAGGAAGGCATCCACCGGCCTTGTAGGTCGGAGCCAGACATCATCAAAGGTCCAAAGCGCCTAAATCTGGAGCTTTGGGTGTTGGACCTCGAGGCAAGAGGCGGATTTGATTGGATTGAAAGAAAGGAGTCGAGCCTTGGTCTATTTATAAACAGGTTGAATACCAAGAGTCCTCCCCATGACCGTTTGGGACTCACTTTCAATTAAGAAGTCATACCAATGGCACGGTTGGTTTACCCACGCCCGTGTTGATGAGAATCCCGGAATAAGGGGACACAATCTCTGCTTCGACAAGACGTGCCAAGGAAACCGCCTCGCTAAACGCGCTGAGGTGGGACAGTAAAACGATTCAAATAAAGGCTTGGCCATGGCGTGATGTCACACTATGGAATACGTCAGCAGTTAGATTTGTGAAAAATATTATTCTCTCTACGGTGGTATGTGGAACTTATTTTGTAGAGCCGGACACTATCCTTGTGTTCAAACATATTCTATGAAGTATTCGGAGGAGGAACCTGCCTTGCAATGCCGAAGACAATTTGCGCGCTGGACTCGTCGTCATTGAAGCCTAGTTCAGGGGCTACTGAGGGAGTCCCGGATTAGGGGGTGTCTGGATGGCCGGACTATGACCTTTGGCCGGACTCCTGGACTATGAAGATACAAGATTGAAGACTTCGTCCCGTGTCCGGATGGGAATTTCCTTGGCATGGAAGGCTAGCTTGGCGATACGGAATTGTAGATCTCCTCCCATTGTAACCGACTCTGTGTAACCCTAACCCTCTCCGTGTCTATATAAACCGGAGGGTTTTAGTCCGTAGGACAAACAACAATCATACCATAGGCTAGCTTCTAGGGTTTAGCCTCTCTGATCTCGTGGTAGATCTACTCTTGTACTACCCATATCATCAATATTAATCAAGCAACAGTAGGGTTTTACCTCCATCGAGAGGGTCCGAACCTGGGAAAAAACAGCATGCCCCTTGTCTCCTGTTACCATCCGCCTAGACGCACAGTTCGGGACCCCCTACCCGAGATCCACCGGTTTTGACACCGACAGCAGGCGACCCTGAGGTGTCGTCACGGAGGAGCCCAGATCCGCTGAGGCCGGAAGCTGACACTTCGGCCGCCCCGAGCCCGACGAGTTCGGCCCCCTTGGCGGGCGATGAGAAAGGTCCGGAACAGTCCGGTTCCCGGCCGAACATGCTGGCGAGCCTCCTGGAGCAAGCTGCTCTCTCAGAGGGTCACCGTACGCTGATGGGTACGGTGTTAGAGAAGATTTTGTCCGCCACAAGCGGGTTAAATGGAGCTTTTGGAAGTTTGCTCAATGGCTTCGAGGTAGGTGATAAAATACGTAATTTTTGATTGTTCCGCACATGCTAGGTGTGCTCTGTGTAGATAGTAGCCCATGAGACTCTGGTTGACAGCACTAGGCGACAAACGGAGGATCACACTCTCAGGTAATGATCGTGTTGCATTCATGCGCAGGTGGCTAGGAGTCCGGCGATAGACCAGAATTCTGAATTCGCCGAGCTGAGGCAACAGATTGATGTGGTGGACACCGACATCACGCTTGTAAATAAGCGGCTTGACGAGTCATAGAGTATGCGCTTGTTTTTTCCTCATTTTTTAGGAGATATCAAGAGGATTATAATATTAAGATGATATGATGTGGCTACAGGCGGAGCTGCTGCCATGGAGGCCCTGAGGGCGGAACTTGTCCTAGCCAAGGAACAAGCCCGGGTTAGCAATGCGGCCGCCCTAAAGGCAGCCAAAGACTTGAGAGCCGAACAGGCTGCTCATCGCCGAAGCGAAGAAAAGATAACCGAGATGGCTGTGGAGCTGAGGGACGGCGCCGGCCGGTATGAGCTTCTCGAGAAGGAGAATCAGGCAAAGGCAGCTGACCTGAAGAAGGCGCTTGATTCAGCTAAGGAGACGCGCTCTAAAATTAGAGACGCGCGGGAGGAACTTTGACAAGCCGGAGAAATTGCGGCTGGAAATCCCTATTTGTTGCGGCTGAAGTTTTTAGATCCAAAATATGCTCCTTTGTATAAACTTTGGAGCGCTGAAGATCAGTATGCGGACTTGGCGAAAAGTACGGCTGATGCGACAAAGTTGTTCAAGGATCATAAAGAATGAAATAGAAAGGCTATTCTAGTCGCAGTTTAGAGCTCCAACGCGCTCATTGCCATTGAGTGAGAAGATGGCTGCTATAGTCGAGCTCCATAGGTTGTTCGATCTTGTAATGAGGTCTGTAATAGACCATCTATGGCCGAAGGGACCGATGCTGGACAACTACTTTGGTTTAGTGCAGCAACTGTTTGGCGCCAGATCACGAATCGATGCCGTGAAGAGGTCGGCGTGTATAGAGGGTGCACGGATGGCTCTTGCCCGTGTTAAGACATATTGGGCGGATATGGAGGCCACAAGCATTGCAACCCAGAGTCCGGCAAGAAGCCAAGACCCAGCAGAGCATTATTTTGAGCAGGTCATAGAAGGTGCCTGTAGAATAGAGGCTCAGTGCTCAAAGAATGTCATGTTCGAGTGACAAGTCAAGTAATTGTGAACCATTATACGTGAAATATAGAGGCTGCATTTATACTTTTGCCTGAAAGTGTTATAATGCCTCCTGTGCGGCCGTTTATGTATTCATATAACTTGAAAGTTAGCAGTCGTTGGCTTCAGCCCCCACACATATAATGCGAGGGTGTTCGAAAAATAAATGCGTAATCACACTTGATACAACGTCTTGGTCCGTTAAGGAGGTGATCGCACGTCGAACCAGGCAACCGGACTATATAGCTGTAACACTTTCACTTATCCATAGGAGTTTTAATGGTGGGGCTACTAAGTAGCCCCTAGTACATCCGCGTGCATCTGTATAGGGGCGTGTATGTAAGTGACCGTAAAATGGTCCTTCATTAATGCGGAGGGATCCTATAGATTCTGATGAGTCTTCGAGTGGTTGACCAGTCTCTTGCTGTATCATGACAGTCAGTTTTCGGCTTTCTCTACTGAGGTGCTCATCCGGAATAACCAGGGCACAATCGCAGTAGTTCTCCTTTGGCCGCCTTAGCCGATAGAACGGAATGTAAGGCAGCAAACCCAGGAGCCGGGCAAACCCAACATTTGACCAAAGACATGATTCGGAGCTGATGCATATAACGCCAAACTCGCGACGCTGAACACTCCCGAAGGTATTCGGACTTTATGATATATACTCGGCTGAGCAATGCCCTTGATTATGAACCCTGTATTTCTAGGTATGTGCATTGATCTGTCGTGGAGAAATGCCTATAACGCCAGTATCCGTTGTGGGTATATTAAATACCCACGGGATGTTGAGAAACAAAAGATCGTAAAGAAGGTTTACACAGGGGCTTAATCTAAAGAGAAACCTTTGAGTGGGGCCCTACTGCACGTCTGCGCCTTTGTATCCATTGTGCCATATCATGGAAGGGTATCGCACGAATAGTGTCTGTAAAAACGAAAACTCATGTAAAAGAGTAAGTGTGCGAAAAGTTAGTTATTCTCAATGGATATGCGAGATATTTGCCCATTGATGAGGCAAGCCGAATTGTGGGCTTTATTAAATGTTTGAAGCCCCTGGTATCATTTATGGGGATATATGTATAGCACCCAACTCAGGTTTATCCGGCTGGTGTTGAAGATGGTGCACTGGACTCGTCTAACCATGTCCGTGGTCTTGACGACTGATCATGCGTTTTGTTGGGAGAGGCCGCTTAATGTCCGGCTACAAGAGCCGCCGCATACTGCTCTGTGTTTCCACTAACTGTTATGATGCCACGTGGACCGGGCATCTTGAGTTTAAGGCAGGCATAGTTCGGTATTGCATTAAAGCAAGCGAAGGCCGTTCTTCCGAGTAATGCATGATAACCGCTGCTGTAGGGAGCGATGTCGAAGGGTAGTTCCTCACATCTAAAGTTGTTGGGAGATCTGAATGTCACCTCTAATACGAGGGAGCCCCAGCAGTGGGCCTCAACGCCTGGTATGACTCCGTAAAAGGTGGTGCTAGTTTGGCTTATTCTGGATGGGTCTATCCCCATCTTGCGGACAGTGTCCTGATATATCAGATTAAGACTACTGCCGCCGTCCATTAGGACTCCAGTGAGATGGTATCCATCAATTATTCTGTCGAGCACCAAGGTAGCCGATCCTCCGTGCCGGATACTGGCCGGGTAGTCCCTGTGATCAAAAGTGATCGAGTGGGCTGCCCAGGGGTTGAATTTGGGGGCAACGAACTCTGTGTGAGTTGCGTTCACCATGTTTACTGTTTTGACTTCTAGTGGGAATTTTTTCTTGCCCCCGTATTCGGCTGGCGAGGCTCATCCTCGTCTTCGCTTGGCGTTTCCCTTCCCTTGTGTTCGGTGTTTAACTTGCCGGCCTGCTTGAAGACCCAACATTCTCTGTGAGTATGATTTGCAGGTTTTTCGGAGGTGCCATGGATTTGGCACAATCTGTCCAGGACTTTATTCTGGCTGGACGGTCCCTCTTTACTGCCCTTAGATGGCTTCTTTACTGGATCGGGTCGAGAGTCCCTGAATCCAGCATTAACCGTCGTGTTGCCCGGACTATCATCATTATTCTGACGCCTGTTCGTAGTGCGCCGTGGCTTCCCGTTGCCATCTCGAATTTCGGATGTGCCTGGGTCACTGGTGCCTCTACGGGCCAACCAGCTGTCCTCGCCTGCACAAAAGTGGGTCATGAGGCTTGTTAAGGCCGCCATCATCCTTGGCTTTTCTTGGTCGAGGTGTCTGGCAAGCCACTCGTCCCGGGTACTATGTTTGAAGGCCACTAAGGCTTCGACATCTGGACAGTCAACGATTTGATTCTTCTTAGTGAGAAATCTGTTCCAAAGCTTACGGGCCGACTCTCCAGGCTGTTGTATTATGTGACTTAAATTGTCTGCATCCGGTGGTCGGACATAGGTCCCTTGAAAATTGGCTCGGAAAGCATCCTCAAGTTCCTCCCAACTTCCAATTGAGTTTTCGGGGAGGCTCTTCAGCCAATGCCGAGCTGGTCCTTTCAACTTGAGGGGAAGGTATTTGATGGTGTGGAGGTCATCCCCACGAGCCATGTGTACGTGGAGGATAAAATCCTCAATCCAGACCCCAGGGTCTGTAGTTCCGCCATATGCCTCTATGTTCACGGGTTTGAATCCCTATGGAAATTCATGATCCAGCACCTCATCGGTGAAGCACAGAGGGTGCACAGCCCCTCTGTATCTGGATGTGTTGCGGCATGCTGTCGGCTGTTGTTGCACCCAGTGTTGATTCCAAACTGGTATTCGATCAGTATGGTCGTTGTGGTGACCATAATCCCGCGCCGGAGCATGTCCTCTGGACCCGTAGATGGACCTGGCCGCACCGGCCTTTTTGTCCAGGAGCTCACGTAAATCGTGTGCAGTATCCGTGGCTGCTCTATCGCGGCCATGAGGTAGTTGGTCTGGCCAAGTGGTTGTATTGTTCTTTGGTGGAATGGGCTCTGCGACCTCGTCGTCAAATTCGGGCAGAAGCTTGCGCTTTGGGTAGGTCTTTGTGTGGCGATCATCGCCACATTTTTCTTCAGTGTCTACCACCTTATTCCATCTTCGGTTGAGTGTATCCTGCGCGGCTTTGAGCTTTTGCTTCTGCTTCTTTAGGCTCCTTGCCGTGGCCTGATACGTCTCCAACGTATCTACTTTTCCAAACACTTTTGCCCTTGTTTTGGACTCTAACTTGCATGATTTGAATGAAACTAACCCGGACTGACGCTGTTTTCAGCAAAACTACCATGATGTTGTTTTATGTGTAGAAAAGAAAAGTTCTCGGAATGTCCTAGAAATCCACGGAGGCACTTTTTAGAATAAATAAGAATTTTTGGCGAAAGAATCAAGGCCAGGGGGGCCCACGGGCTGTCCACGAGACATGGGGCCCTCCTATCTCGTGGTCCCCCGGACCTCCTCTGACCTCAACTCCAACTCCATATATACCGTCTCGGGGAGAAAAAAATAAAGGAGAAAGTTTCATCGTGTTTCACAACACGGAGCCGCCGCCAAGCCCTAATCTCTCTTAGGAGGGTTGATCTGGAGTCCGTTCGGGGCTCCGGAGAGGGGGATTCGTCGCCGTCATCATCATCAACCATCCTCCATCACCAATTTCATCATGCTCACCGCCGTGCGTGAGTAATTCCATCGAAGGCGTGCTTATGGATGAGATTTACCATGTAATCAAGTTAGTTTTGTTTGGGTTTGATCCCTAGTATCCACTAAATTCTGAGATTGATGTTGCTATGACTTTGCTATGCTTAATGCTTGTCACTAGGGCCCGAGTGCCATGATTTCAGATCTGAACCTATTATGTTTTCATGAATATATGTGTGTTCTTGATCCTATCTTGCAAGTCTATAGTCACCTATTATGTGTTATGATCCGACAACCCCAAAGTGACAATAATCGGGATACTTCTCGGTGATGACCGTAGTTTGAGGAGTTCATGTATTCACTATGTGTTAATGCTTTGGTCTGGTTCTCTATTAAAAGGAGGCCTTAATATCCCTTAGTTTCCACTAGGACCCCGCTTCCATGGGAGGGTAGGACAAAAGATGTCATGCAAGTTCTTTTCCATAAGCACGTATGACTATTTACGGAATACATGCCTACATTACATCGATGAACTAGAGCTAGTTCTATATCACCCTATGTTATAACTATTGCATGAGGAATCGCATCCGGCTTAATTATCCATCACTGATCCATTGCCTACGAGCTTTTCACATATTGTTCTTCGCTTATTTACTTTTCCGTTGCTACTGTTACAACTACTACAAAAACCCAAAAACATTTATCTTTTCTGTTGGTACTGTTACCATTACTATCATACCACTCTTGCTACTAAATACTTTGCTGCAGATACTAAGTTATCCAGGTGTGGTTGAATTGACAACTCAACTGCTAATACTCAAGAATATTCTTTGGCTCCCATTGTGTCGAATCAATAAATTTGGGTTGTACTTCACCCTCGAAAACTGTTGCGATCCCCTACACTTGTGGGTTATCATGGCCATAAGCCTTCTGCGAAGGTTATCTTGTTCCAAGCGTTCTTCCGGGATGATAAATGCATCGTCAACCGGACTGTCCTCCCCTCCGTGGGCATTTTGATGAGTTCGGCCCTCGGGACCGCTATGATCGGGCGTTTGTTTGGCGTGGCCGGGCTCTTCTTGCTCCATTGCTGGGTTCAAATTGTTTCCTTCGGAGTCAACCGGAGTGTTGTTTTTCCTTCCGCTATTATCACTATTTTTACTGTGACTGGACTTAGAGCGGCGCCGGCGCCGTTGTTTTTGTTTTTGTCCGTGGGGTTTATCCTTCGTAGTGTCCTTTTTGTCATTGTTGTCTTCCTTGGGCGTATCCACCATGTAGATGTCATATGATGAAGTGGTGGTCCAGCGCCCCGTGGGCGGTGGTTCCAGATCGTCCCCTGCATCGACATCCATACTGTCGATGTCATCGGAGTCGCAATCTAGCATGTCTGTTAGGTCATCGACAGTGGCTATGAAGTGGTGGTGGGTGGGAGGCGATTTTCTTCGTCAACCGTGTGCCACTCGGGCCGGACATAGTTCGGCCAGGAGTCTTCTGTCACAGAGAGAGACTTTAATGAATTAAGCGCTTTGCCCAAGGGGGAGTGCTGAAAGATATCCCCGACGGTGAACTCCATTACTGGAGCTCGATCGGACTCAATGGGTCTAGGTGCATGCGGTTCGGAACCCACATCCAGACACAAGTCCGGGGGTCCGATGACGCAGATCTCCTTAAAGGCGCAGTCTGTGTTCGGCTCTACCGCCGAAGAGTATGCGGCTTCCGTGGCAGGGTCCATCCACTCGTCCTTGGATGATGCGATCTGCTCCGGATTTAGGTCCGGAGCGACAGCAGGGGCGATATCCGGACTACTGTCCGACAACAGATTTAAGTCGTGCTCGTCGTGACCGCCTCGTGCTCCTGAAGTAGGCCCGAATCCATTGAAGATCAAGTCTCCATGGATATCGGTTGTGTAATTCAAGTTTCCGAACCTGACCTGCTGGCCAGGGGCATAGCTGTCGATCTGCTCCAGATGGCCAGACGAGTTGGCCCGCAGTACGAAGCCGCCGAACACGAAGATTTGTCCGGGGAGAAAAATCTCACCCGGACTGCGTTGTTAAAGGTTGGAGAAGCCATCGAGCCTTACAGTGACGACACAGAGGAACTCTCAATGAAAGCACCAATTTCGGTGTCAAAACCGGCGGATCTCGGGTAGGGGGTCCCGAACTGTGCGTCTAAGGCTAATGGTAACAGGAGGCTGGGGACACGATGTTTACCCATGTTCGGGCCCTCTCGATGGAGGTAATACCCTAGTTCCTGCTTGATTGATCTTGATGATATGAGTATTACAAGAGTTGATGTACCACGAGATCATAGAGGCTAAACTCTAGAAGCTAGCCTATGGTATGATTGTTGTTGCGTCCTACGGACTAAACCCTCCGGTTTATATAGACACCGGAGGGGGCTCGGGTTACACAGAGTCGGTTTACAGAGAAGGAGATCTATCATCCGAATCACCAAGCTTGCCTTCCACGCAAAGGAGAGTCCCATCCGGACACGGGACGAAGTCTTTAATCTTGTATCTTCATAGTCCAATAGTCCGGCCAAAGTATATAGTCCGGCTGTCCGGATACCCCCTTATCCAGGACTCCCTCAATCCTCTCCAGCCATGTGGGCATAGTTCTCCGCCTTTGTATACCAGCATGCTACCTCCAATGCAGACCCTCTACTGTCCACGCCTGGCTTGAGTCCCCCAGATTGAAGAATGTCTAGGTGCTTGAGTTTTACTACCTGTTTCCACGATTCGTGAAAAAAACTGTCAAACTATCACACACATGCTCTTCATCTACGCCTTCACTACCAAAGTTCATCTTTCAGTTTTCCTGTTCTCTGCACACTGTAAGCTTCGCGTGTTGCCAAATACCAGACCATTATGTAGAGGTACTTGAACTACCACTGGTCAAGAGACTTTTGCTTGTTGAGCTTGATATATCAGACTTCTCGTTGCAAAGCATAATCAACTCTAGTTGCCCTCCACTCGAGTGCCTGCTGCTTCTTTGCAACAGAGAAAGGCATAGGATCACTATAAATTCCCCTAACCTTGTAACCATCGGCATCCGTGGTGAGATAGGAGAATTCATCATCAAGGATGCCCCCTTACTTCAAAGGTTGATCCACGATCTCCAGAGCAATAACATGCAGGTATTCATTGTCTCTGCACCTAAACTGAAGACATTGGGCAAATTCAGGATCTCGCATGGCTCCACAGGTCTTATGGTACTGACATTTCACAATAATTCCAGCTGCATTTCCTTGAGAAAGTAGTTTCATGTCACCCAACCTTTTGTTGTACTAATTTTATGTTTTATTTTCTATGTTATGTGAAGGATTTGGCGACAGTTAGCCTATCTACAATGCGGCAATCTATTAAAACCTTGTTTTTGGCCATGCCTTATGAAGTGGACAGGGTCGTTCACTTGCTTAAGTGCCTTCCAAATCTGGAGAACTTGTTTGTTGAGGTGACGATTCTCACGCCCAATGAAAAGCTCTTATCGTACATAGTGCAGTACTCCTTGCATCTCAAAAAGCTTGTCTTACATTTTGTTTGCAATGAATACACCCTATGCCTAGGCATTTTTTTTATTATTATACATATATCCGTATCTAGGGAAATGTTCGACGAACTGATTGGGGCGGGGGTCATGGAATTTATCGTTCATTTTGTCATTCAATAGAACTTGAGTATCTTCCAACCTTTATGCGTTTTCAGGGAGGAAACGTGCCTGATGGTGCAAGAAATTTTTGGCATCGCAAGCACCGTGCGTTTCTCAAAGAACACATCATTCATTTAAAGACAGTATCGCTGGATGATTATGGAAAAAACAGGAAGAACATTGATTTTGTGAGGTTCTCTATTCTGAATGCAACGGAGCTAGACACTATGAGGATTAAGTTTCGCTTTCCCTCAGACTTCACGCAAGAATTTTACGAACAACAACAGAAGTTGTTCATGTGGGAGAATAAAGCTTCCAAACACGCCCTCTCAAGTATCAGCATGCTGCAATCATCTATGCTTGGATTTGAAACACAGGCGTGTTGAATGCCTCGATTTGTCAGATCCGTTCACTTGTGCCTGCTGGACACAGGGCTGTAGTTAGTTCCTCAAGCTAGTGCAGTTAGATGCTGTTGCGCCAATCTGAAGCCGTGTTATGTCTAAACATGGCCAAATAATCCATTCGCCTTTTGCACCGTTTTGTAAGCTTGTTATAACAATGCTTTTGTGTTATGCACCTACTATTCTGATAATTTGATAGTTTTGTTTCATTCTATCATGATGCTACAAAAACATTCGTGTGCGGTAGTCGTCAAGGGAACAAAAACATTTGGAAGAGAAGAGGCACTGCCTTGCCTGTTCTGCAAGGAACGTGCGTCTAGTGCATGAGAGCCAGTGCATCTGCAATGACCGGACGACACTGCCTTCTTTCATGGCAGACTGTACGTGCACATGGCCATGACTCTGTTTAATCTCAAAATGTGCTCCCAGCGACCTCAGACTGTACATGCCTTTCGTGTAAACGTATGTCCGTGAATGAGTTTATGTCTGAGTACAAACTATCGAGTCACGGAGGCACAGATGTGCGTCTGCATCAGGAGTAAGCACGACTCGGTAGATTGTAGATTTTATGTGTGACAGGGCTAGTGTGGTGCTTCTGTCTTACATAGGACTGTGCCTTTGACAAGTCAGTGCCAGGTTATCAGAGGCACATAGGACAGTGCCTTTGAAAAGTCAGTTCCAGGTTATCAGAGGCATGGTTCCCCATGTGTCGGTGTACTAGATTAGGGGTACCCTAGTACCCCGAACTTGTGCACGGGCAGTTGCAGCACCCCGCGGCAAACGCTTGCCGGGTGATCGCCAAGTTCCCCCAAGGTTCCCTTGGAGCCATCCAAGAACAAAGTATTTAAGCTAAGGAGACAAGACCCCGGCAAGAGGAGCTTGCCGGGAAGGCCAACCAGGGGGCTCCAATGAACTTGCCGCGACGCGCCACGCGCTCCGGCAAGGCAACAAGGCCCCGGCAAGAGGAGCTTGCCGGGAAGACAAACCAAGGCACCTCGAAGCCCGGTGAGCAACAAGCTTCCAGACCCGACAAGATAACAACAATGGCAAGGCGCTTGCCGCGGCAGGCGGCCACTCTGCGCCCACGCTCCAGCGCATCCACCAACGTGTCGCTATGGGGGCCTCTTCGGGCGTGCGTGGCGGGAGGCTGTGCAGCCAGCGGTGCATAGTGGCATGCTAAGCTGACAAGATTGCCATCGTGGCGAATGGTGGCGCCCCTAACGGTCCTTTTCTGCACTGTTCGGGCGACTCAGACGGGCATTTAATGCCCTTGTCCCCTGCCTTCAGGGTTAGGTAGGATGCACTATACAAACAATTGTATCAACTACCTCGCTTTTTACGTTTTTACCCTCCTCTGCGTTGCCACCTGTCGGTGACCCCTTTAGCGTATAAAAGGAGGCCCATGCGCAATGTAAGGGGGGTTCGGCTCATAGGTTCGAAGCCTCAGGCAGTTTGCTTCGATCCATCCGTAGCCCAGAGAACATCACACTCTCGTTTTGGAGAGCAAGAACACCAGATAATAGAACCAGACAAGCAGCAGTAGGAGTGTTATCTCTCCGGAGAGCTCCGAAGCTGGGTAAACTGCTCGTGTGCCTCGCCTCGATCTGCTCTTTGTGCGATCTCCGCCCCCCGCCGAACCGAAAGGGGCCCGGTCCGCCGGCCCCATAGGTGTTCGAGGATCAGTTTCCCCGACATCTTTGGCGCACCAGGTAGGGGGCGTCGAGATTGTGTGAACCTGATCCGGTGTTCACACGAGCTAGATCTTCATTCCCTTCATCAACATGCCACCAAAGAAGAAGACTTCGGTGGCAGCCGCTCCGTCCACGTCATTTCCGCCACCGTTGGAGCAAACGGGTGGTGGAGTGGACGCCGGCGGAAGAACAGCCGTCGATGAGGGTGCTCACAGTGCTGCTAAGTCCAAGGACAAGGCTGCACAAACCTCGGCGACTGTACAAGTTCCGCGCCACTCTCAAGAGGCGCAAGATCAACAGCATCATGGCGCTCGCAGCACCATGCGCATGTTAGACCAAGGCCAAGCTGGTGGATCTCGGGCCGCTCAAGACCAGCATGCACGCCAGCGTGCTGGCACGAGCGGGGCGCGGTCGCCTGGACGGGATACTGCTCCTTCTAACATAGTTAGAAGTTTGAGCACGCCCCGCTCCTCGCGCCGTCCGCCACTACCACCCACTACCCCAGCAGAAGCTTTGGCGCGAGCTCAACTTCTCCTAGATTACCCTCCGACGTCAGACAAGATCGATGAATGGAGAGCCACCATTCAGAGTCTCATCGGCTACACCAACGGCGACACTCCACGGCGGCCGAGCGCATCGCCGCCGCGGCAGGACCGCCGGACGCGAGCCGGTGGCGACGAAACGGGCGGAGGTGCAACTACCATGCAATCATCGCCCCGAAGGCCAAGATCGCCGACTCGTCGGATCCACCTCGATAGCGACTCCACTGCATCGTCGGATCCACAAGCTCATCGTGATCAGCGCCAAGTTCTTCATGATCGACAACAAGAAGACGCTCGAACCCGCATCGAGCGCCGAAGAGAAGCGCGACGTCAATCCAACAAGCGTGCTGGTCCCTCTGTTGACATGCATGCGCCAAGGGAACCAGGCGATCTGCCGTATGCGGTAGGTTGTCCTGCGTTCACTCGTGAGCTGCGGCAAGTCCAGTGGCCCAGTACAAAGAACTTCAAGCCAGACGTACCGGAGAAGTACGACGGCAAGACGCATCCGTCAGAGTTCCTCGGCATTTACACTCTTGCGGTGCAAGTTGCCGGGGGACGAGATGACAAGATCCTTGCCAACTACTTCCCGCTGGTGCTCAAGCCCAATGTCAGATCCTGGCTCATGCACTTGCCGGACAACTCCATATCCTCTTGGGCTGATCTGTGCCATCAGTTTGTCGGCGCCTTTACCGGCGGACACAAGCCTCATGGCCAGGAGAGTGATCTTCATTTGCTCGCCCAGAAGGAAGGAGAGCCCCTGCGCAAGTACATTCAGAGATTCAGTAGCGTGCAGCACAACAACCCAGACATCCACCCTGCCGCGGTGATCAGCGCATTCCATCAGAACGTGCGGAACCGCAGGATGCGGGAGGAAATGGCGATGTGCAAGATCAGGGACGTCAGTGAGTTATATGCACTGGCCGACAAGTGCGCGCATGCTGAGGAAGGGAGGAGACTCCCCAGAGAAAATATAGGAGCGGGAGGATCTGACAGTGAAGATGCCGCCCCGACAAGGAAAACCCAGCGGCGGAACAACAGAAGGAGGAAAGGCAAAGAAGTGCTAGTTGTTGAGCAGTCCGGCAACGGTGGCGGCGCCAAGGAAGCCAAAGTTGGTAACTCCGGCAAGGAGGTTGCCGCAGAGGTAGCGGTCGCCGACAAGCAGGACGACACCAACAAGCAGTATTGCAAGATTCACCGCACCAAGGGCCATGATCTTCAGAACTGTAAGAGAGTCGAGCAGCTTGTTGAGCAACAGAAAGCTGAATACGAGCGGCGCGATAAAGAGAAGGCCCAGGAAGGAGCTGGTGGATCCGGCAAGAAACGTCCCGGCCGAGGAGGACGCCGCGACAAGGCCAACCAGCGGCAAGGAGACAGACCTCCTCGCGGCCGCGACAAGGATGAAGATGACGGCGACAATGAAGATATGGATGATGAGGAGACTGATGAGCAGGAGTTCCAGAAAGCTACAGAGGTCCTGTGCATTGACGGTGGTGCTTCTCTACATGCCTCGCACCGCCAGCTCAAGCAGTGGATGTGGGAGGTTAATGCAGCAGAACCACCCGTCGAGTCACGCAGGCCTCTGAAATCGTCTAGCACGCCTATCATCTTTGATATTGAGGACCACCCGGATCGCATAACTGCGGTCGGGTGCTTGCCGATGTTGGTTTCACCAACAATCCGCAACCTCAAGGTCACTAAGATGCTAGTTGACGGCGGGGCCGGCTTGAACCTGATCTCCTCCGCGGTGGTCCAGAAGCTCCAGATCCCCGACAGCGAGCTCGAAGAGACCGGCACATTTCAAGGAATTAACCCGGGAAGGAGCAAGCCAAAGGGAAAGATCATGTTGCCGGTAACATTTGGCAGTGAGCTGAACTTCAGGACTGAGAGGATCACATTTGACGTTGACGACATTCCATTACCTTATAACGGAATCCTGGGCCGTCCGGCACTCGCCAAGTTCATGGCAGCCTCTCACTATGCGTACAACATACTGAAAATGCCAGGCCCAATAAGTGTCATCTCTGTCCCTGGCGACAAGAAGGATGCTCTTATTTGTGCCGACAAGATCTACCGGGAAGCAGCAGCTACAACAGAATGAAGGACACTTGCCGCTAAAGCTCCCGGGGGGAAGAAGAAGACCAAGTCCGGCAAGAGCTCTGATGCCCACTCCGGCAAGCGCACCTCTTCGGAGTGCTGCGCTACCGTCGAGGACGCATCATCGAGCTCCACCGGCAAGTGCAAGAAGGCGATGGCAGCTCCACCTGCGACTAAGAAGGTGTCCGCTAAGGAGGATGGCACTGGTGGTACCTTCACCATCAGCGCCACTCTTGACCCCAAATAGGAAAGCGCGCTCGTTGCTTTCCTGCGGGCGAATGTCGACGTCTTTGCGTGGCAACCGTCTGATATCCCCGGTGTTCCCAGGAAAGTGATTGAGCAACAACTTGCCGTCTGTCCTCATGCGCGGCCCGTCAAGCAGAGAGTCAGGAAGCAGGCAGTTGAGCGCCAAGAATTCATCGCAGAAGAAATCAAGAAGTTGGAAGCAGCAGGCCTTGTCAGAGGAGTACTCCATCCCACGTGGTCGGCCAATCCTTTTGTTGTGCGCAAAGCTAACGGGAAATGGAGACTTTGTATTGACTTCACTGATGTTAATAAAGCTTGTCCCAAAGACCCATTTCCCTTGCCGCGTATTGACCAGATTGTTGACTCCACAGCCGGATGTGATTTGCTTTCATTTCTTGATGCATACTCAGGATATCATCAGATCTTCATGGCAGAAGAAGATGAAGAGAAAACCGCATTTATCACCCCGTGTGGCACATACTGCTTCGTACGGATGCCTTTCGGTTTGAAGAATGCTGGTTCAACATTCGCAAGGGTAGTTCTGTTGGAAATATGCCCTAGAGGCAATAATAAAAGTATTATTATATTTCATTGTTCATGATAATTGTCTTTTATTCATGCTATAACTGTATTATCCGGAAATCGTAATACACGTGTGAATACTTAGACCACACTATGTCCCTAGTAAGCCTCTAGTTGACCAGCTCGTTGTGATCAACAGATAGTCATGGTTTCCTGACTATGGACATTGGATGTCGTTGATAACGGGATCACATCATTAGGAGAATGATGTGATGGACAAGACCCAATCCTAAGCATAGCATAAAAGATCGTGTAGTTCGTTTTGCTAGAGCTTTGCAAGTGTCAAGTATCTCTTCCTTCGACCATGAGATCGTGTAACTCCCGGATACCGTAAGAGTGCCTTGGGTGTATCAAACGTCACAACGTAACTGGGTGACTATAAAGGTGCATTACAGGTATCTCCGAAAGTAGCTGTTGGATTGACACGGATCGAGACTGGGATTTGTCACTCCGTATGACGGAGAGGTATCTCTGGGCCCACTCGGTAATGCATCATCATATTGAGCTCAATGTGACCAAGGTGTTGGACACGGGATCATGAATTACGGTACGAGTAAAGTGACTTACCGGTAACGAGACTGAACAAGGTATTGGGATACCGACGATCGAGTCTCGGGCAAGTAACGTACCGATTGACAAAGGGAATTGCATACAGGGTTTGATCGAATCCTCGACATAGTGGTTCATCCGATGACAACATCGAGGAGCATGTGGGAGCCATCATGGGTATCCAGATCCCGCTGATGGTTATTGACTGAGAGCGTCTCGGTCATGCCTGCATGTCTCCCGAACCCGTAGGGTCTACACACTTAAGGTTCGGTGACGCTAGGGTTATGAAGATATGGATATGCAGAAACCCGAATGTTGTTCGGAGTCCCGGATGAGATCCCGGACGTCACGAGGAGTTCCGGAATAGTCCGGAGGTAAAGAATTATATATAGGAAGTGCTATTTCGGGCATCGGGACAAGTTTCGGGGTTATCGGTATTGTACCGGGACCACCGGAAGGGTCCCGGGGGTCCACCGGGTGGGGCCACTTGTCCCGAGGGGCCACATGGACTGTAGGGGGTGCGCCTTGGCCATCATGGGCCAAGGGCACCAGCCCCTATAGGCCCATGCGCCTAGGGTTTCCCCCTAGGAGGAGTCCTAGTGGTGGAAGGCACCCCTAGGTGCCTTGGGGGGGGGAGGGAAACCTCCCCTAGGCCGCCGCCCCCCCTAGTAGATCTCATCTACTAGGGCCGGCGCCCCCCCTTGGCACCCCTATATATAGTGGGGGAGAGGAGGGACTTGATACACCAGCCCCTGGCGCCTCCACCTCCCCCCGTTACGTCTCTCCCTCGTAGTCTCGGCGAAGCCCTGCTGCTGTGACGCCCTGCATCCACCACCACGCCGTCGTGCTGCTGGATCTTCATCAACCTCTCCTTCCCCCTTGCTGGATCAAGAAGGAGGAGACGTCTCCCGTCCCGTACGTGTGTTGATCGCGGAGGTGCCGTCCGTTCGGCGCTGGTCATCGGTGATTTGGATCACGTCGAGTACGACTACATCATCACCTTGCAAGCTTCCGCATGCGATCTACAAGTGGTATGTAGATGCAAACTCTCTCCCTAGACTCGTTGCTTAGATGAACTCATAGATGGATCTTGGTGAAACCGTAGGAAAATTTTTAATTTTCTGCAACGTTCCCCAACAGTGGCATCATGAGCTAGGTCTATGCGTAGTTCTCTTTGCACGAGTAGAACACAACTTTGTTGTGGGCGTGGATTTTGTCATCTTACTTGCCTCTACTAGTATTTTCTTGCTCAACGGTATTGTGGGATGAAGCGGCCCGGACCAACCTTACACGTACGCTTACGTGAGACCGGTTCCACCGACTGACATGCACAAGTTGCATAAGGTGGCTGGCGGGTGTCTGTCTCTCCCACCTTAGTTGGAGCGGAATCGATGAACAGGGCCCTTATGAAGGGTAAATAGAAGTTGACAAAATCACGTTGTGGTGATTCGTAGGTAAGAAAACGTTCTTGCTAGAACCCAATTGCAGCCACGTAAAAGATGCAACAACAATTAGAGGACGTCTAACTTGTTTTTGCAGTGATTGATCATGTGATGTGATATGGCCAGAAGTTGTGATGAATGATGAATTGTGATGTATGAGATCATGTTCTTTGTAATAGGATTCACGACTTGCATGTCGATGAGTATGACAACCGGCAGGAGCCATAGGAGTTGTCATTATTTTTTTGTATGACCTGCGTGTCATTGAATAACGTCATGTAAACTACTTTACTTTATTGCTAAACGTTAGTCATAGAAGTAGAAGTAGTCGTTGGCGTGACAACTTCATGAAGACACGATGATGGAGATCATGATGATGGAGATCATGGTGTCAAGCCGGTGACAAGATGATCATGGAGCCCCGAAGATGAAGATCAATGGAGCTATATGATATTGGCCATATCATGTCACAACTATATAATTGCATGTGATGTTTATTATGTATTATGCATCTTGTTTACTTAGGACGACGGTAGTAAATAAGATGATCCCTTATAAAATTTCAAGAAGTGTTCTCCCCTAACTGTGCACCGTTGCTACAGTTCGTCGTTTCTAAGCACCACGTGATGATCGGGTGTGATGGATTCTTACGTTCACATACAACGGGTGTAAGACAGTTTTACACAGCGAAAACACTTAGGGTTAACTTGACGAGCCTAGCATGTGCAGACATGGCCTAGGAACACGGAGACCGAAAGGTCGAACACGAGTCGTATGGAAGATACGATCAACATGAAAATGTTCACCGACGATGACTAGTCCGTCTCACGTGATGATCGGACACGGGCTAGTCGACTCGGATCATGTAACACTTAGATGACTAAAGGGATGTCTAATCTAAGTGGGAGTTCATAATTTGATTAGAACTTTATTATCATGAACTTAGTCTAAAACCTTTGCAAATATGTCTTGTAGATCAATGGCCAACGCTAATGTCAACATGAACTTCAACGCGTTCCTAGAGAAAACCAAGCTGAAAGATGATGGCAGCAACTATACGGACTGGGTCCGGAACCTGAGGATCATCCTCATAGCTGCCAGGAAACAATATGTCCTAGAAGGACCGCTAGGTGACGCTCCCGTCCCAGAGAACCAAGACATTATGAATGCTTGGCAGTCTCGCGCTGATGATTACTCCCTCGTTCAGTGCGGCATGCTTTACAGCTTAGAACCGGGGCTCCAAAAGCGTTTTGAGCATCACGGAGCATATGAGATGTTCGAAGAGCTAAAACTAGTTTTCCAAGCTCATGCCCGGGTCGAGAGATATGATGTCTCCGACAAGTTCTACAGTTGTAAGATGGAGGAAAACAGTTCTGTCAGTGAGCACATCCTGAAGATGTCTGGGTTGCACAACCGTATGACCCAGCTGAACATTAACCTCCCAGATGAGGCGGTCATTGACAGAATCCTCCAGTCGCTCCCACCAAGCTACAAGAGCTTTGTGATGAACTACAACATGCAGGGAATGGAAAAGACCATTCCTGAAGTGTTCTCGATGCTGAAGTCAGCAGAGGCTGAAATCAAGAAAGAACATCAAGTGTTGATGGTCAATAAGACCACTAAGTTCAAGAAGGGCAAGGGTAAGAAGAACTTCAAGAAGGACGGCAAAGATATTGCCGCGCCTGGTAAGCCAGTTACCGGGAAGAAGTCAAAGAATGGACCCAAGCCTGAGACTGAGTGCTTTTATTGCAAGGGGAAGGGTCACTGGAAGCGGAACTGCCCCAAATACTTAGCGGATAAGAAGGCCGGCAACACCAAAGGTATATTTGATATACATGTGATTGATGTGTACCTTACCAGTAATCGTAGTAACTCCTGGGTATTTGATACCGGTGCCGTTGCTCATATTTGTAACTCACAGCAGGAGCTGCGGAATAAACGGAGACTGGCAAAGGACGAGGTGACGATGCGCGTCGGGAATGGTTCCAGAGTCGATGTGATCGCCGTCGGCACGCTGCCTCTACATTTACCTACGGGATTAGTTTTGAACCTTAATAATTGTTATTTAGTGCCAAGTTTGAGCATGAACATTGTATCAGGATCTCGTTTAATACGAGATGGCTACTCATTTAAGTCTGAGAATAATGGTTGTCCGATTTATATGAGAGATATGTTTTATGGTCATGCTCCGATGGTCAATGGTTTATTCTTAATGAATCTCGAGCGTAATATTACACATGTTCATAGTGTAGATGCCAAAAGATTTAAAGTTGATAACGATAGTCCCACATACTTGTGGCACTGCCGCCTTGGTCACATTGGTGTCAAGCGCATGAAGAAGCTCCATGCCGATGGACTTTTAGAGTCTCTTGATTATGAATCGTTTGACACGTGCGAACCATGCCTCTTGGGAAAAATGACCAATACTCCGTTCTCCGGAACAATGGAGCGAGCAACCAACTTGTTGGAAATCATACATACCGATGTGTGCGGTCCAATGAGCGTTGAGGCTCGCGGAGGATATCGTTATGTTCTCACTCTCACAGATGACTTGAGTAGATATGGGTATGTCTACTTAATGAAACACAAGTCTGAGACCTTTGAAAAGTTCAAGGAATTTCAGAATGAGGTGGAGAATCAACGTGACCGAAAGATAAAATTCTTGCGATCAGATCGTGGAGGAGAATACTTAAGTCACGAATTTGGTACACACTTAAAGAAATGTGGAATCGTTTCACAGCTCACGCCGCCTGGAACACCTCAGCGAAACGGTGTGTCCGAACGTCGTAATCACACTCTATTGGATATGGTGCGGTCTATGATGTCTCTTACCGATTTACCGCTATCATTTTGGGGATACGCTCTAGAGACAGCTACATTCACTTTAAATAGGGCACCGTCTAAATCCGTTGAGACGACACCGTATGAATTATGGTTTGGAAATAAACCTAAGCTGTCGTTTCTAAAAGTTTGGGGATGCGAAGCTTATGTCAAGAAACTTCAACCTGAAAAGCTCGAACCCAAGTCGGAAAAATGCGTATTCATAGGATACCCTAAGGAAACTGTAGGGTATACCTTCTACTTAAGATCCGAAGGCAAGATCTTTGTTGCCAAGAACGGATGCTTTCTGGAAAAAGAGTTTTTCTCGAAAGAAGTAAGTGGGAGGAAAGTAGAACTCGATGAAGTACTACCTCTTGAGCGGGATAGTGACGCAGCACAGGAAACCGTTCCTGTGATGCCCACACCAACTGAAGAGGAAAACCATGATAATGATCAAGGTACTTCGGATCAAGTTACTGCTGAACTTCGTAGGTCCACAAGGACACGTTCCGCACCAGAGTGGTACGGCAACCCTGTCCTGGAAATCATGTTGTTAGACAACAATGAACCTTCGAACTATGAAGAAGCAATGGCGGGCCCGGATTCCAACAAATGGCTTGAAGCCATGAAATCCGAGATAGAATCCATGTATGAAAACAAAGTATGGACTTTGACAGACTTGCCCGATGATCGGCGAGCGATAGAAAACAAATGGATCTTTAAGAAGAAGACGGACGCGGATGGTAATGTTACCATCTATAAAGCTCGACTTGTCGCTAAGGGTTATTGACAGGTTCAAGGGATTGACTACGACGAGACATTCTCTCCCGTAGCGAAGCTAAAGTCCGTCCGAATCATGTTAGCAATTGCCGCATACTATGATTATGAGATATGGCAGATGGACGTCAAAACAGCATTCCTTAACGGGCATCTTAAGGAAGAACTGTATATGATGCAGCCGGAAGGTTTTGTCGATCCTCGGAACGCTAACAAAGTATGCAAGCTCCAGCGATCCATTTATGGACTGGTGCAAGCATCTCGGAGTTGGAACATTCGCTTTGATGAGATGATCAAAGCGTTTGGGTTTACGCAGACTTATGGAGAAGCCTGCGTTTACAAGAAAGTGAGTGGGAGCTCTGTAGCATTTCTCATATTATATGTAGATGACATACTCCTGATGGGAAATAATATAGAATTTCTGGACAGCATTAAGGCCTACTTGAATAAGTGTTTTTCAATGAAGGACCTTGGAGAAGCTGCTTATATATTAGGCATCAAGATCTATAGAGATAGATCGAGACGCCTCATAGGTCTTTCACAAAGCACATACCTTGATAAGATTTTGAAGAGATTCAGAATGGATCAGTCCAAGAAGGGGTTCTTGCCTATGTTACAAGGTGTGAGACTGAGCTCAGCTCAGTCACCGACCACGGCAAAAGATAAAGAAGAGATGAGTGTCATCCCCTATGCTTCAGCCATAGGATCTATTATGTATGCCATGCTGTGTACCAGACCCGATGTAAACCTTACCGTAAGTTTGGTAGCAAGATACCAAAGTAATCCCGGCAAGGAACACTGGACAGCGGTCAAGAATATCCTGAAGTACCTGAAAAGGACAAAGGACATGTTTCTCGTTTATGGAGGAGACGAAGAGCTCGTCGTAAAGGGTTACGTCGACGCTAGCTTCGACTCAGATCTGGATGACTCTAAGTCACAAACCGGATACATGTATATGTTGAATGGTGGAGCAGTAAGCTGGTGCAGCTGCAAGCAGAGCGTCGTGGCGGGATCTACGTGTGAAGCGGAGTACATGGCAGCCTCGGAGGCAGCACATGAAGCGATTTGGGTGAAGGAGTTCATCACCGACCTAGGAGTCATACCCAATGCATCGGGGCCGATCAAACTCTTCTGTGACAACACTGGAGCTATTGCCCTCGCAAAGGAGCCCAGGTTTCACAAGAAGACCAGGCGCATCAAGCATCGTTTCAACTCCATCCGTGAAAATGTTCAAAATGGAGACATAGAGATTTGCAAAGTGCACACGGATCTGAATGTCGCAGATCCGCTGACTAAACCTCTCTCGCGTGCAAAACATGATCAACACCAGAACTCTATGGGTGTTTGATTCATCACAATGTAACTAGATTAGTGACTCTAGTGCAAGTGGGAGACTGTTGGAAATATGCCCTAGAGACAATAATAAAAGTATTATTATATTTCATTGTTCATGATAATTGTCTTTTATTCATGCTATAACTGTATTATCCGGAAATCGTAATACACGTGTGAATACTTAGACCACACTATGTCCCTGGTAAGCCTCTAGTTGACCAGCTCGTTGTGATCAACAGATAGTCATGGTTTCCTGACTATGGACATTGGATGTCGTTGATAACGGGATCACATCATTAGGAGAATGATGTGATGGACAAGACCCAATCCTAAGCATAGCATAAAAGATCGTGTAGTTCGTTTTGCTAGAGCTTTGCAAGTGTCAAGTATCTCTTCCTTCGACCATGAGATCGTGTAACTCCCAGATACCGTAAGAGTGCCTTGGGTGTATCAAACGTCACAACGTAACTGGGTGACTATAAAGGTGCATTACAGGTATCTCCGAAAGTAGCTGTTGGGTTGACACGGATCGAGACTGGGATTTGTCACTCCGTATGACGGAGAGGTATCTCTGGGCCCACTCGGTAATGCATCATCATATTGAGCTCAAAGTGACCAAGGTGTTGGACACGGGATCATGCATTACGGTACGAGTAAAGTGACTTACCGGTAACGAGACTGAACAAGGTATTGGGATACCGACGATCGAGTCTCGGGCAAGTAACGTACCGATTGACAAAGGGAATTGCATACAGGGTTTGATCGAATCCTCGACATAGTGGTTCATCCGATGACAACATCGAGGAGCATGTGGGAGCCATCATGGGTATCCAGATCCCGCTGATGGTTATTGACTGAGAGCGTCTCGGTCATGTCTGCATGTCTCCCGAACCCGTAGGGTCTACACACTTAAGGTTCGGTGACGCTAGGGTTATGAAGGTATGGATATGCAGAAACCCGAATGTTGTTCGGAGTCCCGGATGAGATCCCGGACGTCACGAGGAGTTCCGGAATAGTCCGGAGGTAAAGAATTATATATAGGAAGTGCTATTTCGGGCATCGGGACAAGTTTCGGGGTTATCGGTATTGTACCGGGACCACCGGAAGGGTCCCGGGGGTCCACCGGGTGGGGCCACCTGTCTCGGGGGGCCACATGGGCTGTAGGGGGTGCGCCTTGGCCATCATGGGCCAAGGGCACCAGCCCCTATAGGCCCATGCGCCTAGGGTTTCCCCCTAGGAGGAGTCCTAGTGGTGGAAGGCACCCCTAGGTGCCTTGGGGGGGAGGGAAACCTCCCCTAGGCCGCCGCCCCCCCTAGTAGATCTCATCTACTAGGGCCGGCGCCCCCCCTTGGCACCCCTATATATAGTGGGGGAGAGGAGGGACTTGATACACCAGCCCCTGGCGCCTCCACCTCCCCCCGTTACGTCTCTCCCTCGTAGTCTCGGCGAAGCCCTGCTGCTGTGACGCCCTGCATCCACCACCACGCCGTCGTGCTGCTGGATCTTCATCAACCTCTCCTTCCCCCTTGCTGGATCAAGAAGGAGGAGACGTCTCCCGTCCCGTACGTGTGTTGAACGCGGAGGTGCCGTCCGTTCGGCGCTGGTCATCGGTGATTTGGATCACGTCGAGTACGACTACATCATCACCTTGCAAGCTTCCGCACGCGATCTACAAGTGGTATGTAGATGCAAACTCTCTCCCTAGACTCGTTGCTTAGATGAACTCATAGATGGATCTTGGTGAAACCGTAGGAAAAATTTTAATTTTCTGCAACGTTCCCCAACAAGTTCACCATGCTTTTGAGCCACAAATACACAGAAATGTGGAAGCTTACATGGATGACATAGTGGTCAAGAGCAAAAGCAAAGCGACCTTGATTCAAGATTCAGATGAAACATTTGCAAACCTGTGCAAGATCAACCTCAAGCTTAACCCCGAGAAGTGCGTGTTTGGAGTCCCTTCCGGCAAGCTTCTCGGGTTCTTCGTGTCTCAGCGGGGAATTGAAGCCAATCCCGACAAGATCAAAGCCATCGAGCAGATCGAAGCACCAAAGCGCGTCAAGGATGTACGAAGGCTTGCCGGTTGCGTGGATGCTCTCAGCAGGTTTATCTCTAGATTTGCTGAGCGCGCCCTGCCATTTTTCAAAATTTTGAAAAAGGCAGGTCCAATGAAATGGACTCCGGAAGCGAAGGCTGCGCTGCAGGACTTGAAGAGATACCTATCCTCCACTCCAACGCTTGTCGCACCTAAGCCACAAGAGAAGTTGCTGCTGTATATAGTAGCAACCAATCAAGTGGTTAGTGCTGCGTTAGTGGCGGAGAGGGAGGCAGATGATGAGCCAGCAACCACGGCAGATCCATCCAGCGACAAGCAGGGGACTTCGTCGACAAGCTCTGGCCCCGACAAACATGAGTTTGCGCAGGAGCATGATAAGATGCCAAGGAGAATGGTGCAGCGTCCAGTTTACTTTGTCAGTTCCCTTCTGCAAGGGGCTAGATCAAGGTACTCTGGTGTGCAGAAGTTTCTTTTCGGCCTCCTCATGACCTCGAGAAAGCTGCGCCATTACTTCCAAGCACATGAGATCACAGTCGTCACTCGCTTTCCGCTGAAGAGGATACTGCAAAATCCAGAAGCAATGGGCAGGATTGTCGAGTGGGCGCTGGAACTGTCAAGCTTTGGCCTCAAGTTTGAGAGTACCTCAACTATCCAAAGCAGAGCATTGGCAGAGTTCATAGCAGAGTGGACGCCAATCCCAGATGAAGAAATTCCAGAAACGAGCATCCCCGTCAAAGAGGCAAGCAAAAAGTGGCTGATGTACTTTGATGGTGCCTTCTCGCTGCAAGGCGCCGGTGCAGGCGTACTGCTTGTCGCACCCACCGGAGAGCACCTCAAGTACGTAGTCCAGATGCACTTTCCCAAAGAGCAAGCAACCAACAATACTGCAGAATATGAAGGATTGCTTGCCGGTCTCAGAATCGCAGCAGACCTTGGGATTAAGAAGCTCATTGTCAGGGGTGACTCACAACTTGTCGTCCGACAAGTGAACAAGAACTACCAGAGTCCGTTGATGGAAGCGTATGTTGATGAAGTGAGGAAGCTAGAGGAGCACTTTGACGGCCTACAAATGGAGCATATCCCAAGAGCTCAGAATGATATTGCTGATGGCCTGTCAAAGTGCGCCGCACTAAAGTTACCTATGGAACCAGGGATCTTTGTGCTTAAATTGACTCAACCATCCGTAACACCATCAACTGGACAAAGCAAAAAGAGGAAGTTGGTTTCTGGTGACTACTTTCCGGCAGAGCTCCCCGAAGCCTCCACCAAGAAAGTCCCCAAGATCAACACCATAGATGCTGAGGGGCAGTCTGCTCCGGCAAGCCTTATGGTTTGTTCCATTGAAGCAGACGCTCCCGACAAGTTTTGCTCCGGCAAGCTTGCCGGGGAACATCAAGCTCCGGCAGGGCCGCAAGTCCTTGCCGTAGAAGCAGATGTTCCCGCAGCAGCAGATGTGCCTTTAGTCCTTGTTGTCGAGCCACAGGCTCCAGCATGGGCACAGCAGATTGTCCGTTTCCTTCAGACAGGAGAACTTCCCGAAGAGCAAGAAGAAGCGGAAAGAGTAGCCCGGCAGTCAAGTATGTACCAGTTTGTCGATAGCATACTGTACAGAAGAAGACTCAACGGTGTGAAATTGAAGTGTATTCGCCGGGAAGATGGACAAAAGCTGTTGGCAGAGATACATGGAGGCATATGTGGCCACCACATAGGCGCAAGAGCACTTGCCGGCAAAGCTTTCCGGCAAGGTTTCTTTTGGCCGACAGCCCTCCAGGATGCAACTGCACAAGTAACCAAGTGTGAAGCGTGACAGTTCCACTCCAAGCAGATACATCAGCCAGCTCAAGCTCTCTAGACGATCCCTTTATCCTGGCCATTTTCGGTCTGGGGGCTCGATATCCTCAGCCCCTTCCGCCGAGCCGTCGGGGGCTTTGAGTACTTGTACGTCGCAATCGACAAGTTCACAAAGTGGCCGGAAGTGCAGCCAGTGAGGAAGACAGCACAGTCAGCAGTCAAGTTCTTCAGGTCGATTGTTTACCGTTTCGGGATTCCCAACAGGATCATCACCGACAACGGCACGCAATTCACGAGCCGCACCTTCATGCAGTATGTCCAAGACCTTGGCGCCAAGGTCTGCTTCGCTTCTGTTGCTCATCCGAGAAGCAACGGTCAAGCAGAGAGGGAAAATGCTGAAGTGCTGCGCGGGCTCAAGACCAGAACTTTCGACAGGCTGCACAGGTGCGGAAGGAACTGGATCGAGGAGCTGCCGGTAGTTCTTTGGACGATCAGAACGACACCAAATCGAGCCACTGGCCAGACACCTTTCGCTCTAGTCTATGGAGCAGAGGCAGTTCTCCCCACGGAACTCGTATACGGATCACCTCGAGTGCTCGCTTATGATGAGCTTGAGCAAGAACAACTGCGGCAAGACGACGCGCTGCTCCTTGAGGAAGATCGTCTTCAGGCTGCTGTACGAGCTGCTCGATACCAGCAAGCTTTGCGCCGCTATCATAGCCGCAAAGTTAAAGCCAGAAGCTTCGAGGAAGGCGACCTTATTCTTCGGCGCGTTCAGTCCGCCAAGAATTCCAACAAGTTGACGCCAAAGTGGGAAGGCCCTTATCAGGTGAGACGAGTCACAAGGCCTGGCGCTGTCCGCCTTGAGACCGAAGATGGCATTCCAGTGAGCAGCTCCTGGAACATAGAACATCTTCGTAAGTTTTTCCCATAAGGCGCAGTTGCCGGAACCCGTTCCGGCAACAACCTTTTGTACAAGTCTTGCCGCTGTTGCATGTAATCCTTTGTACAAAGCCGGGCGCAGATCCCGTGCATAAGTAAAAACCCATGTGCTCTGCACAGCTTGTCCATTTCATGCGTTAGCTCTTTTCTTGCATGTGATTATCTGACACTTTGTGTAGCACTTACATCCGGTAAGCAGTAACGAACCGAAGAGCTCCATATTATTATTTCCTCTTCTTTCTTTTTCTCTTAAAAGGAAAAGAAGGTTCTCTCGCACACAAGTTTGCCGGGGGGGAAGGAGAAGATTGTGGTATGGGCCAGGCGTCGTTCAAACAAAGACTTGCCTTACCGGGAAGCAAATAACAGAAAAGCTAAGTTGCCAAAGTTTGAGCAATCACTTTTTAAAAAAATTTAGTTATCTTCCTCGAACGACCCTGCTTTGTATGGAAAACCTGTGCGCGGAGGAACCAACTCATGGCTAGTTGCGCCCTTACTTTGTTTCGAGTCCGCTCAACAGCTTAAGTGTGCTGCATCTAGTCGCGACAAGGCTTCTTGTCGGAAGCAGCGCCGCCAGCAGGCTGCTGAAGTTCCGCACTCAGCGCTCGCGGCTCGAGCGCCTGCGCCGACAAGTTCCCTAAAAGTGTAGGGTGAAAATATACAAAGGAAGGAATCTAGTAGAGGAAATAACATTGCAATTGATAGACAGAAATAAAGTTATATTACAAAGATAACTTGTCGCAGCTCTAACAGACTGTTTTCATAACATGATCAGCAGCGACAAGGGAAAAGAAGAAATGGGAGGCCTAATCTACGCGTCCGCCCTCGACTCGCTTGATCTCGCTCACCTTGTCCACAATGGGTGCGACAAGGGCCTTGAGTGCATCTAGATCGGCGTCAGGCGGCAAAGATCGGAGGACATTGGTGAAGCTGAGGCCCGGATTGCGGAAGGCTACCTTCATTAGCACCTTCTGGAGAACCCCGACGCAGATTTTGCGCGACTCATCGGCCAGCTGCTTCGGGATCCTCTCCCGGAGCCGCTGGAGTGCCGTTGCCACGCCCTTGAAGAATAGACTGAGCTTGGCGCTGGGTTGAAGGCTCTCGTCGGAAGGATACCCAAAGTCCTCCATCCCCAGTTGCGCCAGCTCCTCGTTGATAACGGCGGCAGTGTTCACCAGACCCTCGGTCCAGTGCTCCACTGTGTCTCTGAAGGAGTTCTGGGTGACTGCAATGCTCTCCAGCAGCGCTGCGTCAGCTTTGACCTTCTCCGCCAAGGTCTTCTCCCGCTCCTTGGCGGCCTCCAGCGTCTGCGTTAGCGTGGCCAGCTTCAGCTCCAGGTCTGCTTTGGAATCCTTGGCGGCGCTGAGCTCCTTGCCCCTCTCAGCGAGAAGGCCTTGCAGCTCACCATGGGCGGCAGCATCCTTCTCGCCCTCACGCTTGAGCGCGGCAATCTCCTCGCCGCTCTTCCCAATATCGGCCTCCAGCCGCGCCACTTTCTCCTCTAGCTCCTTATTGGCGGCCTCTGCAGTTTCCGCGGCATCCTTTGCCTCCTTGAGCGCCCCGCCAAGTGCTCGCTCGCGCTCGACGAGCTCTTCCTTGTAGCTGTCGAGGTGGGCCTTCCGCTGCACTAGCTCGCCTTCCCGCGCGGACTGCTTCTTGGCAGCAAGCCTTTGTTCCTCCTCAGCCTCGGCCTTCTCAAGAAGAAAGGCCGTGCGCTCCTCGTCTACTCGCTCCCGCTCCTGCGCCAGGGATCGAAGAGCTTCTTGATTTTGTCCCCGGAGCTCCTCCGTCCGCTTCTCCATGTCAACTCCCGCCTTCGCGACAAGCGCTTCCCGGGAAGCCAGCTTGGCTTGCCGGGTGCGGTAGAGTGACATCAGCTTCTGCAGCAGCTGCTCCTCCTCAGGCTCGCCGCTGCTGCTGCCAGGCGCGTCAACCAATGACAGCCCAGCAAAGGCGAGCACCTCCCCGTCAAAAGTCTCCCCCTCGACCGACGCCCTGGAGCTCGACGCCTAGGGTAGCTTGATGAAGATGTTGTCGCCGTCCTGCAAGTAGGCGCCGGGCTGGGGCTCCTCGGAGCCCGGCTCCGCGGAAGCGGCAGAGGGTTCAGCGGTCGGTGTAGCGCCCAGCGCTCCTGCGGCCTCAGGGTCGTCAGTGCGATCGCCCGATCCCTCGCCGGCTTCTGCAGTAGCAGCCCCGGCGGCCTCTTCGCCGGCAGTCTCATCAACACCGGCACTTTCCTCGCCGGCGCCCTCTGTCTCCATTGGCTCAGCCGAAGATGGGTCTGAAGAACGAAGAAGGGAGAAGAATCAATCAAAAATTCAAGGAAAGAAAAACAGAAGAAGCAGAACCCAAGGGAAAGTTTCTGGGCAAGTGGATTACTTGCGCCAAGATCTTCAGTTGCGGCCTCGGTCGCCGCAGGATCAGCTGTGCCATCCCTCACCGGAGAGTCCCCCCTTGCCGGAGAACGCTCCCTTGCCGGGGACTCCTCCCTTGGCGGCGCAGTCAAAGCAGGTGGCACTTCGGGATCGGCCTCCGGGCGCTCCGGATGAGGCTGCTCTGCTCCTGCACAAGTCAACAAGCAAGATATCAACAAAGGAAAAAGCACTCAAGCGCGCCCGACAGTAGAAGGCTAAACTATGAACTTACGCTGGGGGCTGCGCTGGGGGCTGCTACGAGGGGTGATTGCTGGGTCCGTCAAGGTGGTCTCGGACCCACCTCCTGCCAACGCGATGGGGTCATCCTCGATGACGATCACCGCGGCCTTGGCCCTCTTCGCCGCTCTCTGGGCCAGTGTTCTGAAAAGAAAAAAGTCCAGATTGGAGCAAGTCAGATACAAGATATAGACAGCAAGCTTGAAGGATTATAAGGGCACCAAAGAAACTCACTCTTCTTCCTCCTCATCGGAGCTGAGCGCGGAAAGATCGAAGTCCGGCCCTCCTCCGGTGCGGCGAGGTGGAGGAGTAGGATCCCTTGCCCGCTTGGCGGGGGCAGTGGCAGTGGCCCGGGAAGATCCCGCTCCAGTTGCCGCTGCTGCGTGAGGCGCTCCCGCGGCAACATTGCTTGCCGCGGTAGAGCGTGTCGCGCGGCTCGGTGGCTGTGGAGCCGGCTGCCGCCCCGCTGCGTCCCCGGCCCTGCGAAGGCGCCTCCTTGGCGGGGCCGGGGGCTCCGCCTGCGGCAAACTCTCTGAAGGCTCAGCCTCCTCCTCGCCGGCCTCGCTCGACTCGGCTTCGGAACCGGCAGGCTCCTCTTCACCCATGAACTCCGCGCGTTCGGCAAGGTTTGCCGCCTCTGCAGCCTCCGCCTCCTCCATGGTGAACCCGAATGCACCCGCGGCAGCTGCAGCCGCAGCCTCTTCTGCCCTAGTAGCGATGAGTTGCAGCTCCTCGTCGGTGGTGTCACGGGTGAGGCCCTTCTGCTCATCGGCGCGGACCGGCAATTCCTCCAAGGTGTCGAAGAACGCTCGCACAACGTCGTCCGCAGGCTCTTGCCAAGTTGGGACGAAGCCGTGTGAATCGTACAACAGCATCATGGCGCGGATCCGGTCAAGCGAAGAGTTATTGCACAGAGGAACTACGCCCCTTGGCAGTGTGAATGGGTGCTGGGGGTCGCGTTTGAATAACTCCAAGAGCATTGCGTCCAACTCCAAGACGGTGAAGTTGTAGTTGAGGCCCGGCCGCAGTCTCATGATGTCCGCCGAGTTCTTGAACTCCCAGGCGGGCCTCCCCCTCTCCTGCAGGGGGGCAATGCGGCGGTGGAGGAAATTTGCCCCGACAGCACCTACGGTGAGCCCGGCAAGCCTGAGGCGAAGAATCCTAGTGATGGCGATCTTCAGCCTCTCGTCTTCCGAGGCCACGTTGCTCCAGTCATTGCCTCGCACTATTGGAGTTTGGCGCACGACGGTGAAGGGCTGCGGATTCTCCTCGACGATCCAGCACCACTCCGCTCTCCACTCCTCCCACTTGCTGCGGAGCTCACCATCCAAGTACGCCTCCTTCTTGCCGACTCTCGAGACCCAGGCAATCCCTCCGGCAAGCGGCTCCCCTCTCTCTACCCGAGGCATGAAGTAATGGCGGAAAAGGCTACACTAGGGTGGACTCCGACAAAGTTTTCGCACAAGTGTGCGAAAACTGCCATGGTCAGGACAGCATTGGGGGTGAAGTCAAGGAGGCGGAAGCCATATGTGTTCATAATGTCATAGAAGAACTCCGAGAAGGGCGGATAGAGCCCGCAATAGAAGAATAGTGGGAAGAACGGGTACCCATTTGGAGCCAGTTTCGAAGCGGTAGCCGGGAGTACCCTCGTGCGCGGATGCGCACGCGTCTCCGTCGCCCAAAAGAGGTAGAAGTACTGCCTCAGCTCCTGCACGCCGAGCTGGGGGGTGAAGATCGCCCGCTCCTTCCGCAGCGCCGCGAGCCGCTGCGCCTCGGCCGACTTCACACCCTTTCCTTGTCGGCTTTCGGGCCCATGGCGGAGGTGGGTGGAGAAGTTCGACGGCGTGGTGATGCTGGTGGAAATAGGGGGGGGGGCGGAGCGCTGCTCTCTCGGCTTCGAGAAGAAGGGGGGAGCGGCGGAGTTTGTGAAGAAAGAGTAGCAGCAACCAGCGAGGGGGAACAAACTGCCCCTGTTTCCTCTGCTTATAAAGAGGGACGGGGCGGACGTTTCGGCCTTCCGCTTAAACAACCACCCACGATCTCTCCCACGATGCCGCATTCAACGTGTGCCGTTATGGGAGAGTGCGGTGGATACGGAACAAGATTTGGCGTGGCCCAGCCCGCGTGTGCCCATGCCCTGTATTGGGCCTGGCCCAACAGCGCTCGGCACCGTGTCTGGCCCAGGCCCGGGGGCTCCTGTCGGTGTACTAGATTAGGGGTACCCTAGTACCCCGAACTTGTGCACGGGCAGTTGCAGCACCCTGCGGCAAAGGCTTGCCGGGTGATCGCCAAGTTCCCCCAAGGTTCCCTTGGAGCCATCCAAGAACAAAGTATTTAAGCTAAGGAGACAAGACCCCGGCAAGAGGAGCTTGCCGGGAAGGCCAACGAGGGCGCTCCAATGAACTTGCCGCGACGCGCCACGCGCTCCGGCAAGGCAACAAGGCCCCGGCAAGAGGAGCTTGCTGGGAAGACAAACCAAGGCACCTCGAAGCCCGGTGGGCGACAAGCTTCCGGACCCGACAAGATAACAACAGCGGCAAGGCGCTTGCCGCGGCAGGCGGCCACTCTGTGCCCACGCTCCAGCGCATCCACCAACGTGTCGCTCTGGGGGCCTCTCCGGGCGTGCGTGGCGGGAGGCTGTGCAGCCAGCGGTGCGTAGTGGCATGCTAAGCTGACAAGATTGCCATCGCGGCGAACGGTGGCGCCCCTAACGGTCCTTTTCTGCACTGTTCGGGCGACTCAGACGGGCATTTAATGCCCTTGTCCCCTGCCTTCAGGGTTAGGTAGGATGCACTGTACAAACAATTGTATCAACTACCTCGCTTTTTATGTTTTTACCCTCCTCTGCGTTGCCACCTGTCGGTGACCCCTTTAGTGTATAAAAGGAGGCCCATGCGCAACGTAAGGGGGGTTCGGCTCATAGGTTCGAAGCCTCAGGCAGTTTGCTTCGATCCATCCGTAGCCCAGAGAACATCACACTCTCGTTTTGGAGAGCAAGAACACCAGATAATAGAACCAGACAAGCAGCAGTAGGAGTGTTATCTCTCCGGAGAGCTCCGAAGCTGGGTAAACTGCTCGTGTGCCTCGCCTCGATCTGCTCTTTGTGCGATCTCCGCCCCCCGCCGAACCGAAAGGGGCCTGGTCCGCCGGCCCCATAGGTGTTCGAGGATCAGTTTCCCCGACACCATGCCAAAGCGACATATGTGCCTTGCTAAATTACAGTAACCCATGCCTCATTGAACGATGCAAGACAAAATATTGTTGGATGCGCCTCGCTAGCAGCATGTTTCTTTGAAATATAAAATATTCAGGAGATCAATATTTGATGTGCGTAGACCGTCACACACCCTCTGAGAGATTGCAAAAAATGTGATACATGCCTTTAGTCAAGTAACCATGTCCAAGCAGAAACTTATACTAGACGAGTATCCCTTGCAACGTTTTGAAAGAAGGCAACTGTTAATGATCATTCTTTGAGGATTGCCTTGATCATCAGGAGGTCATCAGTGTTCGCAAACCCTTTCCCCAAAAGATCACAGATGACGCTTTGCATCTTGCTTCTATTCTCCTTCAGCTTATGCACCTCCTCCTTCAGAAAATTCATGCCCAGCTTAACATCACCCTTGTCGTCCTTAAGATTATGAATGGCACTTGTGAGAGACCTCTGAATGCGCTTGATGTATTTATCAATGATACCCATCTGCTTCTTCTACCTGTCAATCTTCATGGTAGTTACATTACTTCTTTCCACAGCTGCAACAAGATTCCCGAGCTTAAGGTTCACTTGTTCAATATCCATTTTAAGCCTGCTTATCTATTCATCCTTTGCTTGCAACATCCCCCAAAGCTTGAGTAGGCACCTTTGCATAATGACAGGCCATGGGCGGTCAACCCATTCTACGACTCCATAGTTCACGCTTCTCTGCGAACAAAAAGGAACAAAATAAACAGAGACTATTAATACAGTGCTGCACGAGCTCTGGAATATAATAAAGTTCACATATACTTGCTTTATAACCTCATTCTACTAACTATGAACCGTGTTTGTGTAATGTGGCGCTTAAATGGTTAGGTACCCACAACACTAATTATCGTACTTCGCCCACCCTGTCCGCGGAGTTATTTCATAATTGTACTTAGTTTCTTTTAAGCCAGCTTGAATTAATCTGGATCTACCTCTGCAGTCAAGTTATTTAGAGATTTTTTTGAAGAATATATTGACCACTAAACAGAAGTCCCATTTGTAAACAAACATGAGAGTGTCTAGATCACTTCTTTTGTTTTCAATGATGTAAAATAAGTAGTGACCTTTACCCTTTTATGTAAAGTAAAAGTACTACACAATGTTTTCTACAATAAACCGGAAAACACAAGAAGAATTAAGTCTTCTTTGGAAGACTACAAGTCCTATATAAAAACAGTTTGATTCAATAAGAAAGTAGCTCGGATTTTCGAAAGTGACTAACTTTCGCAGCACAGTCGTAGAACCTCCTCCCCTTGTCACTTCCTTCAAAATCCACACACCTGAGAGGCTTGGTATCATGGAGAACGTCGTAGAGATGACGGTCGAGCTCTTTGCCACAGAAATCATGGTCCTGGTCAGGGTTCTCCTATAAGGACACATGAATGTTTATAGCTTAGATCTTTTGTTTGGAAAACAAACCCCAGTTCAATGCTCCGCATGTAGCGGGAAATCACCTACATAGAAATCAAAATCCAGCTCAAGGAAGTTCAAGCCTTCCTTCCTCCCCTCTTGTCCGTAGGCGGCGGAGAATTCGAGAGAGGAGATAGATAGATAGATAGATAGATAGAGAGGGGGGGTGGCAAGGAGCCATTTACTATTGTCAGTACTAGTTTCAGCTTGGCGAGCGAGTACAAAAAATTACTTCCCTCTCCATAATTACTCCATAAATACATCGTTTTGTTCATCTTCTTTCCCGAGTCACTTGCTCTTCCGCTCCCCTTCTTCTCTTGTTCCTTCCGTCTTTCTTGCTTCATCTTCCTCACTCTATAGCCCACATAGATGGATATACGATTCACCCACTTGCTCTGAAGTACAGTAAGTTTTTTCCCCTCTGCTTAATACTTACGCGTTGCGCACTGTGTTTTTTTAGATGGATTCTTGTTTTATGTTACCCTTTTAATTTTAGTTTTTGTGTTAATATCTTACCTCTTTTGAGAGGTTCTATAGGTGAATAATCTTGGAGGGCAACAGTTCATTTTTTTCAGTTAGTTCGCCGCAAGCTTGTAGATTTGAGGAGGTCTGTGCATGTTTTTTCAAAAAAAATTACAGAGACACTAACATCGAGGGATATCACCGTAGCATCATTCGTTCCGCTCTATCTTACTCGTTGAAATAAGCGTGTATCAGTGATATACAGTCCTTTAATTCTTTGTGCCATTAGCGGAGTGTTGAAACATTTTTTTTAATAATTAATGAACCCGAGTCTTATATGTTGTTACATCTCACAGACAAAGATGGCGTGTGATGTTTGTAGGAACCTCAACTGTCCCGGTGTTGAATCTGATGTTGCCCAATCTTTCTTGATTGTGTCTTCGCCTCATTCTTATGAGTCATGCCTGGTAAGTTATCTTTATTCCGCAGTCAGCAACCACACGTATTCCTTCGGAGCGAACTACACTGCGCATGCTTGTTTTTATTTTATAGGCCTTGATGTAATGTAATTAGAAGTTCAATTGTTTTGTATAGGTTTAATTAAATGTCATAGATGGTGCCTGTGCCCGTGCCTGAAAGCCAGGAAATTTCAAGGAAAAAAACACTTTCATGCATTTTTTCTGAAAATCAGTAAAACATTTATTTACCTTTGTCTTAGTTTTACTTTTATGCAGTATGTCCCATGCTACTACCGGAACCAGGTCCTTTCTTTCATCTCTTTATGGAAAGATGAAACTTTCGAGGATGGTTTTGAAGACGAAGATTTTGACCTTGTGTTCGGCACTACTAAGGAATTGTCTTACAAGATTAAGTTTACAGATTGCAACCACAGGTCTAAGTTTCATGGACCTGGATGGGAAAAGTTGATACGTGACTATGATCTGTTTTATGGTGATATTATAAAATTGGATTTGCAAGTAGAAGATTTCTTCTTTCTGATTGACTTGATGTTGAGTGAATCTCGAGGAGGTCACAAAGCGTTTCCCAAACCTTCCGTTGGTACGTTCTGATCGCTTATCAATATTTGTTCTGGTTTAACATTTATCTATTATAATTTTACTGTGGCATGCCATTGATATCTATGTTATTAATCTCTGTGATATAATGTACTAAATCTTTCTTTGTACTCACAGTGTAGTTTAAAACTGTAATTTCCCTTTTAAAAGCCAATATTCGTTTATTTTAGTTTTAACTGCTCTATTCATTGCTTCACACATGGTGGCTAATACATGGTTGTATTTATTTAGCCCTCGAAGGCCTCGGTTTATCGGGAAGGAGCTACAGAGACGAGACAGTCTACACCCGGGGCATAAAACTTTCCTATATCAACATGGCTTGCATGATTAAACTAGTCCTAAATGCTAAACGCATCCCTGCCATTACCTTTGTGCACCATCTATGTTTCAACAATGTTCACACAAACCGTTTGGTATGTCGTTGTTTCTTTCTCTAAACCATAGTCAACATGCGTGTCTTCGTAATCTAATGCCAGAATAATTTGTTATTGTACAGAAAATCCTAGCTATTGTTACCAATGATCTTAGGATGAAGCTTGGATATTTTCCTCTCAAGGGCAGCATCAGGCTTGTTCAAATTTTCAGCAGCATTGATTCGCTTGGCACCTACTGTATACACAAAGATGGAAGGATGGCGATCATCGGGATTTCTGCTTTTGCAAATGCAGCCAGGCTGACAGTTGATTGCGTTGTACTCATCAGTATCGAGTGGCACACTGTGCGCGGGGAGGACTCGCTCTCACTTGTGATCACCGGTCTTTAGACCACATAAATTTTAACTACTATCGTATTAAGTTAGGTATTGTACGTGTGTTATTTCAAACTATGAGTGCAGTTCAAATCCTCGTAGTACATACCTAATAGAACTTATCAGTTGAAATTCCTATTTAGACTATGGTACTGAAAGCAGATGCGATCCTAAACGTGGTTGTTGTCGTTTTTGTTGTTGTTCTGGTTGTTGTTGTTGTTGTTGTGGGTGTGTCTCTTGGTTCGACATGTTTGCTCAGAGAGGCACTTGAACCTAGTGCAGGTTCAGTCCTGTGTTAAGAAGACTCAGGGTCATGCCTTTGTGCTTTGATTAACTTAGCTGACTTTGTGCAGTAAGAGAGGCACAACCGTGAAGTTAGTGAAGGCACGGTCATGTAGTATAAGAGGGTACGGTCGTCCCTCCCAGTTGTCATTATTTCAGCTAAGTCGTGTCCTCAGATAGGCACGTTGGTCGAGCAAGCGGAGGCACGGTGCCATATTATGAAGAAGACTTGCGGTCGTGCGTCCCATGTCAAAAAGAAGAGCTGCGATCGTGCGTCCGTGTTCAGTATGTTTGTAGTGACACACTGCTCGGAGAGGCATGTGCGTCAATCAAGTGGAGGCATGGAGTCCGACTCGTTGCCACTGTCCGATGCCACTATTCTCGCAGCGACATCACTTAAAAAATATTATTTTTTTCTGATAAATGGTGTTTTGCAACACCTCCGTCCTCCAAACCGTCTTTTCAGATCCACCGCACCATCGCTCCTATATGGAGTCCGATGCTTCTCGTACCAAGAGGGAAAGGCTCGTGCCACTGACGACGTATTCCGCTGGGTGTTTTGCGGTACCGGCGGGGACCGGTGAGGGTCCGCCCACCGGATCTGAGGAGCACAGGAAAAAAACTCGTCCTGACCGCATCAGCAATCTCCTGGACGTCATCCTAGGTGAGATCATCTCTCGTCTCCCCATCAGGGATAGAATCCGTACTCGCATCCTCGCTCGTCGATGGCATCCTTTATGGCCCACCGCTCCTCTGAATCTCGACTGCCGTGAGATCCCTGCCAGTCATCTTTTTAAGCCTCTAGAAACAGTTCATATCGAGAAAATCTCAGTGGCACCTCCTACCTGGGACCTCGCCCGTGAAAGGCACTTCAGAGCTCGGTGCCCTTGCAAATCTGGCACTGACGATACGACCATTCCGGAAGCCATCCTCTCCGCCCATAGGGGCGCAGTTCACCGTCTCTGCATACCGGCGTGCTACCTCCAGTCCAAACCCTCCGCCGTCGACGCCTGGCTGAAATCATCCAAACTGAACAATCTCCAAGTGCTTGAGTTCTATTACACCTTCGCAGATTTCGTGAGAGAGTGTGTCATACGACCACTCACACAACCATCATCCGCGCCTTTTGCACCGGCGTCCTTCTCTTGCTTTGCATCCTCCCTACACACCGCCACCTTTGCTCTTTGCCAAATACCAGACAGCTACATTCAGGCTCTTAAACTACCACTGCTTTAGAGACTTTCACTTGTGGACGTTGGTATATCAGACATCTCGCTTGAAAGCATCATCCACTCTAGTTGCCCCGCACTCCGGTGCCTTCTGCTTACTTGGAATATGGAAAGCTGTTGCATACGAATAAACTCACGTAACCTTGTAAGCATTGGAATTCACTGTGGACATGGCGAACTTGTTATAGAGGATGCCCCGTCACTTCAGCGGTTGCTTAACGATATTATCAGCAGCAACTTGCAGATAACTGTCATGTCTGCACCTAAACTGGAGACTGTGGGCAAACTCCATGATTTTTTCTCTGAATCCAAGGTCACACGTAACCCTACAGTTATCCAGGTACCTAGTTTTTAGCTGCATTTGTCCGAGTAAACAAATTTCATGTAATAGAACATTTTGTTCAATTTTTAAAATCATTGTGCATGCACCATACAGGGTTTGCCGGCAGTCAGCCTGTCAATAGTGCTTCAAACGGTCAAGACTTTGCTCGTCAAGGTGTTATTTGAAGTGGACGTGGCTGTTTCCCTGATGCAATGCTTTCGAAGCCGTGAGAACTTGTTTATTGAGGTGATGATTCTCACACACATTGAAAACCCATAACATGCATACTATACTACTTCTACTGTACCTCTGCTTTTAGAGCTTAAGTATTTTCATTCTTCATGTACATCTAGGGAGGACTCTATTGCGGAGAAACAAATACATGGCGTCGTAAGCACCAACCGTTTGTCAAACGAGATGACTTTGGTTTGAAGACAGTAACGTTGGATGACTATGAACCCTGCTTGGTAAACATTGAATTTGGGAGATTCTTTGTTCTGAGTGCAAGCAAGCTTGAGACCATGAGGCTTAACTACCATTTCGACCAAGACTTCATGGAAGAATTTTACGAAAAGCATCCAAAGGATCTTCTATGGCACAAAAAGGCTTCTGAACGTGCTCGCCTTATATTGTCAGGAGCATGCAAGCAACGGTTATTTTATTTTAAACTCACACGTGTTGAATACCTGGATTTGACGGACCCATTCAGCTGTGACTGCTGAACACAAAGCTGGAGTAAGTTGTTCAAGGTTGCAGGTTTACATGTTGCTGCGTGCTTTTGAACGTGTGTTTTGTCTAAACACGAATAGTCAACCCTTGTAGTATTTTTTACCGTCTGTAAGCTTGCCACAAAAATCCTTGACCGGAAAGTGTTGTGACTGCAAATGAAAGTGTTGTGACTATGCAAACGTCCATGCCTTCAAGCACATTGAATGTTTCAGCGGAAAGATTCTGAGTATTTTACCGACACATCACTGACTCTTTGTTAGTACGGTACCATGTTCCCACTGATAATGAACTCGTCAGTAGGAACCTTTCCAATACCAAAGCAAGTTCGTGATTCGTAGGCCAATAAAACCATGTGTCTCGTGACATGACGACTGTTCTTCGTCTTGAGTTTAGAATTTCTCTAGAAACTTCACAATCATGATTTTCTAACTGAGTACCATGAAGGTTGGTACACGTACATGTAGAGGCCTTACTTCGGCGCCTTCTGCGCACACTTTTCTGCACCCAAAGAGGGTTTATGTTGAGCCAGGCCCGGAGAAACGCCATGCCCGTGCGTGTAGTGGCTCCCCAACAGTGCCTCTGGCGCCTGCATCTACATGCCTCACGTCACATAAGCCGTGACTGTTAGGTGCCCGTGGAACCAGACGCCCGCGGGTCCAGAGAGCTCACAACGGTGTCTCTCGAGCAGAGCATTTTCACCATAGTTTTGTATATCCATTTCGGTTGACACTCGTGCCTAAGAGGCTTCATTTCCGTGCCTCCGGTGTTTCAATACACGTGCCCAACATGACACTTCCCGTGACCGTTGTGGATGCAGAAAATACACACCCGTGCCTCCATAGCCGATTATTCGGATCCATGCCTCTGCCACCGTAATTTTGTGCATCCACATGGTTGACAATCGTACGTGCCTATAGAGGCTAGACTTTGGTGCCTCCGGAGCCTGCACCCTTGTGCCTCACGTGCCACGAGCCGTGGCTTTTACGTTCCCCTGAAGACACATGGGACGTGGATCCAGAGACTCCACAACCGTGTCTTTTCAACTGAGAGTTCGCAGCCATGCCTCTGCCACCACACTTTTGTGCATCTAGGGAGTTGATACCTATGTCTGTAGAGGCTTCAATGGGGTCGGTGCCTGCACAGACTGCAATTAGGTGCCTCCAGCGCCTGCACGCACATGCCTCACATGACACTTGCCACCGTGTCGTGGCTCCACACCATCGTGTCTCTACAGACCGCACAACCGTGCATCCTTAACTGAGTATGCCGAACCTTGGCTCTGCCACCAAACTTCTCTTGTATCCGGGCGGTTGATAGCCGTGCCTCATGCAGACGAACGTCTGTCGAAGCCGTGACTATTCCACCACGTCTGTCGAAATCGTAAAACCCTAACCCTCTTCCCAGATCCACCGCACAAAGAGCTGCAACGGAGGCGGCACGAGCTTAGCAATGGATATGAAGAAGCGTGCCTCTAGCAACAAGAAGATGAGGTTCGCGGCTGTACCCGTGCTCTCTAAGCTCGCTAAGAGGAGCAACCGTGGCCCACCCATTGGATCCGAGAACCATGTTGAGTCTGGTCCATACCGCATTAGCGATCTACTGGACACCATCCTTGGCGAGATCATCTCTCGTACGCCCATAAAGGAAGGCATGCGCACACAAGTGCTCGCATCTCGGTGGCGCCGCATATGGCACACCGCACCACTCGATATCGACTTCCGTGTGATCCTTGATACTCGTTCTACAAGATCTCTGGAAAAAATCTGTTGACAAAACATCCGTGTTCTCCCGAGCAAGCAAATCGTCCAGGAAACATATGTCAGAACTCAATGCCGACATCTTAGTTGCAACTGTCACGGAGAATCTGTCGCTGATGGCTTCAGTCTTCCTGTATCTGTCCTCTCCGATCATGAGGGCCTGATTCGCCGCCTCTGCATCCGACAAGCTACCTCTAGTGCCAACCTTGTGGCGTCGATGAGTTGTTCTTGTCTCGGAATCTGGACCAACTCCAGGTTTTAGAGTTCTATCATATATTCCCAAATTTCTTCTACACAGGGCCATCAGCATGCAGAATTCCTTCTTCTATGCCATCGCCACCGGCATCCATCTCTAGATTTCGCTCGTCTCTCCACACCGTCACCTTCGCCATGTGCAAACTAGAAGACAATCTAGTAGAAATGCTTTGCCTCCCACTGCTCAGGAGACTTTCGCTGGTGGAGGTTTATATATTGGATGTCTCCTTACGGAAGTTCATCTACCACGGTTGCCCTGCCCTGCAGTGCCTGCTGCTTGTTTGCAACAAGAAATTCTGCTGTCTACGAATAAACTCAGCTAGGCTTGTAAGCATTGGCATTCGCTCCGACAGAGGAAAACTGATCGTTGAGGATGCGCCTTGCCTCCGGAGACTGCTACATGATTCTGTAGATGCACAACTACAAATAACAGTTGTGTCCGCACCTGTGTTGGACACAATAGGAAAAATTTCTGAATTTCCCAATGAAACAAATATCGTCATTGGGTCTATAGTTATTCAGGTACTGCCTCTGCATGTTACCTTGACCTGCATTATTCAAAGCACTTGAGAGTCACATCCACGAGCTAATAATATCTCGTTATGTGCTCAATGAAGGGTCTTTGCATAAGTAGCCTACACGCGGTGCTGGATTCTGTCAATACCTTTTTTATCTCACAGACATGCTTTAATCTGGATGAGATTGTTGGCTTTCTGTGATACTTTCAATGCTTGCAAAACTTGTTTATCGAGGTGATGATTTCACACACGTTGAAAGCCCACACACAATATACATAATATACTGGCACTAACTGCTCAGTTTGCTCCTCATGTGTGTTTAGGGGGGAGGATGGGATCAAAGAGGTATAACAAATGAATGTCGCCAAAAGCAGCTGGTGTTTCTCAATAATCACGGCATTTGTTTGAGGACATTAACGCTGGAAGACTATGAAGTCACAGATGCAAACACTGCATTTGTGACATTCTTTATTCTCAATGCTAGGATGCTACTGACAATCAGGCTTAAGTTTCGCCTGCACAGAGATTTCACTTGTGAATTTTACAAACGGCAAGAAGAGGCACTTCAGATGGACAAAAGGGCTTCTAGTTGTGCCAAGCTTAAATTAACAACAACTTGCAAGCATATGCACATGGATTTAAAAAACACAGGTGTTGAATATCTGGATTTGCCAGACCCATTCAACTGTGGATGCTGAAAATAGTTCTGGAGAGATGTACTTGCTATATTCAATGAGTGCATTGTGTAAACATGGTCAAACAATTCTCACTCATTTTGCACCGTACTGTCTGTAAGCTTTTTTTGTTGATGCAGTAAACTCATATTTTTAAAATTAGGAATGTAAACATTTATGCTTTCTATTTTCAATATCGATCATATGTTTCTGGACCCAATGATAAAAGAAATCAGCTCGCACAGTTGCTCAAAAATCAAACTAGTATCCACTTGTTTACCTCAGTTATTTGCCATGAAATTCTGTCTTTTAAAAGCAACATGCGTCGACTGCAAACCTGCAACTGCTGCAACTGCGCCTCTCCGAAGTACGTCCGTGCACCCCAAAGGAAATGAACGGGCATCGAGAGGATGTGAAAATCATACGTCCGTGTGAACGCATCACTGAAAACATTTGGAATGCTGTGACAATGACTTAAGGTCAACAACGAACCTCCAATCACTTTTTAGATACCGGGTTTCCATTCTCATTATCATATTAAACAAAACTCATGCATCCGAATAATTCGTCAAAGCAAAAGATTACATGCCCCTTTTAATTGCAGGCACCGTGTCCCTCCGAGAGGCCGTGTCAGAAATGAACAATTCGGAAAACACTAGCACGGTCTTGCGTCATTTGAACATACACCCGTGCCTCTCTCAGTGAACAAGCAGATTAAAATGTTATGAGAATAGAGGCACTTCAATGCATTTTCTCCTCAGAGAATCGTACGCACCGTGGCTTCACTCCCCTGTCCTTCGGAGTGGCTGTGTCATGCAAAAACAACTAGGAGAACTCAAAAGACGTATGTGCGTCGTGCGCATGTACAACCATGCGCCAACTATTTAAAGACCGCACGTCTGTCAATGAACACGTCACTGAGAACATTTAGAATACAGAGGCCTTTCCGTGCGTCTCATTCTTATCCTTACAAGATGATGCGCACCGTGGCTTCACGTCCCTGCCCCTCCGAGAGACCGTGCTAGAGAAAAATACTTCAAAAAACAGAAGCATGGTCGTGCGTCATGGACGTGCCTTATTTTCATGTAAGTACGTGCGTGTTGGGGCCATCTGTGCGTGCCTCTATGCTCCCAATAAGCCAATAGTCTTGTCTTTGCCGGTGTACAGTAGCCCCATGTCAGTGAGCAGGCACGTATTATAAGTGTCTGTTCTGTTTTGTGCCAACCCAGACCGCCCCCTCCCACACACCCGCTGTAGAGTTCATCGTCTCTTCTCTCTCTATTCTCCTTCTAGATCTAGGGTTAGTCCATTTTCTCTTAACTTCTATGTGAATTTTTTGCTATGATTTGTTTTCCTCTCTGTTGGTTTCGTCTCTCCGTGTTTGAAAGTGACACATCTATGTTTTCATGCTAGGAATTGCCTGGAAAATCGTTGTGATCTAAACCAAATCTGCGCAGTACAAGGCCGAACCTGTACACGACCCGTGCCTCTTAGGGGTGGGGTTGATTGGGAGTCGGCGTTTGTGCTTGAGAACGCTACTAGCTGCAGCGACCTGCAGCGTCCAAGTCCCAGGCGGGCGATGAACTTCGCCGAGGCAGGTTGGTAGTTTAAATTGAAGCCAGTTAGGTCTTGTAAACAACGGTGGTGGCCGGAAGTCCAAGGGAGTGGCCAAACGCTGAGCTCTATTGCTTAACCGGTCACAGTGTGCTGGAGCGTTTGGGGTGCTGTTGACTGGGAGTCGGCGTATGTGCTTGATGATAGCATTTGGGGTTCTGCACGCTGGAGACAAGGTTAATGTTGATGGATCATCCGTTTCAAATACCACCTAGCCACACATGTTCCGGTGGTTGGGCATCAGCGACGGTGGCCTATGGTTGCGGACGATGTTGTTGCTGGGTGTAGCTATGACAAATTTACATATAATTTTAATGTTACAAACACTCCTTTGAGCCGCCTGATGATAGACTATTGTTTCTCCTTTTTGCTTGTCTTGTCTTGAAATATACATTTGTTAAAGCTGCTTTTAAAACCAAGCAGCAGAAATCCTTTCACTGATTGACATTAACAATCAAGATTGTGAACTGCTCTAAAAATAGTCAATACTGAATTATGATGGATTAAGCAACCATTTTTGGAAAATAAAATACTGATTTAATTAAATTCATGTGTCCTCTGTTATTACATATCCCATATCTACTATTCTCCTTCTAATAAAAAGCTGTGCACATGTCTTTTTAGGAAATAGCTTGTGAACGATTATTTATGTAAAATGGCGGTTTAGATGAATAGTTTTTCAAGATAATAAAATTTTCCTTGTGTTGAGGATTTCATATAACCATTGTTTTGCAACGTATTCCAGGGGAAACTATGTGTTGTGATATATGTACCAACTTCGGCTGCCCTGCATTGGAGTCAGGCGTTCTTCACATCGCGATAACAGTGCATCTTCCTCGATGCTTCAAGACATGCCTGGTAAGGAGAAATGTTTGCCACCCCATGCTGCCCATCACTTACTACCAACTAGTGTATCTTTCTGATCAAGGAAATTAAAGTTTCTAGGATATTGTTGGAATGGAATGCCTACATTTAAGCATTTAATGATACGTCTTCAATTTTTGATGTACCTTGTTTTATCAAATAGCAACCCGTTGATAAGAATTGGTACATATATGATAAGCGCTATCTGTCTTGGTTATACATGTCGGTATTCAAGGATTCCTTCTTGCCGGTTTGAAGATTTTTTTTCTTGCGTAGTATGTGCCATGCTATTGCAGGCAGCAAGTCACTTCTTCAATCTATCAGTGGAAATAGCAAACATTTCAAGAAGAAGGAAAACGAAGGAATCCAGTACTGATCACCAAAGAGGATCTATCATATGAGATCTGCATCACCGATGAACCTAACCGGTCAAAAATTCATGGACCTCGCTAGGAAAATTTAATTAGTGACTATGATCTTCGTTATCGAGATCTAATCATCATAAACCTGGATCCTGGGAGTCTGTCCATTGAGATAGATCTGAGACTCAGTGATTCTCGAGGAGGTCACAGGCCCCTTCCCAAACCATCACTAGGTAAGTGCACCAACTTCCATCCTGTTTTATCAATTACGTTTATTAGCATACTTTGGTGCTCCGACCCCTGTCCACTAAATGAATGTCATGCTTACAGTCAAAGTTATTTCAAAAACGTTTTATGCAATTCTGTTGATTATCATCCCAACTTGATCACATGCATTGAATTTAACCATTCCTTTTAAATTTAAATACCGAGTTCATCTGTTTAAACAAAATTGTTTGAAAAAGAGTTATTTTTTTCCATGTAGCTCTTGATTTTCTAAATGACTCAGAAAGGGAGTACATTGGGAAAACAGTGTTTGGTCGAGGCGTAAACCTCTCATACAGACAATTTGGACAAATGATATACTATGTGTTTGAGTTTGACGACTTCCCCACCGTACCTGTCGTGGAATTGTCACGTCAGATGTCCTCGTGAAAGGACTTAGTTGTGGAGCCATCGCAACTAGGAAGCTTGAAGGGGTTAATCGGAACAAATGATACGAGAGGTTTTATACTAGTTCGGCCCCTTACGGTGAAGGTAAGGCCTGCGTCTAGTTGGGTTGGTATTGATGTTTCGATGACCAGGGAGCGAGATACGCTATGCCCGGTTCTCGATGAGTTGTTTCTTTCCCTAAGCCGCCAGCAGGTCGTCCCCTTATATACACGGGTTGATGCCCTGCAGCTTACAGAGTCCCGGCCGGCTTATAAACAGTGTCCGGCTCGGTGACTAGTTAAGTTTACCTTATGATACAAGTCATATTACTATGGCGGTTTATTACAACGGGCCTTAAGACGCCTGCGGGCCTTAAGCCCTCTATGAATCGCCATTTTCACCTTTGGTATTGGGCTTCTCTCTGGTAAGTCTTCCTTGCGTAACCCGGCCCCTCCTGGGCGGCTTACACAAATAGTTATGTCCCCAACATTAGGCCCCAGATCGATTTGAGCCTCTTCATGTCAATCTTAAAATACCTTATGGAACTGTCCTTCAGTCTTTTGTCGTGCGCGAAGATTTTAACCCGCTGTGACGTCATCATCTGGATCCGGGTTAAATCACCATGACGTCATCTTCAATAAAACTTATTTTTACTCCGTCATATCTTCCAACCGATCTTTGCCTTTACCGACCATCCCGAGAATCGAGGCGTCAGGGCCGCTGGATAATAAATTTTATCTCCTCGTTTCTCGCGCCGCCTCACTTATCCTTCTCTTATAAATAGGTGTGACCCTAGTCTTCCATTCATCCCTCTTTCAGTCGTCTTCTTCCTCCCGCCTCCTCTCGAGCTCCGCCGCCGCCGCTGTCGAGCTTCCTGTCTTCACCGTCTTAGGCCGCTGCATCGACCTGGTTGGACCAGAGAAACGCGACGAACCTCCGCAGCCCATCCAGATCCGTAAGTTACCTTCCATTCCTTGCTTAGATCCGCATTAGGGCTTCTTCGAGTTCGTCAGAGTTGATCACCATTAGAGCCAAACCCTTGTTAATATTCCTCTTAGACTCCTCGTCTGATCTGAGAATGATATAATATGGCCGCGGTAGTTGTTTTCGCACTTGTTTTGGATAAAAGGCAGATCCCTTTCTCTGTATAAAAGCCTCATTCGAGCCTGTGAACACGTCTGCGTCAGTTTTTAGGTCTAGAAAATGTTCTTATTAGAACAGACCTTTGATCTTAAATATCAGCAGAAGATTATGTAACCTGTTTTTATCACCCGGAAAAATCCTTCTGTTAAATACCTTTAAACACAACTGTCCAGGTGTCTGGCTTAAATAAATGACATAGAACCTTAGTTGCTCCTCATGACCTGAAGAATTTTGAACTGCTCTTGATACTTGTAGCGGCTTAAATATTGTTGCACAGTCATCCTTCTATCATTAGGCCCCTCATTAAGCCGCCACCTTGAATAATAATGATTTTTCTCCCGGGTTAAAATTGAACTGGATCTTCTTATTTTGTCATAGGCCAACTGTTGTCATGTCTCCTAAGGCGGCCAAGGCCCCTGTAACCTGCAATTGGGTCCCATCCATAGTTACCAGGAGTAAACTTGCTGAATTTGTTAAGTCTGGCCATCTGCCTAAGAAGGAGGTCATGTCTTATCGTGCCCCTGACCCGTCTGAAGAGAAGCCTCAACCCAAAGAAGGGGAGGTGATAGTTTTTACGGATCACATGAGTCGGGGATTTGCCCCTCCCGGCTCAAAATTCTTCAGGGAGGTTTTGAATTTCTTTGACCTTAGACCTCAAGACATCGGACCCAATTCTGTGTCAAATATTTGCAATTTCCAAGTCTTCTGCGAGGTGTACCTTGGAGAGGAGCCAAGTCTGCTATTGTTCAGGGAACTTTTCTACTTGAACCGGCCAAATGAACGTGCCAACGAGCCCAGTCTTGAGCTTGGCGGCATCTCGATCCAGCGACGGAGAGACTGCCTTTTTCCTTATGCTGAGCTGCCGAGTCACCCAAAATCTTGGAACCAAACGTGGTTCTACTGTCAGGACACTTCTCCAGCTGATGAGAAGCCTCTGCCCAGCTTTTGCACCCTGCGCCTTTAGTCCAACCATCCGCTAACAGACAAACTGGCGGTCGTTAAGCGTCTGCCTCTCAATCCCACCATCAAGAAGATCAAAGCTCTCTTGGGAAACGGTTTAAACAGCGTCGATCTGGTCCAAGTCTGGGTCACGTGGCGAATACTTCCATTAAGCCGTTGTTCTGGCTTAATGTGTACTTACACAGGCGAAAAGGATGACCAGTTATGCCATAGCCCTGACAACTTACCAGATGATGTGGTGGATGCTACGACCCAGTCACTGATGAAGGAGGGCACTGTGACGAGTAACACCTTCGGCTTACTTCCCTTTTACAAGAAGAACCCGGCCCCTGCAGTAAGTTATCAATCTTAATAAATACTCTTCGCTATGTTATACCTTTTTTGGTACTCGTAATTCCTTATCCTTTCCACAGGCTGATGATAACTTCTGGAAGGCCAAATATGACCATGAGGCTGCCAAACAAGCCAGGACGACCAAGAAAACCGAAAGGAAAGCCGTCAAGATGGGAACCTCAAAGAAGAAGAAACCCAGCGCCTTCGACTTACTCAAATTGGATGATAGTTCTTCGGATGATGAAGAGGTAATCTTTAAATTTTCTTAATTCCCTTGTCATTATCTGTCTGACATTCTATCCCTTCAGGAGGATACGGGGAACAGTCAAGCAGCCAATGAAGAGGTAACTATAATCTCCTCCGATTCAGAGCCTTTGCCAAAGCAAAAGATCCGAAGGGTGACCCGGAAAGTAAGATTTTCACATGCTCTTGCTTATCAAGATCCTCAATTTCTTTTGAAGCAACAACAGCTTGAGAATTGGAGGCAGACCCGGAACAATAAGGATGCGGAACTCTCCTCCGGATTACCTGACGTAACCAGGAAGCGTCGGACTGAGGTTATCTCCGATTTACGTTCTGTTTTACCTTTAGCGGGCTTAATTCGCCATCCTCTCAATTCGTCTGACTTCAATTATCAGGATACCTCTCCTTCTTCCGGTGAATCCATGCAGTCAAACATGCCGGCTTTCAAAGCTGCTCCAAGGTAATGTAACCTTATGTACCTTGAACTTTACTTTACCCATGCTTGTGTATTCATCCTTTTGCCTTTGTTAACAGCATGCAAGTGAAACCCAGCAAGAGGGCGAAGAAGAATAAGCCGTCCCAAGACCCGATTGTAACTGAACCAGTGATTAATGCGTCTGCTCCAGACAGCTCTACCCATCAGCCGCCGCCTGATCCGGCTTCTGATATTCCAGTGCCAACCTTTGATCCGCCCGCTGAAGATACTCTCAACACAAATGACCTGGAGACTCCTAGCCCAGTCAAGACAAATGAACCGGAAGTTGAGATTGTGAGGTCTCAGTTTGTTGAACCAGGGCGGCCTACCATCCTTGCCAAATGTTCCGTCAAGGAAGAATTTGCCGAATGCCGAAAAGCCAAGCAGGACGTTACTGATTATACTCACTTAAGCATTGGTGATATAGTCTTGGGCTATCTGAATCAAGTGCATAATAGCAGTGACCTGGAAACTGACATGGTAAAACAAATACAACACAAATCTGAGGTATAACTTATACTTTTTACCTGAATCTTACATATTGTTCCAGCCCCCAAGTCTATTGCTTATGAATAAATATGTTGTAGACTTAGAAATCTGCTTTACTTATTAATTTAGCCGGTTCAAAGAGAATATATTTAACCCGGTTATAACATGATAGTTGTAAATTTGCAATATACCTTAGCCCCCAAGTGTCAAGTATCTTTACTTGTAAAGTGCTTGAGACTTAATATATGTGACCCGGTATGATAAGTTTAAAATTCTTCAGCATACATTAGCCCCCAAGTGCCAAGTATCTTTACTTGTAAAGTGCTTGGGACTTGAATGTTACCTTAGTATAATCCTTACCATAACCTGGTGTCAATGCAGGACACCATAAGCCAGTTTGAATCGGAGCTTGCTGTCCTGAAGAGTCGTCTGGAAACTCAAGAACTTGAAACTCAGAAGGCCAACTCCAAATTTGAATTCAGTGTTTCTGAAAATGAGAAGTTGAAGCAAAATTTTGAGTCAGAGAAGAAAGTTTGGGCTGATGAGAAGGCTTCACTGGTGACTCGGGCCGAGGCAGCAGAAGCATCCCTTGTAGAGGCAACAACCGAGTTGTCCACCTTAAAACGGCAGATATCTCAAATGGTCTCAGCCATCTTCGGTAAGTTACTATGCAAAACCTCAAACATTGTAATCTTCCAATGACTATTGTAATAGTTACCCCCGTCTTACTGCTATGCTTGTGCACACACAGGCACCAGGAGTACCGACCTTAAGAAAAACATGCTGATCAAGCTTAAGGTTGTTTATACCCTAGTGGAACAACTGTACACCGGGTCACAACGTGCCTTGGCTGTTTTAGCTTTATCAAATCCCAGTCCCCACCTTCTGCAAGACATGTTGAAGGGCCTTGCTGTACTACCTCAGCGGATCCAAGACTTAAGGCGGGCGTCCTCAAGAGCCGGGGCCGTAGCCGCATTGAGCCGGGCTAAAGCATGGCTCCCAGAACTAGACCCGGCTGACCTTGCCCTTGGATACCCAAGTCTGAAGGAGGACGGTACTATATTCGACGACCATGATTTCACTGCCTGTGTCTAAGCCATACGTCCCGTGGCAACCCTTGTTGGAAACGACACTGGCCTTACCAAGTACGCGCCGGGTTATGATAGTGAGAACCGGAGAATTCCAAACACTCCATATGATCAAATCAGCCTGATCCCTCCAATTCGTAAGCATACTTTTGCCTCTACCAGTGGAGGGGGGTGGCTTATATAGAGGACGCCAGGACCCCAGCCCACCCACGTAGCAGAGGGTTAAAGTACATTAAGGTCGGGCGTTACTGGTAACGCCCTACATAAAGTGTCATCATGACCATTAAGACTACTTAATTACAGACTGTTTGGATACAGAGTAGATCCTGAACTCCTGATGGTCGAGTGAGTCTTCATGGTCGAGTGTCTTTAGGTTCGCCGAGTGTCTTCTAGCCGGTCGAGTGGAGTCTCTCTTGGCCGACTGGAAGGTAGCTTCGTCTAAGGATGTCCTTGGGTATGGTATCCTAGATAGGTCCATGACCCTACCCTAGGTACATAACATCATCATTAGCCCCCGAATGGATCGAGGTTCAAGTGAGGAAGGAGTTGATGATTTTCTCCCACTTATTTCCCACGCTTTGATTATGTCGTATCTTGGATCGGCGATTTTTCTTTCGGCGTTGGCGTCAACTTTTACTTCAGTCGCCTTGATCCATTCTTGTCTTCTGTCGAGTGAACTTTTTGAGCTTTAGTGAACTTCCGAGCGACGGATCGCAGGAAAGATATCGTCTGACAGATTGATCTGCTGTTAGCAGATTTTGCGGGATCTGAATTTTCGGAAGCGCGCGAAGCGGGGTGAACCGCGGTAGTCGGAAGGGATAAGGCGTGGACGCCTCGATTTCCGCACCGCCTTTTTCGCCACGTATCATGCGTGCGCGACTGTTTCGGGATGTGACAGGACTGCCCGGACCCACTCGTCAGCCACTCGGAAGCGTCCTTATATAAAGCGCCGGGCGAGGGTTTTTTGAACAGTGCCTTCCCATTCTTCTCTCCTCCCTCTTTGCCTCCCCCCACTGCGCCTGCTCTCGCCTCCGCCTATCCACTCCACGCGTGCTTTGCCGACGACAATGGTGAAGGAGAAGACGGCGGCCCTAGAGCGCGCGAAGAAGGCGAAGGCGACGGGGAAAGCGAAGGGGAGACCGTCCAGTCAGGGCGGATCTTTGTCAAGGTCCCGCCTGCCAAAGGGTTGGGTCCAAGGGGATTGGATCCGCTCGACCATCACTGAGAAAGATCTCAATGACCTGGCCAATGAGGGACTGATCCCCCACGGGTCAGCAAGGCTTCCGGGGACCGAGTGTCAACCGCAGCCACAGGAGGGTGAGTGCGTTCCCTTAGCCACTCATGTAGACCGTGGTTTTTCGCTGCCGCCGAGTGTTTTCTTTCGAGGGTTTCTGAATTTCTTTGGGGCGCAACTCCACCATTTCACCCCCAATTCCATCGCCTATCTTGCTGCCTTTGTGTCCATGTGCGAGAACTTCCTGGGTTGTCGACCACACTGGGGTCTCTTTAAGCACATATTCACCTGTCGCTCACAGACACTGAAAAAGGCGAGTCCGGACGATGACAGGACTAAGACTATCCAGATGTGCGGTGGTCTTGGGATCCAGATGAGGAATAAGAGTACCTTCCCGGCCATGACCCTTCTTGAGTCGGTCAGAGGGTGGCAGTCGACTTGGTTCTACTGTCAAGACGAGTCGACGCCGGGGCAGTCGACTGGTCTCCCTCCGTTTTCCATGGACCGAGTGGACAAACCCTCTTCTTTGAAAGTGCTTCCTGAGGAGAAAGTTCAGGTAAAAATGCTGATGGAGCGTGTAGTCCAACTCGTTAGAGATGGAGTGACGGGTATGGATCTTTTGGAGGTCTTCCTTAGGCGGCGTATCCAACCACTTCAGTACCGAGGCCATCCGATGTGGCTGTATTGTGGAACCGAAGACACCACTCGGGTCCATCCAGAGGCGGTCGACGACGCCACACTGGAGAGGTGGGTGACCGCAATCACGGGGAATAAGAACAACCCTCGAGGGGCCAGGAGGATCCCACCACTCGACTGTACCTACACACCGGACACGGTATGGTCATTTATTTCCAATTGCAACCTTGCTTTATTCATTCTGCTTCACTGTGAATTGGTCGAGTGATCTTTGTTTTGCTTTGTTGCCTGACAGGCCACCACGGAGTTATACTCGATGCCCAATGGAGCGCAGACACAGACTGAAGAGGAGGAAGGAAGTGGGGGCGAAAGCCCGGAGGAGTGGGATTCGGATACTGACGACGACGATGAGGGTGATGACTCTGATGAGGAGGAAGAGGAGGAGGAGGAGGAGGAAGTTGCACCGGAAAGACGCTCGAAGCTTGTCCATGATCCCACGACTGAGCGTGGTAAGGGGGTCGCGACCGCTACCCAGTCGACCAAGCGCCCTCGGACTACTTCTCTGGCGCCGACTGAGAAGGCTCCGAAGCAATCTCGAGTGGCACCGTCGAAACCTGCGAAGGTCTTGCCGAAGATGAAGATGGTGATCCCCACTATCTCAGGGTAATGGTAGTCTTGAGTTTTCCCCGTTTCATGAACTTGTTCTTGGTCGACTCATGGGTCAATGGACTGACTTCTGGAACTGCAGTGCTGCTACTTCTGATACTTCGGCCAGGGCTGAAGACCACGAGATGGAGGATGCCGTTACCTCAAAACCTGGTATGACTCTTGTGATGTCGTTTTCAGTCGATTGACTTATTGTCTCTAATTTTGATTCTTTCTGCAGCTTCATCTAACGTCGTTATCGATCTTCCCAATGACGACGATGAGGAACCACCAAGGCAGAGGAGGAGCAAGAAGGCGTCTGTTGGCAAGGCGACTCAGGACGTGCCAGCACCCGAGACGTTGGTCGTGGAGGGAGACAATGTCACTCGGCCTACCGTGACCTTTGCGGTGCCGTTGACGAGTGCTCGTCCTTCGTCGTCGAGTGCTGCTCAACCTTCGCTTTTCTCAACCTACCCCGTTCCAGAAGACCAAGCTAGTGCTGCTAAAGAAGCAATACGCCAAGCGGGGGTCATGATGGAGCAAGTGAAGGCAATATGAGAAGCCAGCCAGACAGCCTATGACGCCAGTTCGGCTCTTCAGAGTAATGTTCAGGTCAGTCGGTCACTGCCTGTTCTGTTAGGATATGATATCTGAAAACTCTTCTTTCTGAAATTCTTAGAGTTTGTCCTACACCCACTGGGTGTGTCGATTGAAATTCCGGATTAGTGGGGGCACGCTGAGTGCACCCACTGGGTGTAGTCCCCAAGGCTATGGTCAACTACTGGCAGTCGACCATAGGCTTTATGTCTTAAGTTTTTTCCTTACTCGACAAGGTCGAGTAGATTCATAGACCGGTGGGGGAACGCTGAGTGCACCCACTGGGTGTAGTCCCCGAGACTGTGGTCGTCTGCTGGCAGTCGACTATAGTCTGAAGAACATCTCCCATTTTTTTTTGTTGGTCGACTGGTCGACTCTAACTGATGAAACTAGTGGGGGCACGCTGAGTGCACCCACTGGGTGTAGTCCCCGAGACTATGGTCGAATGTTTGCATTCGGCCGTAATCTTAGAAAAGCTATGATTTTTCCTTACTCACTCGGAAGTGAATTGTCTTTGACATCTGTCGATTGGTTCTTCATAGAAATCCTGTGACCTTGCGGCTCGTTATACTGAGTTGGAGAACAAACACATTCAGCTCGAGCTCGATCTGAAACTGGCCCAAGAGAACTTGACGAAGGCGAAGGAGGAAGCTAAAGGTATGCTTGGTGAGGCCTTTGACGACTGCCTTTGCCTCTCGCTTGTTTCTGAATCTAATCTCACTGTAACTTTGCAGACAAAGTGAGGGATGCCCTAAAGAAGCAAGAACTTGACTTGGCTGAGATGCAAAAAGCTGCTTTAGAGAAGGCCAGGCTTGCAGATGAGAAGCTGGCTTCAGTGACCAAGCTTGAAGAAGAAAACACCAATCTGAAAGCTGCTCTTGATGCTGCCAACCAGGAGGTCAGTCGACTGAAAAGTGACAAGACCACCCTGAATGACAAGGCCAGTGAGTTGATGAGAAAGAAGAACGATCTGGAGGCTTATCTGGGTGGACTCACCAAGAAGTTGTTCCTCATGCTTGAAGGTAATCTTTTGTATTAAACAAATATTTTAACTGTAACCTCCAACTGTTGTCTTGACTCGGTGGTTGTGCTTGCAGAATTTTGCCAGAACTTTGAAGAGGAAACTGGTCGACTGGAACTAAACCTGGACCCCATCAACTCTCCCGTGAAAGATGAAGTTGCCATGAATGTGCTCTAGCTTGAATCTCGTGTTGCTGCTGTCATCGACTATCTCGCAAGACTGAAAGTCGCAACTTCTCGCATCGACACAACACTCTGGCCAAGGGATACACTCCAAAGCAACCTCGAGTCTCTGATGACTCGACTGAACGAGGTCCCAAGTCGAGTGCAGGAGTGGAAGAAGTCTTCGGCCAGGTGCGGTGCGGATGTTGCTCTGTCTTTGGTCCGCATCCACTGCAAGGATGCACGAGAGGACAAGCTGGTGGCTCTTAGGGTGGCTAATACCAAGAAGCACGATTTCAGATCTTTCATGGAGATCTTCATTGCTGCTGCCACTCGGATCGCAGATGGAATTGATCTGGACGAGCCCTCCACGGGAGGGGTAAAAAACTTCTGAGCTTGATACTTTAAATTTGCCTCGGTATGCCGAGTGAGTTTTGTAACCGACAAACCTTAACAGGCCTAGCGCCTGAGCACTTTTGGTTCCGTTAGGAGTTATCCGGACTTGGATTCAATGTTGAATATGTTTGCATTTGGTTTGAGGTGTCTTTTGCAGGTTAAAGCGAAGCGCTCATTGCAATCGACTTGTTCCCCAATACACTTGGGCGAGCACTAGGCTGCAGCTAAGCCCCCGAGTGAGAGGTTTGCTCTCCACTCGGCAGGATTTTCACATACTTAGGCGAGCACTGGGCTGCAGCTAAGCCTCCGAGTGAGAGGTTTGCTCTCCACTCGGTAGGATTTTCACATACTTAGGCGAGCACTGGGCTGCAGCTAAGCCTCCGAGTGAGAGTTTTGCTCTCCACTCGGTAGGATTTTCACATACTTAGGCGAGCACTGGGCTGCAGCTAAGCCTCCGAGTGAGAGGTTTGCTCTCCACTCGGTAGGATTTTCGCATACTTAGGCGAGCACTAGACTGCAGCTAAGCCCCCGAGTGGGAGGTTTGCTGTCCACTCGGTAGGATTTAGATACTTAGGCGAGCACTAGGCTGCAGCTAAGCCCCCGAGTGGGAGGTTTGCTCTCCACTCGGTAGGATTTTCGAGAACTTAAGCGAGCCCTAGGCCGCACCTAAGCCCCCGAGTGAGAGGTTTGCTCTCCACTCGGTAGGATTTTCAAGAACTTAGGCGAGCACTAGGCCGCAGCTAAGCCCCCCGAGTGGGAGGTTTGCTCTCCACTCGGTAGGATTTTCAAGAACTTAGGCGAGCGTTGGGCTGCAGCTAAGCCCCCGAGTGGGAGCTTTGCTCTCCACTCAGTAGGATTTTGTATTGGTGGCATAGCTCGGAAGGACAGGGTAGCAGTCGACCTGCACCACGTCCTCCTTGCAGAACGCACGTTGTACTTGTGGCGTAGCTCGGAAGGAGAGAGTAGCAGTCGACCTGCACCTCGTCCTCCTTGCAGAGCGCATGTTGTACTTGTGGCATAGCTCGGAAGGAGAGGGTAGCAGTCGACCCGCACCTCGTCTTCCTTGCGAAGCGCATGTTGTATTTGTACTTAGGCGAGCGTAATGCTGCAGCTAAGCCTCCAAGTGGAAGGCTGGCTTACCACTCGGTAGGATTTTTGTTTATCTTAGGCGAGTACTTGGACTGCAGCTAAGCCTCCAAGTGGAAGGCTAGCTTACCACTCGACAGGATTTTGTTTATCTTAGGCGAGTACTTGGACTGCAGCTAAGCCTCCGAGTGGAAGGCTGGCTTACCACTCGACAGGATTTTGTTTATCTTAGGCGAGTACTTGGACTGCAGCTAAGCCTCCGAGTGGAAGGCTGGCTTACCACTCGGTAGGATTTTGTTTATCTTAGGCGAGTACTTGGGCTGCAGCTAAGCCTCTGAGTGGAAGGCTGGCTTACCACTCGGTAGGATTTTGTTTATCTTAGGCAAAACGGATTTCACAGCTAAGCCTTCGTGTGGGAGACTGGCTCACCACTCGGTTAGGATTTTTTTTACAGACTTGGGCGAATCGGATTCGCAGCCAAGCCACCCACTGGGGGATTGTTTTGGGTGGACAAAAGAAATAACGATTACTGGGAAAATTATAAAGCTCTTGTCTTTGATAAATAAACTACAGAAGTACTTTTATTACAACTCATCCGAGTGAATATTTAAGTGTAAAAGGGGCGGAGAAGCTCCGCATTCCAAGCTCTGGGCTAGTCGATCTGATGCTCGACATTGTAAAGATGGTATGCTCCATTGTGGAGAACCTTGGTGACGATGAAGGGACCTTCCCAAGAAGGAGCAAGCTTGTGTGGTTTCTGCTGATCCACTCGGAGAACCAAATCTCCTTCCTGGAAGGCTCGACTCTTCACGTTTTTGGCATGGAAGCGACGCAAGTCTTGTTGGTAAATGGTCGATCTGATCAGAGCCATCTCCCTTTCTTCCTCTAAAAGGTCGACTGCATCCTGTCGTGCTTGTTCTGCTTCAGCTTCGGTGTAGAGCTCGACCCGGGGAGCATTGTGGAGAAGGTCACTCGGCAAGACTGCTTCAGCTCCGTAGACCAAAAAGAATGGAGTTCTTCCAGTCGACCGGTTGGGCGTGGTCCTTAGCCCCCAAAGCACCGAGGGAAGTTCGTCGACCCATGCACCAGCCACATGCTTAAGATCACGCATCAAACGGGGTTTCAACCCTTTGAGAATCAAACCGTTGGCTCGTTCTGCCTGTCCATTCGACTGTGGATGAGCGACTGAAGCATAGTCGACACGTGTGCCTTGAGACGTACAGAAAGCTCTGAACTCTTCGGAGTCGAAGTTTGACCCATTGTCAGTGATGATGCTGTGCGGGACTCCATATCTGAATATCAATTCTCTGATGAAGCTGACAGCAGTACCGGCATCGAGGTTCTTGATGGGTTTAGCTTCGATTCACTTAGTGAACTTGTCGACTGCTACCAGCACATGGGTAAAACCGCTTCTGCCTGTTCTCAAAGGACCGACCATATCCAAACCCCATACTGCAAAGGGCCAGACGAGTGGTATAGTCTTCAAAGCTGACGCGGGCTTGTGTGACATATTGGAGTAAAATTGACATCCCTCGCACTTGTCGACTATCTCCTTCGCCATTTCATTCGCTCTTGGCCAATAAAATCCGGCTCGGTATGCTTTGGCCACGATGGTCCGAGAGGACGCGTGATGGCCACAGGTCCCCGAGTGGATGTCATCAAGGATTATTCGACCTTCCTCCGGTGTTATGCATTTCTGACCAACTCCAGTCGCGCTTTCTCTGTACAACTGTCCCCTTATCACGGTAAAGGCCTTAGCTCGACGGACGATCTGTCGAGACTCTTCTTTGTCCTCCGGGAGTTCTTTCCTCAAGATATACGCGATATATGGTACTGTCCAATCGGGGGTGATCACTAAAACTTACATGATCAGGTCGACCACTGCTGGTACTTCAACTTCAGTCAGATCCGTAACACTCTTAGGTTGCGGAGCTTCGTCGGTAAAAGGATCTTCTACGACTGATGGAGTGTGGATATGTTCCAAGAACACATCACTGGGGATGGCTTCTCTCTTGGATCCTATCTTCGCCAAATCATCAGCTGCTTGATTTTTCAGTCGGGGTATGTGGTGGAGCTCTAACCCTTCGAACTTCTTTTCGAGCTTCCTCAGTGCATTGCAGTATCCAGTCATGGCTGGGCTTCTAACGTCCCACTCCTTCATCACCTGATTGACCACCAAATCTGAGTCGCCATAGACCATAAGGCGACGGACGCGAGTGAAATGGCCATGCGCAACCCATACAAGAGTGCTTCATATTCTGCTTCATTGTTGGAGGAATCAAAGTGGATTTGGAGCACATATCTGAGTTTATCTCCTCGGGGGGAAACCAAAACAACCCCAGCACCAGAACCATTTAACATCTTAGATCCATTAAAGAACATGGTCCAATGCTCCGAGTGAACTTGAGTCGGCTGCTATTGCTCAATCCACTCGGCAAGGAAATCTGCTATAGCCTGGAACTTAATGGCTTTCTTTGCCTCGAATTTGACATCAAGGGGAAGGAGTTCAATCGCCCATTTAGCCACTCGACCAGTTGCATCTCTGTTATGCAGAATCTCTGACAATGGTGCGTCGCTGACGACTGTAATGTCATGATCAGAGAAATAATGAGCAACCTTCTTCATGGTCATGTAGATCCCATATACAAGCTTCTGATAATGAGGATATCTTTGCTTCGATGGGGTCAAAACTTCAGAGAGATAATACACTGGGCGCTGAACTTTGAAGGCTTTCCCTTCTTCTTCCCACTCGACCGTAAGTACTGTACTGACGACTTGTCCTGTGGCTGCAATATAAAGCAACAGAGGCTCTTTGCTGATTGGAGCAGCAAGCACTGGCTGGGTGGAGAGCAGAGTTTTTAACTCGGCAAACGCTGCATCAGCTTCTGGAGTCCACTCGAACTTGTCTGCCTTCTTCATCAGTCGGTAAAGGGGCAATGCCTTTTCACCGAGGCGAGAGATGAATCGACTTAAAGCGGCCAAGCATCCAGTAAGCTTCTGGACATCGTGCACACGCACAGGGCATTTCATTCGGAGTATGGTGCCAACTTTTTCTGGGTTAGCATCGATTCCTCGTTCTGAAACGAGAAAACCGAGTAACTTTCCGCCAGGTACTCCGAATGTGCACTTCGATGGATTGAGCTTGATATCATACCTTCTGAGATTGGCAAATGTTTCAGCTAGGTCAGTCAATAGGTCGGAACCCTTTCGCGACTTGACCACGATATCATCCATGTACGCTTCCACATTCCGACTGATTTGAGTGAGTAAACACTTTTGAATCATTCTCATGAACGTGGCTCCGGCATTCTTGAGGCCGAATGGCATGGTGATATAGCAGAAGCACCCGAATGGAGTGATGAAAGCTGTTTTGATTTCGTCAGGTCCATACAGACGGATCTGATGATACCCGGAATAAGCGTCTAAAAAAGACAATCTCTCGCACCCTGCGGTCGAGTCGACAATTTGGTCGATGCGAGGGAGAGGAAAATGATCTTTTGGGCAGGCCCGATTGATATGTTTGAAATCAATGCACATGCGAAGTGAGTTGTCCTTCTTGGGAACCATGACGACATTGGCGAGCCACTCGGAGTGGTATATCTCTCGGATAAACTCTGCTGCAAGGAGTCGAGCCACCTCCTCGCCAATGGCTTTTTTCTTCTGAACGATGGACCGTCGAAGATGTTCTTTAACAGGTTTCGCTTTTGAGTCGACTCTAAGGCGATGCTCAGCCAGCCCCCTGGGAACACCCGGCATGTCAGCTGGCTTCCATGCAAAGATGTCCCAGTTCTCACGAAGGAACTAGATGAGCGCTTCTTCCTATTTAGAGTCGAGTGTTGTGGAAATATGGGTCGGAGCTGCATTGGGGTCAGTCGGATGGATATGAACTGGCTTCGTCTCCCCAGATGACTGAAATGCTGACTCTGTGGCGGGCTTCTTGGCCCGTAGCAAATCACTCGGATCTGCATTCTTCTTGTATTCCTCCAGCTCTACCACTGTTATCTGGTCATCCGCAATCTTTGAGCCTTTCTGGAAACACTCTTTTGCCTTCTTCCAGCTGCCGGTGATAGTGATCACGCCTTTGGGGCCAGGCATCTTTAATTTGAGGTACACATAACATGGTCGAGCCATGAAGCGGGCATAGGCTGGTCTTCCCAAAATAGCGTGGTAGGCGTTTCGGAAATCCACGACTTCAAATGTCAGCTTCTCTTTGCGGAAATGCTTCGAGTCGCCGAACACTACATCCAGAGCTATTTGGCCGAGTGACTCAGCCTTCTTTCCAGGGATGACTCCGTGAAAACTCATGTTGCTGGAACTGAGCCTGGACATCGGAATGCCCATTCCCTTGAGCGTCTCTACATACAGTATATTCAATCCACTGCCGCCATCCACAGTACCTTCGTCAGTCGAGTGCCTTCGACGACTGGGTCGACCACCAGCGCTTGCCTCCCAGGGGTGGCAATGTGAGTAGGGTGATCAGACTGGTCGAAAGTGATGGGAGTTTGCGACCATCTCAGATAGCTTGGTGTCGCCGGGGCGACCATATTGACCTCATGGTTGATCACTTTCAGTCGACTTTTGCTCTCTACATCAGCAAAAATCATCAGAGTGGAGTTGACATGAGGGTACTCTCCATCACTGTCCTCCTTGTCCTCGGCCTTGTCCGACTCCTTCTCTTTGTCCTTCGGTTGTTTTCCCTGAAACTGCTGGATTAAGAGCCGGCACTTGCGAGTGGTATGCTTTGGGTAGATGAAGTTACCCTCTTCGTCTTTCTTCGTGTGGATATGACACGGTAGATCCATCACGTCATTACCTTCCTTATCCTTTACCTTCTTGGGGTTCCAAGATCCTTTGGGCTTCCCTTTGAATTTGCCCTGAGTCACGGCCAGAGCCTCTCCAGGAGCAGCTGGCTCGGCCTTCCGCTTCTGTTTCTGACTGGAGTTTCCCTTTTCCGACTGACTCGGCTTATACTTGCCACTCCGAAGTCGGTCCTCTTCTTCGCCATTGGCGTACTTGGTGGCTATTTCCATCATCCGACTCAGGGTCATATCTCCAGTTCGACCAAACTTCAGGCTCAACTCCCAGTTCTTGACACCATCCTTGAAGGCGCAGACCGCTTAATGGTCTGACACATTCTCTACAGTATGATGCAAAGTGATCCATCTCTGGATGTAATCTCTCAATGTTTCACTCGACTTTTGTACGCAAACTTGCAGCTCTGTCAATCCAGCCGGTCGCTTGCAAGTTCCCTCGAACATCCTGACGAACACTCGGGAAAGATCTTCCCAGGTGTAAATGCTTTTAGGAGCTAACTGATTCAACCATGCCCTGGCCGAACCCTCTAGCATAAGTGGCAAATGCTTCATGGCCACCTCATCATTACCGCCACCAATCTAAACAGCCACTCGGTAGTTTTTAAGCCAAGTTTCAGGCTTAGACTCTCCGATGAACTTACTCACTCCAGTCGCCAACCTGAAGTTGGGGGGTATCACTGCGGCTCTGATGGCTCTGCTAAAACATTCTGGACCTGAAACATGGACTCGGCTGCTTGTGGGCACATCTCTGACATGGCCACCTCTATGAGCTCTATTCCGGTCGACCAAACCTTGCACGATGATGGATCTCGCGTCAAAGCCTGGCTCTCTGGGGTCGACTGGAGCTCTCCGCCCAACACTGAGTTGGCATCTGTCATCTTGCTGCCGATGGGCGTTAGACCCACTTCTCGGGGGAGGAGTGGGCACTCTACGCCTGTCATCACGATCAAATCGATCATCATAGTGGTCCTGCCGGCCTTCATGTCCCACGCGCCTCAGAGGCGACCTTGGACTGTGAGCCGACTGAACAGTATTCGCAGCGACAGATCGACTGTGAATCCTGTTGCGCGACTGTGACACAGCGGAATTCTGATCTCCTGCCGCCCGGAGCAAATCTCTGATCTGCATCAAGCCTCTTCCAGCCTCCGACTGAGAGGGATGAATTGACTCCGCTATACGGGCTGCAGCTGCCAAATTTTGAATCGGGGTTTGATATACCTGAGTCGGTTGCGGAAAGAGCTGGCGTCGGCAGGAGTCGGGTACTCGCTGACGCGCACGCTCGTCGAGTGCTCGCTGGAGGTTCTCCAGTCGAGTGTGTTCAGCCAGGCTGGCTAAACGCGCCTCTTCCAGGGCACGAGCCTCAGGAGTTTCTCCTGCAATGGGAGTATGCAGGGCATCCATGTTTCGGCGGCGAAGTTCTTCCCTCTGCTGAGAAGTGAGTGGCTCGGGCTGATACTCTTTGTGGGCCTGAGCGGGGTCCCCCCGTCGTCCATCCCGTCGTTGCGGGGGAAACCGGGAGGACTACGAGGCCCGTTGACCATCAGCACCTCCGCCGCTGGATCACTGCTATCGCACTCGGATGCAGTCTCTACGGAGCCAGTCGATAGGTCGAACAGGCCGTAGAGGGATTTGTTGGGCTCAATTGCCACGACTTCGGTGGTGGCCGATTGGCGAGCCACTGCGTGTCTCACCCATCGCTAGAGCCTCGACCGACCGGAGCGCTTGCGCTGGCGGGAGACGGGGAGGGAGGACGGCACAGGAGTCGACCGGTATGGGGTCGACGGCTGCCGCAGCAGGACGCCGCGGACACACGCCCGAAAGTGCGTCGCCCCGCAGACGGGGAGCGCGTCGATGTCGAGTGGTGCCTCCTGGAGCCAAGTGGAGTCGTCGGTGATGAAAGCGAGCGCACCGAGAGGGATCTCGCGGCCCTCGACCAGAGCTCCGCCGGAAACCATGATGAAGGCAATTAGACAAATTGCAACTTCTCCAAAAAGTCGCTAAGACACCTGCCCCACGGTGGGCGCCAACTGTCGTGGTTCTAAGTCTGACAGTAGAATGGGGGGTAAGTATGGAGAGGCAAGATCCTAGCTATGGAGTAGTTGTAAACACGAGTGTTTAACGAGTTCAGGCGCTTCTCTGAGGAAGTAACAGCCCTACATCTCGGAGCCCAGAGGCGGTCGACTGGTTTATGTGTATATGAGTTACAGGGGTGCCAACCCCTCTACCAGTGGAGGGGGTGGCTTATATAGAGGACGCCAGGACCCCAGCCAACCCACGTAGCAGAGGGTTAAAGTACATTAAGGCCGGGCGTTACTGGTTACGCCCTACATAAAGTGTCATCATGACCATTAAGACTACTTAATTACAGACCGTTTGGATACAGAGTAGATCCTGAACTCCTGATGGTCGAGTGAGTCTTCATGGTCAAGTGTCTTTAGGTTCGTCGAGTGTCTTCTAGCCGGTCGAGTGGAGTCTCTCTTGGTCGACTGGAAGGTAGCTTCGTCTAAGGATGTCCTTGGGTATGGTATCCTAGATAGGTCCATGACCCTACCCTAGGTACATAACATCATCAGTGGACCCAGCCGGTTTTATAGATGATGAAGCTGAGTTTGAAGCCTTGAGTGGCATTGACTGGGCCTCGTCAACTTTCCAGGACAAAACAGCCGATGGAGAAGCGGAGAAGGATAACCCGGAGTCTTCAAGCCCGCCGAAGGAGTGAATCGCTAGGTGTTTTGAAGAAAAACAATGATTCATTTATGCAGACTCGGGGAGTGATGTAATAGGGTAGAAAAAACTTCCCAATGTTTGTCATGCCTTCGCGCATGTTCCTAGCGCTTAACACTTTCGTAAGCCGCCACTGCTATATATTTCTGGCTTTATTTCCTTGGCGTATTAAATTTGCTTGCCTTATTCTGCACATAAAACAAGCAAAATTTCCTTGGAATTTTATCGCGTCCAGGGTCACGGAAAGTATTGATAACCCGGAACGCAAACCAAAAAACATCATAAACAGACTATACTTTGCTAAGCATAAGCATAATAGCATACCTGCGATCCTTTGATAATCTTTCCTGCTGATATGATGCTCACCTGGTACTTAACAACCTAGCGTGACCAATATTAAATCGGAAAGACAAAAAACATCTCATAATGCTTTTCACAAGGTCTCAGGATAGTCAAAATAATTTACAGGCTTCTGATTCGAATACGATCAGTAAACCATTCCAAAGGGGTTAAGCTAAGATTCAGATACAATCATATATCCCCTAGTGGCTTGGCGATGCCGATCAAATGGGTATCGATAGCTATGTTCTCTTTGGTTCGAATACGACCTATGTTTGAACAGGAAGCCCCCAAGTTACCATAAGATTTGTTTAATGACGCTGATTCGGATGCGATCCACGCCAGACCCAAAGGGGTTAAGCTGTGATTCAAATATGATCGAGAAGCCCCCAAGTGGATTTGGCAGTATGCCGATCAAGCAGGTATCGACAGTTATGTTCTCTTTGGTTCGAATACGACCTATGTTTGAACAGGAAGCCCCCAAATGATCATGGCTAGATTCAGATATGATCATAAGCCGGACCAAAGGGAAAGCCGGATTCAGATATGATCTGCTCCCTGTTGGTAGTGTCCACCACCTGATAAAGAAGACATAAAAACATTCTTTATGGGAAAAAAGGACAGAGGTCCTGCTTTATTGCTTTATATAATATGTACATCATCAAAAGTATATACATCCTAAGAGCCGGTGGCTCAAGTATAGTAAGGCCGAAGATGGGTGATATTCCACGGCCGGCGGGTCTCCTCCTCCGACTTACATGAGTCTTTGTGCTCTCGAATATCAATGAGGTAGTATGACCCATTGTTCAGATTCTTGCTGACCACAAAGGGTCCTTCCCAAGGTGGAGATAGCTTGTGCATGTCAGATTGATCCTGGATGAGCCGGAGCACCAAATCACCTTCCTGAAAGGTTCTGCTCTTGACCCGACGGCTGTGATAACGGCGCAGGTCTTGCTGGTAAATCGCCGAGCGGGCTATTTCCAAGTCTCGCTCCTCATCCAACAAGTCAAGTGCCTCCTGACGAGCTTGTTCGTTGTCCGCCTCAACATAAGCCGCCACACGGGGCGAGTCGTGTCGGATGTCACTTGGTAGAACTGCCTCTGCTCCATAGACCATGAAAAAAGGTGTGTAACCTGTAGATCTGTTAGGCGTAGTGTTGGTGCTCCATAATACAGAGGGTAACTCCTCTACCCAGCAACCCGGAGTCCGTTTTAAGGGGACAAAGAGTCGGGGCTTAATACCCTTCAGTATCTCTTTTTTAGCTCTTTCTGCTTGACCATTGGATTGAGGATGAGGAACAGCCGAAACATCAAGCCGGATATGTTCTCGTTGACAGAAATCTTCCATGGCTCCCTTGGAAAGATTAGTACCATTGTCAGTTATAATGCTGTGTGGGAAACCAAAATGAAAGATCACCTTTTTCATGAACTGAACCGCTGTGGCCGCATCACACTTACTGACTGGCTCCGCCTCAACCCACTTTGTAAACTTATCTACTGCCACCAGGAGATGTGTCTTTTTATCCTTAGACCTTTTGAAGGGTCCAACCATGTCAAGCCCCCAGACTGCAAACGGCCAAGTAATTGGGATCATCCTTAATTCTTGAGCCGGCACATGAGCCCGTCGTGAGAACTTCTGACAACCATCACATTTACTGACCAGATCCTCCGCATCAGCATGAGCCGTGAGCCAGTAGAAACCATGACGGAAAGCCTTGGCCACTAGAGATTTTGAGCCGGCATGATGACCACAATCTCCTTCATGGATCTCTTGAAGTATCTCTTGACCCTCCGCAGGTGACACACAACGCTGGAAAGCCCCTGTGACACTGAGGTGATGTAACTCGCCATTAACAATTGTCGTGGATTTGGACCGCCTGACAATTTGTCTCACCAAGGTCTCATCCTCAGGCAGCTCTCCCCGGGTCATATAAGCCAAGTATGGCAATGTCCAATCCGGGATAACGTGAAGCGCGGCCACCAATTGTGCCTCCGGGTCTGGCACTGCTAGCTCTTCCTCTGTAGGTACCTTGACAGAAGGATTATGCAAAACGTCAAGAAAGGTGTTAGGCGGCACCGGCTTACGCTGAGATCCCAACCGGCTTAACGCATCAGCCGCCTCATTCTTCCTTCTATCAATGTGCTCCACTTGATACCCCTTGAAGTGCCCAGCTACAGCATCTACTTCACGACGGTAAGCCGCCATAAGAGGATCTTTAGAATCCCACTTGCCTGAGACCTGTTGAGCCACGAGGTCTGAGTCGCCCAAACATCTTACCCGGCTCAAATTCATCTCCTTGGCCATCCGGAGACCATGGAGCAATGCCTCGTATTCAGCTGCATTGTTAGTACAGGGAAACATGAGCCGGGGCACATAGCGAAATTTGTCACCTCGAGGGGAAGTTAAAACAACTCCAGCCCCTGAGCCTTCTAACTGCCTGGACCCATCAAAGTGAATAGTCCAATACGTATTATCCGGCTTCTCCTCAGGTGCCTGCAACTCTGTCCAGTCATTGATAAAGTCGACCAAAGCTTGAGACTTGATAGCAGTATGGGGCATATACTTCAAACCATAGGGCCCAAGCTCAATAGCCCACTTGGCGATTCGTCCTGTGGCTTCCCTGTTCTGAATGATGTCTCTCAGAGGGGCTGAACTTACCACCATTATAGGATGACTTTGGAAGTACTGCTTCAACTTCCGGTTTGCCATGAACACACCATAAACAAGTTTCTGTCAATGTGGATATCTTTGTTTAGACTCAATGAGCACCTCACTGACATAGTAAACCGGTAGTTGAACCAGGTGCTCCTTGCCTGCCTCCTTACGCTCCACCACAATGGCAACACTGACGGCCCGCGAGTTAGCAGCCACATATAACAACAACGGTTCTCTATCAATAGGAGCCGCAAGAACCGGTGGCTCAGACAACTGTCTCTTTAAATCTTCAAAGGCAGTGTTAGCAACATCACTCCAGACGAAGGTGTCTGTTTTCTTCATCATCTGATATAGCGGTAAAGCCTTCTCCCCTAACTGGCTTATGAACCGGCTTAAAGCGGCAACACAACCCGCCAGGCGCTGAACATCATTGATACACGCCGGCTTAGCCAGAGAGGTAATCGCCGTGATTTTCTCTGGATTAGCTTCAATGCCTCTGTTTGACACTAGAAAACCCAAAAGCTTGCCCGCAGGTACACCAAACACACACTTGGCCGGGTTAAGCATCATCTTGTAAACCCGGAGATTGTCAAAGGTCTCTCTCAAGTCAGATATCAAGGTTTCGTTTTCTCGAGACTTCACCATGATGTCATCCACATAAGCATGAACATTACGCCCAATTTGATCGTGCAGACAGTTCTGTACACATCACTGATAAGTCGCCTGGGCGCTCTTGAGTCCAAACGGCATAGATACATAACGGAAGGCCCCAAATGGAGTGATGAAAGTTGTCTTCTCCTGGTCCTTAACTGCCATCTTGATCTGATGATATCCAGAGTAAGCATCCAAGAAGCTCAAACATTCAACCTGCCGTAGCATCAATGATTTGATCAATACGGGGGAGAGCAAAGGGATCAGCCAGACAAGCCTTGTTTAAGTCCGTGTAATCCACACACATCCACCAAGTGCCGTTCTTCTTGAGCACTAACACCGGGTTAGCCAACCACTCCGGGTGAAAAACTTCAACAATAAACCCAGCCGCTAAGAGCCGGGCGACCTCTTCCCCAATAGCTTTCCGTCTCTCTTCATCGAACCGTCGGAGAAACTGCCTGACCGGCTTATACTTTGGATCAATATTGAGAGTGTGCTCAGCGAGTTCCCTCGGTACACCCGGCATGTCAGAAGGTTTCCATGCAAAGATGTCCCGATTCTCACGGACGAACTCGATGGGCGCGCTTTCCTATTTAGGATCCAAATTGGCACTGATACTGAACTGCTTAGAGGCGTCTCCTGGGGTAAAGTCAACAAGCTTTGTCTCAGTGGCCGATTTAAACTTCAACACCAGGTCATGCTCGGTAGTTGGTTTCTTGAGGGAGGTCATATCCACCGGGTCAACGTTGTCTTGATAAAATTTGAGCTCCTCCGCGGCACAGCCAGTCTCAGTGTAAGCCGTGTCGCCTTCTTCACATTCCAAGGCCACCTTTCGACTCCCATGCACAGTGATGGTGCCCTTGTAACCCGGCATCTTGAGTTGTAAGTAAACGTAACATGGCCGTGCCATGAACTTAGCATAAGCCGGTCGCCCAAACAAAGCGTGATATGGACTCCTGATTTTGACGACTTCAAACGTTAATTTCTCAGCCCTGGAATCATACTCATCTCCAAAGGCCACCTCCAATTCAATCTTGCCAACTGGGTAAGCCGACTTGTCTGGAACCACCCCATGGAAAACAGTGTTGGATGTTCTCAGATTCGTCTCAGTCAACCCCATGCGCTGGAAAGTCTCATAATAGAGGATATTGATGCTGCTACCTTCGTCCATGAGTACCTTAGTGAATTTATATCCACCAACCTGGGGTGCTACCACCAAGGCTAACTAACCCGGATTATCGACTCGTGGAGGGTGATCCTCTCTGCTCCAAATGATGGGTTGCTCTGACCAACTCAAATAACAAGGAATTGCCGGCTCAACCGAATTTACGGCCCTCTTATGAACCTTCTGGTCACGTTTGCATAAGCTAGTGGTAAACACATGGTACTGCCCACCACTCAACTGTTTCAGATGACTCTGATAACCCGACTGCTGCTGTTGTTGTCCTCCCTGACCAGATTGCTGCTGATTATTTCCACCCAGTTGTCCCTGAAAACCGGAATTTGAACCGCCGCCCGGGCCATGAAAGCCGCCAGATCCATGACTACCATCAAAGGTATTGGAATTTTTAAACGCCTTCATGACCGCGCAATCTTTCCACAGGTGTGTAGCTGGGTGCTCCCGGGTGCCGTGTTTCGGGCATGGCTCATTGAGTAGCTGCTCAAGAGATGGGCCTGACCCGCCGGATCGAGGCCACTTACCCTTACGTCTCTGATTGTTACCCTGTGTATTAGCGTTGGCTACAAGCTCCGGGTTGCCGTCCGCCTTGCGCTTATTTCTGCTTTGATTCACCGGGTTGTGTTGTTGACCCTTTCCATTGCCATTCCTTTTTCCCTTCCCTGTCTTCTCATCGTCAGACGCGGGATCCTTGGTACTATCAGAATCGGCATATTTGACTAAAGCCGCCATCAACGTACCCATATCCCTGCAGTCATGCTTAAGGCGCCCCAGTTTTTGCCTCAGCAGCTCAAAGCTGCAATTTTTCTCCAACATGAGGACTGCAGAGCCAGCATCCATCTTATCAGATGAATGAATTATCTCCTTGACCCGGCGTACCCAATGGGTGGTGGATTCACCCTCCCCCTGCTTACAATTCGTTAAGTCCATGATTGACATAGATTGCTTACAGGTGTCCTTGAAGTTCTGGATGAAACGGGCTTTTAAGTCCTCCCACGAACCAATGGAATTGGGTGGTAAACTTTTTAACCAAGACCAGGCCGTTCCATCTAACATCATGGTGAAGTATTTAGCCATTGCCGCGTCACTGACTTCCAACAGCTCCATGGCCATCTCATAACTCTCAATCCATGCTCCAGGCTGTAAGTCGGCCGTGTAATTCGGCACCTTTCGAGGTCCCTTGAAGTCCTTGGGCAGGCGCACATTGTGCAAAGGCGGTATAAAACAAGGAACACCATTGGTTCTGGTGGCTACTCCCATCTCAGTAGAAGTCATTGGATACTCTGGAATATTCTGATGTGCCACCTGTTGAGCCGCCAGCTGAGTCGCCCGCTCGTCCTGACGTATTCGGTCTTGCACCAGGTTATAGCCACCATGTTGGTCACGGCATTGGGCATTGCTTGAAAAAGCTTCAGATTCCATGTGCCTGCTGTAACTCGAGCTCCGGTTCTGACGAGGCGGTACTAACCAAGGCGGAGGAGTTGAATGAATCCTATCCCGGCTATAAGAATAGGTCTCTTGCTGAGCCAGGGCTGTCTGGACAAGCTCCCTGATTCTCCGGGTCTCCACCGCTGTTGGATCATCACCGTCCACTGGGGGAGCCGCCAGACGCACTGATGTTGCGATTAAGTTCTCCATGGGGTTGGAAAAGTGACCCGGTGGTATCGGCACATAACGTGGCGGCGCCATGTTTCCATGTGGAGGTACCATCTCCCGAGGCTGAGCCGGTCCCCCCGTTCCGGTTGTCATAAACTGATTTGCATCGGGCGGGTTACTTGGGCCGTCTCTGGGTGTAGCAAACAGAACCCGAGGGTCATAATTCGGAGGCAAACGGGACTGAGTTTTCTGGTGCCTCCTCCTCACTACCTCATTGAATGCGTTTAAGCTCATCGTGAGCTGGTAAGCTTCTGACTGCAACCGTTGTGCCCGGGCGTCGAGAGCCGCCCGCTCTGTAGCTAGTCTAGTATCCTCAGCTGCCAAGGCCTCCTTGGCCTGAGCTATCTCCTCATGCACCCGTGCCACCTCCGCATCATGCTCATCTTTATTCGCAGGGATAACCGTGGCGGTTAACAGGGCTGTAAGTTTATCCATGAGATCTATCAACACTTGAGCCGGCGGGCGCACAGGGCCTCCTGCCCCGGCCGCTCCTATCCCGGACGTAATTGCAGTAGCGGCTGTAGAGTTTTGGCCAGGTTGAGTCCCAGCCATGAAGACTCCTGCCCAATTCGGTGACTCACAGGGGTCCGTAATACTAAAGCCATCGGAACAACCCCCGAACACACCATCTTGAACTTGATACAGCGAATCTGTTGAACCGGTGGACGAATCACCGTCAGAGTGGACGACCGTCTCACCACCATCTTCAGGTCCTTCAGAAAGCTCTTCTCCATGGACGCAGCCCACAAAGACACGCTTCATGCCGGGTTGAGCTCGGGCGGGTTTCCCACGCTGAGCCGTCTCGACGAGGTCGGTGCAGTTGTCCGGCTCAGGCCCCGGCTCACCAATCCGGCCGATGAAGACATGGATCCCTCCGAAGGGGACCCGGTACCCGTACTCAATTGAGCCGGCGTCGGGGCCCCAGCCTTCGTCGTCGATGTAGATCTTGTCGCGACGACTCTTGGTCATCCGGCCCACTACGTATCCCTTGAGCCCTTCGAAGTTGCCCTTCAAGAACTCAAATCCACCGTGCGCTGGCCCCATGGTGGGCGCCAACTGTCGTGGAATTTTCACGTCAGATGTCCTCGTGAGAGGACTTAGTTGTGGAGCCATCGCAACTAGGAAGCTTGAAGGGGTTAATCGGGACAAAGGACACGAGAGGTTTTATACTAGTTCGGCCCCTTACGGTGAAGGTAAGGCCTATGTCTAGTTGGGTTGGTATTGATGTTTCGATGACCAGGGAGCGAGATACGCTATGCCCGGTTCTCGATGAGTTGTTTCTTGCCCTAAGCCGCCAGCAGGTCGTCCCCTTATATACACGGGTTGACGCCCTGCGGCTTACAGAGTCCCGGCCGGCTTATAAACAGTGTCCGGCTCGGTGACTAGTTAAGTCTACCTTATGATACAAGTCATATTACTATGGAGGTTTATTACAACGGGCCTTAAGTCGCCTGTGGGCCTTAAGCCCTCTATGAACCGCCATTTTCACCTTTGGTCTTGGGCTTCTCTCTGGTAAGTCTTCCTTGCGTAACCCGACCCGTCCTGGGCGGCTTACACAAATAGTTATATCCCCAACAGTACCCTTTGTGCAGCGTCTAAACGTCACCAATGTCATAAATGGTCCCCTAGTTAGTCATTGAATATTTTTTTTGATCCACTGCCATGGTTTTGTTTACTATTTTCGATGTTTTATGTCCTTGTGCATTGATTTTATCTAGTAATATCGGTACAATCTGCAGAAAATCCCGTCTGCCGTTGTGAGGCTTCTAAAGATGAACATGGGATATCTACCTCAAAATGGTGGAATTATCCTAACAGAGATGTATGATGCAATAGACATGAGCACAACGTACTCCGTACGAACTAACGGCAGAATGGAGGTGACAGGTTTTTCAGATTTTGCCCGAGAAGCTCAGCTAAGGGTTGGTTCAACTGTCCTTGTCACAATTGAAAAGCGGTGGCCAACACTGGGAAACATGAAATTGCCGCGGATGATAATCAACGACCTTTCCTGATAGAGTGTTGCCCGTGGCTATACTTCCTAGCTCAGTAATTTATGTCTGTTTTTTGAACAGGCTGTACACACCAGTTTTGTTATTTAGTTATGTCATGGTATGTAACATAGCATATAATTATGTCCAAAAAGACGATGGTGAAAATTTCCTGTCAAAGAAGGTGAAACTCTTACGTGGGTTACTTTATTTATCTCTGATAATAATAAAAGGATTCGCTGACTAATAATTGAGAGTGAATGGTTGTGGTGAAGTATGTTTCAGAATAGTTTAGTGACGTTACTAGCTCCCCACGTCAGTAGTATACATAATTTTCACTATGGTGCTCCGCATAATAGCATCATGCAAAGTAGTTTGTTGCGATGAGCTCAAGCATACACCTCCTAAAAACCTAGCGCCTTCCCCTATGGCTCAGTCACCTTAAACATCCATGCCTTTACAAACTGTCACTTAAAACATTTGACAGAACACGGGCACGGATTGACGTCCATGCAATCACATAGCTTCATGTTTGTGCCTCATGTAGCATCGTACATGTGCCTCTAGTTGTGCTTCTCGCTGTATAAGTGTGTTTCGCAGCTGCTTGCCCACGCCCCTCGTTTCTTCTCGTTGTTTGTGCCCATCTCGTACTTGCAACTATTTCGGACATGAGCGTGCCTATTCCATCGGCACATTCATGCCTCTCAGTAACGGACACCTATTGTCAATCCTCACGTCACGTACATTCGACGTTCATTCCTTCGTCACAGAATAACATATAAGTGTAAAACGATTCTTGCTACACTTGTAAAACCCGGAATGCCCTGGATAAATGTCGAATCCCACCTTGCGGTAAAACCATGGAGACCGGTGCTTCTCAGAAACACATATGTGGCTTTTTGCGCATGTAGTTGAGTGCACGGCTATTTGTTTGAGACCGTGCCTCGCGTAGCACCATAGCACGAATTGACATCCGTGTAATCATGTAACTTTATCTCCGTGCCTCACGTAGCAGCGTATCTGTGCCTCTAGCTGTGCATCTTGTTGTATTAGTGCTTCTTGCAGCTGCATGTCCACGCCCCTCGTTGCTTCTCGTTCTTTCTGTCTATCTCGTAGCGTCAGTTTCAACACAGACACACAATAGTGCCTCTGATAAAGCACATCACTTATACAACGAGAGTGCAAAAAGTTAACATTTGACAGCAAACTGAATGTATCACTGAAAACAATTGCCATGACCAGTGAATGTACCACGCCCGTGTGTCTGAGAGTTAAACCAGCCACTTCAAGCATGCTTCTCTTGGTGAGAGACTTGCGCACGATATAAATTGTAAAAGTTAACATTTGACAGCAAACTACGCAAGACAACGATCATCTCCAGGACTTGCTGGAGATACGACAGTTGTTAAAAACATAACTGCTGATTTTTATTTTAATTTTTTATAAAGAAGAACCACGATCAAAAACCCAGGATGTGCACAACCGCACCGTCAGGGATACGAAACCATGATCTAGAACCCACGATGTGCACAACCGCATCAATAGTGATATCGTGCACTACTTTGCCGCTTCGCCGCCCTTAAATTTACACTTCCGCTGCGGACTTGTCTTCCACAAACAACAAAAATCGCCATTGTGCTCCCACTCACTGTTCCCCATGAAATACCAGGTTGCAGGAGGACGAACTGCTCCAGGCCACGGGATTCACCAAGGAATTCGAGGTGCAGGCCCACGGCAACACCAAGTTGCAAGTGATCCACACCAACGAGTCGCACAAGGCGGCCACCATCATCGAGCAGTACGAGCGACATCTCGAATTCGAGCGCCACAAGATCGTTGGAGTTGATGTGGAGTACACCAATGACGTTGGCGAAGATCAGAAACCAGCCCTCGTCCAGCTCTCCGTCAGCAAGGATCATCCGGTGCTGCTCTCTCAACTGAGCGCCGCTGACGAGAACTACACCAAGTTTGACAACTTCCTCGCCGACCCCAGGTACATGTTTGCTAGCTTCTCCATCGACGGCGATATAGAGATGCTCGGCCGCGTCGGACTGGAGATCGCCCACTTCATCGACATACAGAAGGAATGGAGGGTGCCTACAGCTACCAACCCTCTGGACTCCCTTGGCGATGTCTCAGGCATCCTTGTCCATGACTACTACAACAACATGAAGAAGAAGATCACCAATGCAGAGCACCAGCGCTGGGCGCGCATGCCCCTGTCCATGAGGCACATCGAGTATGCAGCAAAAGATGCTTACGCTGCGTACGAGATATGGAGCCGCCTCACCACCATCCAGGAAGGGCTCCGTCGGGCAAACCTCGAGAAGGAGCAGTCGAGGAAGCGCGCAAGGTCCTGGGCGACTACGACTACCGAAGCAAGTGGTCCCGGCCAAGAAAAGTATCTAGAAAATTGCTCATGCCATTCTAGGTTTCTCGTTAGATTTGCTTTCTCTCAAGACTACCGTTTGCTTGTTCTAAATTTAGATTTGCTTGTGTCGCAGTTAACCTTGTAGTTTGCTTCCAGTTTATATATATTCTGAACAAGTTTATTTCCAGTGCAATGTTGGAGTTTTCTATTATTAGAATATATTGGTGTGAACTGAAATATATAAACACAGTACAGATGCTATACGATTAGCGTAACGCACATGCACTAGTACCTTTGTGGATGCAGCGTCGACATGCAGGGACAACAATTACAAAATGCTACTAAAAGCAATGCACGATGTTCTAACAAACCATTGCACACACACTATTAAAAATCGTTCGTATGCAACACTTTAGAAAAACATTTTGAATACAGAGGTAGTTAGGTGTTTACTCTCCTTGGAAAACATTGCTTACGCCCGTGACCCTCAAAGAACAACACTACAGAGGCACGGTTGTCCGTCAATAACACCAACTACTTAAAACACCCACGGAGGCACTTCTGTGCCTCCACTCCTATGGGGACCGTGCGTAAATTGGCTTCAGGTCCGTTAATGAGGCCGAATGCCTTCGAAGACACATGGAACTCATAGGCCATGGCCCCCGCAATGAAAACGTGCCAATGAAAGCTTCTTGAAAACAAAGCCACACCGTCACGTGCTTGCATCACGATCCTTCGCATCCGTACCTCCCTTTGAATCACGTATGTGCCTTACGGCCAGCTTCCGATGTATCGGGTCTATGAAGATTTGCTTCCTTCTTAATATGGGACGTGACTATCGCAGATGCATAGGCTCCATCCTACACCTCCCTGCCTCGACAAGTACGACGACCGTGCTTGTAACTGTGAAGCGTATAGGACACCTTAGGGACGACCTTGCAACTATTACAGACATAACCGTGCCTGTTCTGTCAACACATTGATGCCTCTCAAATTTAATTGAAAAACATTCCGGAAAAACAGTAACGGACGCCTATTGTCAATCCTCACGTCACGTACATTCGACGTACATTCCTTCCTCACACAAGTAATAGTCGTGCCTCTGCCACAGAGCATATAAGTGAAAAACGATTCTTCCTACACTTGTAAAACCCAGAATTCCATGGATAAATGTCGAATCCCACCTTGCGGTAAAACCACGGAGGTCGGTGCTTCTCAGAAACACATCTGTGGTTTTTTGCGTATGTAGTTGAGTGCATGGCTATTTGTTCGTGCCCGTTCCTCATGTCACACCATAGCATGAATTGACGTTCGTGCAATCACGTAGCTTCATCTCTGTGCCTGACGTAGCATCATATCTGTGCTTCTTGTTGCGCCTCTCGTTGTATGAGTGCTTCTTGCAGTTGCATGTCCACGCGCCTCGTTGCTTCTCGTTCTTTCTGTCCATCTTGTAGCATCTGTTGCAACACAGACACACAACATGTCCCAGCGAATGTATGAAGAAAACAATTGCCACTCCCAATGAATGTACCACGCCTGTGTGTTTGAGAGTTAAACCAGCCACTTCAAGCATGCTTCTCTTGGTTAGAGACTTGTGCCTCTACCTACTGCCCCTGCATGCCTCACTAGATAAATTGTAAAAGTTAACATTTGACAGCAAACCACGCAAGACAACGATCATCTCCACGACTTGCTGGAGATACGACGGTTGTTAAAAACATAACTGCTGATTTTATTTTTATTTTTTGTAAAGAAAAACCATGATCCAAAACCCACTATGTGCACAACCGCATCGACAGTGAGATCATGCACTCCTTTGCCGCTTCCCCGCCCTTAAATTAGACTTCCGCTGCAGACTTGTCTCCCACAAACAACAGAAATCGCCATTGCGCTCCCACTCACTGTTCACCATGAAATACCAGGTTGCAGGAGGACGAACTACTCCAGGCCATGGGATTCACCAAGGAATTCGAGGTGCAGGCCCACGGCAACACCAAGTTGCAAGTGATCCACACCAACGAATTGCACAAGGCAGCCACCATCATCCAGCAGTATGAGCGACATCTTGAATTCGAGTGCCACAAGATCGTCGGAATTGATGTGGGGTACACCAACGACATTGGCGAAGATCAGAAACCAGCCCTTGTCCAGCTCTCCGTCGGCAAGGATCATCCGGTGCTGCTCTTTCAACTAAGCGTCGCCGACAAGAACTGCACCAGGTTCAACAACTTCCTCATCGATCCCAGGTACACGTTTGTTGGCTTCTCCATCGACGGTGACATAGAGATGCTCGGCCCCGTCGGATTGGAGATCGCCCACTTCGTCGACATCCAGAAAGAATGGAGGGTGCCTACAGCTACAAAGCCTCTGGACTCCCTTGGGGACGCCTCGGGCATCCTTGTCCACGACGTAGAGCTCACCAATGCAGAGCAGCAACGCTGGGCGCGCATGCCCCTGTCCATGAGACACACCGGGTACGCGGCAAAGGACGCTTACGCCGCATACGATATATGGAGCCGCCTCACCATCATCTAGGAAGGGCTTCGCCGGGTAAAACTCGACAAGGAGCAGACTAGGAAGCGCGCTAGGTCCTGTGGCGACTACGACTACTGAAGCAGGTGGTCCTGGCCAACAAAAATATCTAGAACATTGCTCACGCCATTCTCGATTTCTCATTACATTTGCTTTCTCTCAAGACTGCCGTTTTCTTGTTATAAATTTAGGTTTGCTTGTGTCGTAGTTAACCTTGTAGTTTGCTTGCAGTTTACATGTCTTTTGCACAAGTTTATTTCCAGTGCACCACATAGGCACTTATGTGCCTATGTGCCTCTGATACCAAGGGGACCGTGCGTAACTTAACTTCAAGTTGTTTTATGCAACATTCTGGACGTCAACCAAAAGATTTTCCTTCTCTCTAATAAATTCATTAACGAGGCCTAATGCCTTCGAAAACACATGGAGCTCATAGTCCATGCCCTCCGCAATGAAAACGTGTGAATGAAAGCTTCTTTAAAGCAGAGGCGCACCTCCATTAGAATCATGTCTGTGCCTCCAGTTTGTTACGTGCGTGCCTCTAAGTCAGGTAAAACCATGCCCCTGTCGTGCGTAACATGTTAAGAAAGATGCTGACAACAAAAACATCAGCAAACCTAGCATTACATCCACCCGTCGTAGAGGCACTAAACGTGACGTCATCGAAAACGCAGAGGTAGGAGCGTGCCTTACGGCCAGCTTCCGACATATCGGGTCTGAAGAATTGCTTCCTTCACCTCCGTGCCTCGACAAGAACGACGATCATGCTTGTAACAGTGAAGTGCATAGATGATACATTAAGGAGACATTAGGGACAACCTTGCACCTATTTCATACGTGACCGTACCCGTTTCGTCGGCACATTCATGCCTCTCACAAAAGTAATAGCCGTGCCTCTGCCACACATCATAGAAGTGAAAAAAAATTCTTTCTACACTTATAAAACCCGGAATGTCCTGCAAAAATGTCGAATCCCATCTTGCGGAAAAACCATGCAAGACGGTGCTTCTCAGAAGCACATCTGTGGCTTTTTTGCGCATGTTGTTGAATGCCTCTCTAGAATCTAACCATGTTGAAACCATATTCAAATCTAACCACACTGAAATCTCTAGAATAAAATATGTGCCCCAGTTGAGACGATTATTTTGTACTACTTGAAACTGCAATATATAATAAAACAATATAGTGTAATAAAACATACGGTTTCGACCCAAATATGGTACTGGAAACTGCAATTTGTAATAAAACATACACCTTCCGTCACAAATAATTGGTCAACCTTGTACTAACCAGTACACTGTGAATTGTACTGCCTGGTAAGAAGTTACTGCAAAGTTGACACATTTATTTTGGGACGGGGTAGTACTACTACTTAAGAAAAAAACATGATTGCTTGACATGGAAACGAAACTGTCTCCATTCTAACATCGACGATTGCTTGACATGGAAAGCATAAAAACCATGGAAAAGCAAACATCTACCAAGAAAACTACACTACTCGCCGCCGTCGGAGATGTCCACTATCTCCATTGTGACATCGACGCCATTGGCCTCCGCCTCCTGCTCCGCATCCAGCTCGTCGAAGAGATCATCGGTCTTCGCTTGTTCTTCCGGGAGGAAGCGCCTGTTGGACTCCACATATGCCTCATCTCGGATCGACTCCAGGATAGCAGTCTACTCCGCCATCAAGGTCGACTCACCGAGATAGAACTCTGCCTCGTCTTCCTCGTCCACGCCTTCCTCGTCGTCCTCGTCATCCTCGTCCATGCCTTCCTCGTCATCCTCGTCCACACCTTCCTCGTCGTGCTCCTCATCCTCGTCCATGCCTTCCTCGTCGTGCTCCTCATCACCCACCTATTCTTCCTCCATCATATATCCCCCCACTGGATCACCCCCCCCCTCATCTTCCTCCATGACATCTCCCCCCACTAGATCAACTCCCTGCATGAGCTCCGACGCACCCCCTCCACTTCCTCCACCTCCCCAATCTCCTCCGGCCCCGGTGAATCCGGAGACATGCCCACTGCGACCCAAGTGGCGTGCCTCGAATGGATGTCCTCCTGCAACTGAAAGCGGTGCTCGGGAATAAGCATCGCGTAAGTACTTATCTTGTGCCGAACCATGGTGGGGAACGTCACAAACGAAAAGAGGAAGATGGATGATTTCCTAGGTTTGCCGGTGAAAGAGGGAGAAGCAGGATGATGTCTAGTGGTGGTGGACGCCACTCGGCTTAAATAACTGCTCCTTGACCTCGGACGAGGAGCCGGAACGGTGACACACGGCGTTCACTTCACCGACGGATGAGACGGCCGTCGGTCCTTTTGGATTCCGCAACGTCGACACGTGGCGTTCACTCTATTAAATACCTCCACCTCCTCCAGAGCGGCGCCACCAGAGGAAACGCCCGTCGGACCCTTGGGTATCTGGAGCAGCGTTCACACGACGCCTGTCAAATGGTGGGGTTTCCGCAATCAACACACGAATGTGACACTGGGTAACGCATAACCGTGCCTGTCCTGGATTCATAGTTGTGCCTTTCAGTGCAAATGATTCAACAGAATCATTTGGAACACCAAGACAAACTAAAGTCACTCTACACAATGCCACGTCGTGCCTTCCTGGGACCCATGACCATGCAAAGAATATACCACACCAGCATCTCTGGAATAGGCCATTTCATGCCTCAGAAAGTACATAGTGAGTGTTCACATCTGAACCAATTCCGCTGGGACTCCCAAATTAAAGAAAGAACCTGACGGTGCCTTTGTGTGCTGAATGCCCGTGCCTCTCCGTCTAATCGAGTCGACGGAATCATTCGAAAGTCAAACACATGGGAAAGTGACTCTATATTATACGGAAGCATGCCTTTTAACGTTTCACGCCCGTTCTTTTGGCCCTTAACGCTGCCACGAACATCCACGCCATCGTTAGTGCACAAGTCATGTCACTGCCTGGTACAGAACCGTGGCTGTAGTCACTTCACGCCCATGCTTCTAAGAAAATAAGCGTCACGTAACTCAGCACAGAGCCGTGGATTTTAAAATCAAGGAAATTATGCTTTTAAACACCTCGACTCTCGAACCGGCCACTCGCAAAGTAAACATTTAGCGTTAACATCTAAACCCATTCCACTTTGTTTCAACAATAAACTTACGAAACGTGACTCTCCGACAGACTCAACCATGCCCTCATGGCATTCATGTCCGTGCCTTTTCTTCTTAACGAGTAAACGGAATCATTTCGAACACAAATACACCCGAACGTGACTCTATATAAAACCACGCCATCTGGAATACCAAGACAAACTAACGTCACTCTACACAATACCACACCGTGCCTTCCTGGGACCCATGACCGTGTGAAGAATACCACACCAGCGTCTCTTGAATAGGACATTCCCTGCCTCACAGAGTAAACAGTGGGTGTTCACATCTCAACCAATTCCGTTGGGTCTCCCCAATTAAAGAAAGAACCTGACGCTGCCTTTGTGCGCTGAACGCCCGTGCCTCTCCGTCTGAACGAGTCGACGGAATTGTTCGGAACTCAAACACACGGGAATGTGACTCTATATTATAGGGAAGCATGCCTTTTAGCTCTTCACGCCCGTGCCTGTGACCCTTAACACTGCCACGAACGTCCACGCCATCGTCAGTCCACAACTCATCGTTCGCGGCTGTATTCACTTCACCCCCATGCTTCTAGTAAAAGAAGCACGCCGCAACTCGGTACAGAACCGTGGCTTTTAAAAACAAGGATCTTACACATTCAAACAACTCGACTCTCGAATCGGCCACTCACAAAGTAAACAGCTAGCGTTAACATCTAAACCCATTCTGCTTTCTTTCCATGATAAACGTACGAACGTGGCTATGCGAAAGATGAAACCATGCCCCCATGGGATTCACCTGTGTGTGTGCCTATTTTTCTGAACTAGTCAACAGAATCATTTCGAACACAAATACAGGCGAACGTGACTCTATGTAAAACCACACCATGAATTTGTGGGATGCAAGCCCGTATCCGTGACCCGAAACACTACAACACACAAAGGCCACGAATGTACACGCCTACATCAGTACGCAAGTCATTACAATACTAGGTTCACAAAAGTGGTTGCAGAGACTTCACCTCCCCTGCATCATAAGTAACGGCGCCTAATTACAATGATACTCAAAACCAAAATACATTTTCTTAACAAGGTAGCTGACAGCGAAATTTCACAAGACAAGGTAAGAAACTCCACTCCGCTGCTTAACAACACCAGACGCACACAACAGACAGGGACGCTGCTGTATATCTAGTCCCCACCGACCTTCTTGTTGGTTTTCTCCCGGCGCAGTTCATCAATCTCCTCCTTCAGCGCCTTCATATTCTCTTCATGTCACTTCACAGCTGCGGCCGATTCCTGGAACGACCGGGTGTGCTCTTCAAGGAGATTTCTCATCCCAGCCGTAATTTCTACGATCCTGGCATTCGCCTTATCCAAATCTTCCATTGTTTCCTGGCAAAGCTTCTTCCATTTGTAGGTGATCTCCAGCCGCTGCTCGTACGTTTTGTCATCCTTTGGAATTTAAACCAAAGCATTCATCTCATCGACCAGATTGTTGAGGATAACTAACAAGGACCTCACAGCACTTGTCGTCGCCACCCCGCTCACCAGTCCCTTCTCTCTCGAGCCACAACTGCTCCCCAATTCTACAGCAGGGTACTTCTGTTCAAGAGCATGACGAAGACTAACCCTACCTCCAACTGACTGTAAATCAGTATCAGCAAGACACACCCGCATCAAAGTAGGAGTCAGTTGACCACAATAAATCATGTTTCACAAACTAAATCAAAGCAGCCGAAAGAAAGAAAAAACGAATGAAGGAGAAGCATAAACAGGGTGAACTTACAGACGAGGAACCCTTGCAAGCCGGGATCTCTTCCCGCGAGAGGGCACGGCGGTCCAGAGTAGTCTCCTTCTGCCCAGCCATGGCGGAGATGGTCAGTGAATAGGGATGAGCAAGAGGAAAGGAAGGCATGGCAGCGGACAAAGGGAGGAGTAGAATGTGGCTAGGGTTTCGAGACTCCGTCCATCCGCCTTAAATAGCCGGAGCCTAGCCTCGGACGATGTGCCAGAGCGGCGTCACCGGAGGAGACACCCGTCGGACCATTAGGTTTCTGGAGTGGCGCCACGTGGCGTTCACTCCCGAATACGAAGAGACGCCCGTCAAACCGTTGGGTTTCCGCAATAAACACACGAATGTGACTCTTGGTAAATCATAACCACGCCTCTCCGCACTGCACGGATGTGCCTGCCATCATGAACGGTTCAACGAAATCATTTGGAACACGAAAACAACATAACGTGACTCTTCACAATACCACGCCGTCACTTCCTGGGACCCACCACCGTGGAAAGAATACACCACAGCAGCTTCTCTCAAACAAGCCATTCTGTGCCTCACCGAGTAAACAGTGAGTGTTCACATCTGAACCCTTTCCACTGGGTTTCCGCAATTAAAGAAAGGAACGTGACTATGGGTAAGACCAAACGGTGCCTTTTCGTTGGGTTTCCATCTGATCGAGTCAACGAAATTATTCCGAACACAAACACAGACGAGCGTGACTCTATACAATACCACACCATGCCTGTGCCTCTCCCATCTAATCGAGTCCACGCCTCTATCGAGTATTATAAGAAACCTCAATAAAGAAGCGTGACTGTGCTTTTGAAAACAAGGAAACAAGCTTTTAAAAATAGCGTCTCTCACATCGGCATTCGGTGCCTCACAGATTCAACAGCAAGTGTGGGCGTCACAACCCATTCTGCTGGGTTAAAAAAACAAACGTGACTGTGCGTAACGCAAAGCTATGCCTCTATGGACTCACCGACCGTGCCTCTCCTAATTGAGTCGATGGAAGCACTCGGAACAGAAACACAGGGGAGCATGACTCTATATTATACGGCACCATGCCTCTTAGCGCTTCATGACCATGCTACACAACTCATGTCGTTGCCTGGGACAGAACCGTGGTTGTATTCACTTCACCCCCGTGCTTCTAATAAAAGAAGCGCGCCGCAACTCAGTACAGAACCATGGCTTTTAAAAACAAGGACCTTACGCATTCAAACAACTCGACTCTCGAATCAGCCACTCACAAAGTAAACATCTAGCGTTAACATCTAAACCCATTCTGCTTTCTTTCCATGATAAACGTACGAACGTGTCTATGCGAAAGAAGAAACCATGCCCCCATGGGATTCACCTACGTGCTTGCCTATTTTTCTGAACTTGTCACCAGAATCATTTCGAACACAAATACAGGCGAACGTGACTCTATGTAAAACCACACCATGAATTTGTGGGATGCAAGCTCGTATGCTTGACCCGAAACACTACAACACACAAAAGCCACGAACGTACACGCCTACATCAGTACGCAAGTCATTACAATACTAGGTTCACAAAAGTGGTTGCAGATACTTCACCTCTCCTGCATCATAAGTAACGGCGCCTAATTACAATGATACTCGAAACCAAAATACATTTTGTTAACAAAGTAGCTGACAGCGAAATTTCACAAGACAAGGTAAGAAACTGCACTCCAGTGCTTAACAACACCAGACGCACACAACAGACAGGGACGTTGCTGTATATCTAGTCCCCACAAACCTTCTTGTTGGTTTTATCCCGGCGCAGTTCATCAATCTCCTCCTTCAGCGCCTTCGTATTCTCTTCGAGTCGCTTCAGAGCTGACGTCAATCCCTCCAACGACCTAGTGTGCTCTTCAAGGAGATTACTCCTCGCAGTCGTAATTTCTACGATCGTAGCATTGGCCTTCTCCAAGTCTTCTCTTCTTTCCTGGTAGAACTGCTGCCATTCGTAGGTGACCTCCAGCAACTCCTTGTACGTTCTGTCAACCTTTACAATTGAAACCAAGGCATTCATCCCATTGACCAGGTTAATGAGAGTAGCTCCAACTGACTGTAAATCAGTATCAGCAAGACACACCGGCATCAAATTAGGAATCAGCTAACCACAATAATTCATGTTTCACAAACTAAATCAAGTAGGAGAAACAAAGAAAAAACAAATGAAGGAAAACCAGAAACAGGGTGGACTTACAGACGAGGAACCCTCGCCGGCCGGTATATCCTCCCGTGACAGGGCATGGCGGTCCGGAGAAGTCTTCTTCTGCCCAGCCATGGCGGAGACGGTCAAAGGATAGAGAGGAGCAAGAGAAATGGAAGACCTGGCGGCGGACAAAGGGAGGAGTAGGATGTGGCTAGGGTTTCGAGACTCCGTCTGTCCGCCTTAAATAGCCATAGGATCACCTCGGACGATGAGCCAGAGCGGCGCCACCAGAGGAGACGCCCGTCGGACCATTGGGTTTCCGGAGCGGCGCCATGTGGCCTTCACACCCGAATACGAGGAGACGACAGTTGATCCGTTGGGATTCCGCAATAAATGAATGAATGTGACTCTGCACCATGGCAGCATCTCTCGAACAAGCAATTCCGTGCCTCACCGAGTAAACAGTGAGTGTTCATACCTGACCCCTTTCCGCTGGGTTTTCGCAATTAAAGAAACGAACGTGACTGTGGGTAATGCCAAACTGTGCCTTTGTGGGATTGACGCCCGTGCCTCTCTATCTGATCGAGATGACAGAATTATTCCGAACACAAACACCGACGAGCGTGACTCTATACAATACCGTACCATGCCCGTGCCTCTCCATCTGATCGAGTCCATGCCTGTATCGAGAAATATACGTAACATCAAGAAAGAAGCGTGGTTGTGCTTTTAAAAACAAGGAAATAACTTTTTTTAGGGTAGGAAATAACCTTTTAAAAACAGCGTTTCTCACATAGGCCATTCGGTGTGTCACAGAGTCAACAGTAAGTGTTCGCATCTCAACCCACTCCGCTGGGTTACCCTAATTAAAGAAACGAACGTAACTGTACGTAATGCAAAGCTATGCCTTTGCGGGCTCACCGGCAGTGCCTCTCCTTCTGTTTGAGTTAACGGAAGCATTCAAAACAGAAATCAGGCAAGTGTGACTCTATTTAAAACCAGTCCATGCCTTTGTGAGTCTCACAACCGTGCCTGTCACCTGAAACATACACTCCATCATGAGTACGCAAGTCATGGCGCCACTTAACACAGAATCGTGATTCTTTGTAATTCCACACCATGCCTTTCTGGGATTCAGGCCCGTGCCTCGGACCCGAAATATTGCAACACAGAGAGCCACGAAAGTCCACGAGTTTAAGAGTACAAATCATGACCCTGCTTACAACAGAACCGAGACTACATGGACTTCAGGTCCGTGCTTTTCATATTTGTGTCTCTCGAATCAGCCATACTTTCACCTTCATGTTTTGGCACTGTGACATGCATTCTTTGCTTGAAAACCGTGACTTCTACATCGACGCGACTGCCTGCCTAACGTGACTCAGCCTAATGGAAAAACGTGCCTCCATAGACTCCACGCCCGTGCGTATCCAAGTGAACGAGTAAGCGAAATCATTTGAACCAAAACTACGCACGGTTCGCAAAAACATGCTCCCCGCGGGCGAACGAAGTGCCTCTGGTGGAAGCACAACCATGTGATGCATGACACTAGCCTACTCATCTACATGTACCAACAAATGAAATAACGCCCGTGCCTCTCTATCTGGTCGAGTCGACGGAATTATTCTGAACACAAACACAGACGAATGTGACTCTGTATAATACCACACCATGCATATGACTCTCCATCAGATCGAGTCAGTGCCTTTATCGAGTACTACACGCAACAACAACAAAGAATCGTGACTGTGCTTTTGAAAACAAGGAAAGAAGCTTTCAAAAACAGCTTCAACAGTCAGTGTTCGCATCTGAACCCATTCCGCTGGGTTACCCCTACTAAAGAAACGAACGTGACTCTGGCTAATAAGAAGACTTGCCTTCGCCAGATTCATGTCCATTCCTCTCCAACAGAATGAGTGAGTGCAATCATTTCGAAATACCAAAAGCATACACCCATGGTAATGTGACTCTGACTGTGCGTAATGCAACCCTATGCCTCTATCGGCTGACCGGCCGTGCCTCTCCGTCTGAACAAGTCGAAAGAAGCATTCGAAAAAGAAACATGGGCGAGTGTGCCTCTGTATAAAACAGCACCATGCCTTTGTGGGACGCACGCCAGTGCCTGTGACCCAAAATATTGCCAAGAGGCACGAAAGTCCACGTGTTTATGAGTACAAGTCATGACGCTACTTAGTACAGAACCGTGGCTATACGGACTTCAGGTCCGCATTTTGCTTGAAAAACGTGAGATCGTGATGTGCGTTCTTTGCTTGAAAAACGTGCCTTCTACATCCACGCGTCTGTGCGCCTAACAACCAAGGAACGAACCCTGACGGTGCCTTTGTGGGCTGAACGCCCGTGCCTCTCCGTCTGATCGAGTCGACGGAATTATTCAGAACACAAATGCACAGAAGCGTGACTCTATATTATACGGCAGCCTGCCTTTTAGCGCTTCACGCCCGCGCCTGTGACCCTTAACACTGCCACGAACATCCACGCCATCGCAAGTGTAAAAGTCATGTCGCTACCTGGTATAGAACTGTGGCTGTATTCAATTCACGCCCGTGCTTCTAATAAAATAAGCACCACGCAACTCAGCACGAAGCCGTAGCTTTTAAAAACAAGGACCTTACGCTTTTAAACACCTCGACTGTCGAACCGGCCACTCGCAAAGTAAACTTTTAGCATTAACATCTAAACCCATTATGCTTTGTTTCCATAATAAACGTACAAAACATGACGCTCCGACAGACACAACCATGCCCTCATGGCATTCATGTCCGTGCATCTTCTTCTGAATGACTCAATGGAATCATTTCGAACACAAATACAGGATACCATGTCGTGCGTTCCTGGGACCCATGACCGTGCGCAGAATATACCACACCAGTGTCTCTCAAATAGGCCATTCTATGCCTCAAAGAGTAAACAGTGGGTGTTCACCATCACTTCGAACCAAACTGTGCCTTTCTGTGATTAACGCCCGTGCCTCTCCATCTGATCGAGTCGATAGAATTATTCTGAAACTAAACACAGACGAGCGTGACTCTACATAATACCACACCATGCCTATGCCTCTCCACTCATCGTGCCTCACAGAGTATACAGAGTCACACTCGCCCGTGTTTCTGTCGAAACAGTGAACAATGGGTGTTCATTGTTGAAGCTGACCGGCCGTGCCTCTCTGTCTGAACGAGTCGACAAAAGCATTCGAAACAGAAACACGGGCGAGTGTGACTCTGTATAGAACAACCCATGCCTTTGTGGGCCGCACAATAGTGCCTGTGACCTGAAATATTGTAGAGAGGCGCGAAAGTCCACGCGTTTATGAGTACAAGTCATGATGCTACCTAGTACAAAAACATGGCAATACGAACTTCAGGTCCGTGTTTTTCTTGAAAATCGTGGCATCGTGATGTGCGTTCTTTGCTTGAAAAACGTACCTTCTACATCCATGTGTCTGTGCGCCTAACAACCAAGGGACGAACCCTGACGGTGCCTTTGTAGGCTGAACGCCCATGCCTCTCCGTCTGATCGAGTCGACGGAATCATTCAGAACACAAACACCAGGGAGCGTGACTCTATATTATACGGCAGCCATGCCATTTAGCGCTTCACACCCGTGCCTGTGACCCTTAACACTGCCACGAACGTCCACGCCATCGTCAGTGCACAAAACATATTGCTGCCTGGTACAGAACCATGGTTGTATTCACTTGACGTCCGTGCCTCTAATAAATGAAGCAAGACGTAACTCAGTACAGAACTGTGGCTTTTAAAAACAAGGAAGTTACGCTTTTAAACACCACGACCCTCGAATCGGCCATCCCGTCCCACACAAAGTAAATAATTAGTGTTAAGATCTAAATCCATTATGCTTTGTTTCCACAATAAACATACGAACGTGACTCTGCAAACCATGCGCCCATGGCATTCAGGTCCATGCTCTGCGAGTCAACAGAATCATTTCGATATCGAATAGGCCATTCAGTGCGTCACAGAGTAAACAGTTGGTGTTCACATCTGAACCAATTCCCCTGGGTCTCCCTAGTTAAAGAACGAACCCGACGGTGCCTCTGTCGGTGTAAATATGAACATGGTGTCCACGCCATCGTCAGTGCACAAGTCACATTGCTACCTGATACAGAATTGTGGCTGTATTCACTTGTGCCTCTAATAAATGAAGCGCGACGCAACTCAGTATAGAACTGTGGCTTTTAAAAACACACGACTCTTGAATCGGCCATCCCGTGCCTCACAAAGTAAACAGTTAGCCAACGTGACTCTATATAAAACCACACCATGACTTTGCAAGCCCGTGCCTGTGACCCGAAACACTGCAACACAGAAAAGCCATAAACGTACATGTCATACTTGGTCCAGGACCGTGGGTGCAGAGACTTCAGGTCCCATTCTTCATAAGTAACAACGCCTAATTACAAAGATACTGGAAACCAAAATATATCTTCTTAACAAAGTATACTGACAACAAACTTTCAAAAGACAAAATAAGAAACTCCAGCCCACTGCTTAACAACATCAGATGCACACAACAGCCAGGCACGCTGCTGTATACTTATTGCCCACCAAACTTCTTGCTGGTTTACTCCCCGCGCAATTCATCAATCAGCTCCTTCATATACTCGCAACCTTTCTTAACAGCTGCCCCCGATTCCTCCAACAACCATATGTGTTCCTTAAGGAGATTTTCCTTCTCAACCATAATTTCTACAATAGTGGCATTCGCCTTCTCCAAATCTGATCTTGTTTTCTCGAAGAGCTTCTGCCAACCATAGATGATCTCCATCAGCTGCTCGTAAGTGTTTTCAACCTTTGGAATTGAAACCAAGGCATTCATCTGATGGAGTAGGTTATTGAGAGTAGTTAACATGGAGTTAACAGTTTGTTCGCCTCCAAGACGAGTTAGCTTGCTTGAAGCGAAGCCAGGCCGCAAGGCCTCCCCATCGCCACGGGACCTCTTAGCACTTGCCATCGCCGCCCCGCTCACAATTCCCTTCTTCTTTCTCAAGCCACAACTGCTCCCCAATTCTACAGAAGGGGACTTCTGTTGAAGACCATGACGCAGCCTAACCCTAGCTCCTATTGACTGTAAATCAGTGTCAGCAAGACACACCCGCGTCAAATTAGGAATCAGCTAACCACAATAATTCATGCTTCACAAAATAAATCAAGTAGGAGAAACAAAGAAAAAACAAATGAAGGAAAACCAGAAACAGGGTGAACTTACAAACGAGGAACCCTCGCCGACCGGGATATCCTCCCGTGACAGGGCATGGCGGTCCGGAGAAGTCTTCTTCTGCCCAACCATGGCGGAGACGGTCAAAGGATAGAGAGGAGCAAGAGAAATGGAAGACCTGGCGGCGGACAAAGGGAGGAGTAGGATGTGGCTAGGGTTTAGAGACTCCGTCTGTCTGCCTTAAATAGCCAGAGGATCACCTCGGACGATGAGCCAGAGCGGCGCCACCAGAGGAGGTGCCCGTCGGACCATTGGGTTTCATGAGCGGCGCCACGTGGCCTTCACACCCGAATACGAGGAGACGACAGTTGATCCGTTGGGTTTCCGCAATAAACGAACGAATGTGACTCTGCAGCACGGCTCTCTGGGCTGCACGGTTGTGCCTGCCCTTGCAAATAATAATGTGACTCTTCACAATACAACGTCGTGGCTTCCTGGAACCGATGACCATGCAAAGATTATACCACAGCAGCGTCTCCCGAACAAGCCATTCCGTGCCTCATACCTGACCCCTTTCCGTTGGGCTTTCTCAATTAAAGAAATGAACATGACTGTCGGTAATGCCAAACCGTGCATTTGTGGGATTGACGCCCGTGCCTCTCCATCTAATCGAGTCGACAGAATTATTTGGAACACAAACACAGATGAGCATGACTCTATATAATACCACACCATGCCCGTGTCTCTCCATCTGATCGAGTCCACGCCTTTATCGAGTAATATACGTAACATCAAGAAAGAAGCGTGGCTGTGCTTTTAAAAACAAGGAAATAACCTTTTAAAAACAGTGTTTCTCACATAGGCCATTCGGTGCATCACAGACTCAACAGTGAGTGTTCGCACCTCAACCCATTCTGTTGGGTTACCAATTAAATATAGGCCATTCGGCAGTGCCTCTCCTTCTGTTTGAGTCGACGGAAGCATTCAGAACAGAAAACACGCGGAGTGTGACTCTATATAAAACCGAACCAAGCCTTTGTGAGTGTCACAACCGTGCATGTCGCCCGAAACGTACACTCCGTCATGAGTACGCGAGTCATGGCGCCACTTAACACAGAACCGTGATTCTTTGTAATTCCACACCATGCCTTTGTCGGCTTCACGCTCGTGCCTCTGACCCGAAATATTGCAACACAGAGAGTCACGAGAGCCCACGAGTTTAAGAGTACAATTCATGACCCTACATGGACTTCAGGTCCGTGTTTTTCATATTCGTGTCTCTCGAATCGGCCATGCTTTCACCTTCATGTTTTGGCACCGTGACGTGCGTTATTTGCTTGAAAAACGTGACTTCTACATCAACGCGACTGCGTGCCTAATGTGACTCAGCCTAATGGAAAAACATGACTCAATAGACTCAATGCCCGTGCGTATCCAAGTGAACAAGTAAGCAGAATCATTTGAACCAAAACTACGCACAGTTCGGCAAAACATGCTCCCCGCGGGGGGGACGAAGTGCCTCTGGTGGAAGCACAACCGTGCTCCTACTGCTAACACGTGACATCCATGACCTTAGCCTACTCATCTACATGTACCAACAAAAGAAACAACACGACGACAATGCAACGCATAAATGCCTTACAGATTCATGGCAGTACAAAAGGCCACATGCCCCAACTCAAAGGAAAAACACGCTACAAGCTCTCTACCTACATTCCAGCAACGTTCTTGATCGGATGGTGGGCGAGCACATCTTCAATCTCCTTTTTCATCGCCTCATAACTTTCCTCCATAGCAGCAAAGGAATCCCCCACCAGGCTCTTGTACTTGACGAGGACCTCAGCCTTCTCATCCATAAGCTGCCCCACTTCGCCCGACAGCTTCTGCACCAACGCATGGCTCTCCTCATACAGATTCTTCAAGCGGGCGGCCTCCCGATCCTTCTGGTCGATCTCGTTGAGAAGCTTATCATTCTCACACACAGATCGGACTATGAGACCAGTGGACTTCTCCACAGAGGCATTGCTCTGCTGTAGCAACTTCTCCAAGTGAGCGATGAACTGCTGCTGATTAATTAGCTCATCGAGCAAGTCGTCGCTAGCTAAGGAATTTTGTACTGCCATCTTGCCGAGATCGTCTCCATGGTGAATGCGCTTGTGGGAGGAATTGCATCCATGCGAGAGATTGTTCGACACCTGGGCAATGGGGCAGGATATTCCTGCCGCCGCTACGGCGTAGCGGCGGCACCTCTGCCTTCTTTCCGTGGCTTTTGTCCTTGCTGCCTGGTTGCTTGAACACCCAGAACCCCTCTTACCGGCCATGGCAAAAGCAAGGAGCTACCAGCAAGAAAGAGGTGCCTGTCTCTGGAGAATTGTGGACGTGGGGTGTTCGATGAGTAGGTAGCTTTTTATAACATATGCACACTAATCAGATGGTTAAACAGAGTAACCGACGCCTCGAATTCTCCCAATCTCTCTTAAATACCTCGAACTCTGCACGCCTGGGAAACACCAGTACTATCATTTTGTCTCCCCGTGCATTCGTCCACACCACAACCACTCAACTTCTTTCCAATGGTCCGTACATATTTAGCAGAAAACATCTCAAACATAGTTTACTTACTGTGTACGTCTGTCTGTATTCCAGAGAACTTACTGTCAAATTCATACCATTATCCATTGACATTTTTTGTTTTGAAATTATATTTATATCAAAATCTTACTCCAGGTGACTCGTTCATGACGCTACTTGGTACAGAACCGTGGCTGTACGGACTTCAGGTCTGCGTTTTGCTTGAAAAACGTGGCATCGTGATGTGCGTTCTTTGCTTGAAAAACATGCCTTCTACATCCACGCGTCTGTGCGCCTAACAAGCAAGGAACGAACCCTGACAGTGCCTTTGTAGGCTGAACGCCCGTGCCTCTCCGTCTGATCGACTCGACGGAGTTATTCGGAACACAAACACACGGGAGTGTGACTGTATATTATATGCCAGCCATGCCTTTTAGCGCTTCACGCCCGTGCCTATGACCCTTAACACTGCCACGAACATCCACACCATCGCCAGTGTAAAAGTCATATCGCTACCTGGTACAGAACCGTGGCTGTATTCACTTCACGCCCGTGCTTCTAATAAAAGAAGCTCCACGCAACTCTGCACGAAGTCGTAGCTTTTAAAAACAAGGAGCTTACGCTTTTAAACACCTCGACTGTCGAACCGGCCACTCGCAAAGTAAACTTTTAGCATTAACATCTAAACCCATTCCGCTTTGTTTCCATAATTAACGTACGAAACGTGACGCTCCGACAGACCCAACCATGCCCTCATGGCATTCATGTTCGTGCCTCTTCTTCTGAACGACTCAACGGAATCATTTCGAACACAAAATACAGGATACCATGTGTCGGTGCCAAAACCGGCGGATCTCGGGTAGGGGGTCCCGAACTGTGCATCTAGGCGGATGGTAACAGGAGACAAGGGACACGATGTTTTTACCCAGGTTCGGGCCCTCTCGATGGAGGTAAAACCCTACTCCTGCTTGATTAATATTGATGATATGGGTAGTACAAGAGTTGATCTACCACGAGATCAGAGAGGCTAAACCCTAGAAGCTAGCCTATGGTATGATAGTTGTTCGTCCTACGGACTAAAACTCTCCGGTTTATATAGACACAGGAGAGGGCTAGGGTTACACAGAGTCGGTTACAATGGGAGGAGATCTACATATCGTATCGCCAAGCTTACCTTCCACGCCAAGGAAAGTCCTATCCGGACACGGGACAAAGTCTTCAATCTTGTATCTTCATAGTCCGGGAGTCCGGCCAAAGGTCATAGTCTGGCCATCCGGACACCCCCTAATCCAGGACTCCCTCAGTAGCCCCTGAACCAGGCTTCAATGATGACGAGTCCGGCGCGCAAATTTGTCTTCGGCATTGCAAGGCGGGTTCCTCCTCCGAATACTTCATAGAAGATGTTGAACACAAGGATAGTGTCCGACTCTACAAAATAAGTTCCACATACCACCATAGAGAGAATAATATCTGCACAAATCTAATCTGCTGACGTATTCCGTAGCATGATGTCATGCCACAGCCAAGCCTTCATTTGAATCGTTTTGCCATCCCACCTCAGCGCGTTTAGCGAGGCGGTTTCCTTGGCACGTCTTGTTAAAGCAGAGATCGTGTCCCCTTATTCCGGGATTCTCATCAATACGGGCATGGGTAACCCAACCGTGCCATCAATCGCGGCGCTTGGGAGATAAGCGATCTTTACTAGGCTGGTGGGGGCACGCAGCTTCGGCCGCCCATATAAGGGGATAAGAATTCACCCTTTCAATCTACGCCTTCTTCCTCCTTCGCTTATCCATTTCCGCGCACTCGAGCTCCAGCGCCCAAGGCACTTCCCACCTCAACCTTCTCCAATCATGTCCAGAGCGGGAGGTAGATGGATGGCCTCCACCGTCACGGAGGGGCACATCAAAAAGTTGAGGAAAGTCAGATACTTGTCTAACGACATCACGAACCGGCTCCCAGATGAGGGGCAACTCATCCCCACCCCTAGGCCCCATGAGATGGTGGTGTTTCTCACCCATTTCCTCCACAGACTGGGCTTCCCACTTCACCCATTTGTCTGGGGGCTCATGTTCTACTACGGCCTGGATTTCCATGATCTGGCCCCGAACTTTATCCTGAATATCTCAGCGTTTATCGTCGTGTGCGAGGCCTTCCTCCGCATCAAGCCTCACTTCAGCCTATGGCTGAAGATCTTCAGCGTCAAACCAAAGGTCGTGGGTGGCCAGCAAGCGGAGTGCGGAGGTGCCATGGTGGGGAAGATGCCCAACGTCACATGGCTCGAGGGCTCCTTCGTGGAAACCATCAAAGGGTGGCAATCGGGGTGGTTCTACATCACCGAGCCGCGTGATCCTGAGTGGGTAGCGGCCCCCAAATTCCAATCTGGCATCCCCACACGGCTCACATCTTGGAAAGAGACGGGCCTGTTGTGGGGTAATCTGGAAGAGGTGACCGGACTCCAAACCTGCGTCCAAGACCTGGTGAACAAGAAGGTTAAACTTGTCAACATAGTCCAGGCCATGCTCTTCCGTCGGATCCTCCCGTGCCAATGACCGGCCTTCAACTTGTGGGAGTTCGACCCGGCCCAGCACTAGACTTTGTCTAGGCTCTTTGACACAAAGCACGAGGACGCCTGGAAGGTGCTATTCAAGAGCTCCGAGGTCTCCCCTCCCGTCACCGAGGATCGCGGATTCTGCGCCAAGCACCAAGCCACCAAAGTAAGCTTATTTTTATCCTTTACAGGACACTTGATTTTCATAGTTTGACTCTATGCAGGATCTAAACTCCCGCTCCTTTAACAGGACTGGAAGAGGACGTCCAAACAGTTTGACTGTCCGACCCCTTTGCCCGAAGGCCCAGCAGATGCACGCTTGACGAAGCTGCTGGTTCCGGCACCTCACGTGGTGCTGGAGAAGAAGGCCAAGAAGAAGGCCACGGGGACTCGAAAGAGTTCCCGACGCCTGGTAGTGTCGGATTCATCGCTCGACGACCCTGAAGCGTCCTCCGCCTCCGAAGACGAGGAGGAGGAGGAAGAAGAAGCCTCTTCCCGTCCAGCGGGGGAGGAAAGAAAAGGAAGGCCACCCCAACTGGGGAGGCCGGAGGGTCCAAGAAGGGGAAGACCCTTCTTCCGGACTACGCCTCCGATGCCGACGATGGCGTAGAGGAATGGCCATCTAGGGCGAAGCCCCTAGCAAAATCGTAAGTATCAGGATTCCAGAATAACTTATGGCGTTCCCCTATTGTATAGTGCCTTCTGACGCCGAATTCAATCATGCAGTCCGCCCAAGGCTCAGCTCGGCGATTCGTCGAGCGGCTCCCTGGATTCATTGGATGTGAATAGCGCTTCACTCCCGACGGCCTCCTCCCCTTGCCCTACGGACGATGCCGAGGTGGAGTCCCAAAAGGGACTAAACCAGGAGGAGGTGGTCCTGGAGGCGCTGCAAGGCGACCTCCCGGACTCCAGGCCCAAAGGGGATGAAGCCCCAGAGGGATCTAAGTCCGGCCCTGGGCCGGACACCGCTCCGGAACCTTCAGTGGTTCCGGAGTCCGGCAGGCGGCCCCTTCGCAAGAAGGGCAAGCCTACGACGCCGGCAGCCTCCGTCCAACCGGAGGCGCCGGACAATTTGCTGGAGGCGCTTAACGGCGCCTCCATCGACGAGGAGCACCGCACTGTTATGAGTGCGGTGATTCAGAAGGTTCAGTCCGCCAAGAGCAGGCTGACAGAAGCCTGTACCAGCCTTCTAATAGGCTTTGAGGTATGTATTTAAAACATATAAAAATGTTACCGCATAGACAGTAGCCCTTGATGCTCAGTTTGGTGTTCGGAAAGAAAAGCCAGACTGAGGATCTAAAAAAGATATACGCAGGAGTCTAACATAAATATGTCAATATGGGAATGCAGGCTGCGCTGCTGACCTCTGCCACACTGACTGCGGAGGTCGATGCATTAAAGCAGAGCCTCGAGCAGTCTGAGAACGAGCTCGGCCGTGCCAAGAAGCAGCTCGAGGACAAGGAAGGTATGTAATACCTTATGTAAGTATATAAAAAATAACTGGTTGCAAATAATGACAGGACCAACGTGAATGTTGCAAGGGCCACAACCGAGGTGGTGACCCTGAAGGAAGCGCTGTCCAAGGCCAAAGACAATGCGTCCATGGAGCGCACTGAGTGAGAAAAGCAAGAGGCGCGGGTGGCAGAGGTGCGGCAAGAGCTCGATGCTCTCGTGAAGAAACATGAGAGTTTAGAGCTTGACTCGAAGACTCGAGAGTCCGAGCTTGCCTTGGCACTTGAAAGCGCCAAATCTGCCAAGGCCGAAGCCCAGAAAGCCCTCCAGGAAATTGAGGCGATGAAAAGGATTGCGGCGGGTAAGGCATTCTTTATGCAAAGCAATCACGTGAAAGTAAATTACCTGTTACTTACCCGAATCCGGAGCTCTCCAGGAGCATTCGCAGATCTGCCCCGTAGTGTATCCGATGCCGCCGCATTCTACTGGGCCGAGGAAGGGAGCTCGACGGAGAAGGTGTTCTGGTCCCAGTATGCTGGGGCCGGACAACCGGTGCCCCTGAGCGACCAGCTGAAGCTGCTGGTCGAGCTTCATAAGGCAGCCGAACAGGCCATGAAGGGCCTGATAGGCCGGCTGTGGCCTGGGGAGGCCATGCCTTTGAGCTAGTTTGGGCTGGTGCGACGGCTGTTGGATGCCTGTCCCCAGCATGAAGTCATCAAGCGCTCCGTTTGCATCAAAGGCGCCTGTAGGGCTTTTGCCCGTGCTAAAGTGCACTTGGGCAAGCTGGATGCTGAGAAGCTGGTGACAGAGGGGCCACCGGAGGGGAAGGAGCATCGCAGGCCCGAGATCTATTATGAGGGAGTCCTGAAGGGTGCCCGTCGTGTGGCGGATGAATGTACCAGGGATGTAATTTTTGAGTAAACTCGCTCGTGTTTATCCTGTGCGCTGAAAACTTGTTCATATGCGCTAAGCAACGCTTTTTGAATTTAAAATATTACCTTCCGTGCGGCCGTTTATTAAATCTGAGAGATGCAAGTCGTTGGCTTCTACCCCCATGCCACGAGTGCTGGGGTGTTCGGGATAAACCTGAGCGCTCTTGTTCCCATTCTTGGGTCCATCGAGGGAGGCGCTCAGCACAACGAACAAGGCAACCGGACTTATGATGCTTTATCACTCTCACTTAGCCATAGAATTCTATAATTTTAAATTTCGGCGAAGCCCCTAGTATTCGGAAGACCGAGTTCGGGGCGCTATCCACGCCTAGGCCGGACAAAGCCAGATCCTCGCTCTAAGCGGCATAAGTCTTTAAGGACTCGAAAAACCTCTCGAACAGCGACCGTCTCTTGCCCTATCATGACGGTCAGTTTTAGCTTTCTCTACTGAGGTGTTAACCCAGCTCAACTGGGGCACAATGGCAGTAGTTCTCCCAGCTCTACCTTAGCCGACATAGCGGAACGTAAGGTACCAAAACATAGGAGTCGGGCAAACCCAACTATTGACCCAAGACATGATTCGGAGCCGATGCATATAATGTTATAAGTTCAGGGTGCCGCACTCATGAGAGTGTTCGGTCTTCTCACACCGTATTATGGGGTACTTAAGCCCCTGGTGTATTGGCCGTACCAAAGTGTACGGTTGCATAATGTCATAACTGAGCATATTTATATAAAAAATGAGTGCAATAATAGACAAGAGCTATGTATTGTTTATTAAAAGGGCTGCTATAAGAGCAGAACGATACAAATAGTGCGGTACGCAAGAGATGGGATTATTTGACATGTCCCCCTCCAGGGGCAGGCTGCGAGACTTTAAGTAAGACAAGTATTTAGCTCGTTATAAAGACCACCTGGACATTTGACGTGTCCTGTTGTCTCCCTGGCTGTTGTATCGTGTGTTTGGAGATTGTACTGCCGGACAGGCCTTCCGAATAGTAGAGTCCTGAAAGTATATATAAAAAAAAGAAATGGAAAAATCGGGAGCCCCTAGTGCGGTTGAGCCGCATTCTGGGCGTGCCATGGTTGTGCCCCAACCCTTATGCCCATGGTATTTCCAGAGCGTAATTATGTACGCGTGGTACTGGTATCGCAATCTCGCGAGGGCTGGGGTTGGGGCCGCACTGCTATGCTTGCTCGGAACGTGCCAGACGGTTTTGTTGTAGGTTACTTCGGGCCCGTTTGACGTTGTCCGGGCGTTTAACAGCCGGACTGGAGAATTTCCTTGAGAGGCTACTTTGTACTTCCGCCGCCAGGGCCGCCGTGTGCTCCTCTGTTCGGAGAGAGTGTTCGGTGTTTCCATTGACCGTAATGACTCCGCGAGGGTCTGGCATCTTGAGCTTGAGATATGCGTAGTGCGGCACTGCATTTAATTTTGCAAATGCGGTTCGTCCAAGCAGGGCGTGATAGCCACTGCGGAACGGGACTATGTCGAAGATTAACTCCTCGCTTCGGAAATTATCCTGGGATCCGAAGACCACTTCAAGCGTAACTGAGCCTGTATAGCTGGCTTCTACACCTGGTATGACGCCTTTAAAGGTTGTCTTTGTGGGTTTAATCCTTGAGGGATCTATACCCATTTTTTGCATTGTATCCTGATAAAGCAGGTTCAGGCTGCTGCCGCCGTCCATGAGGACTCTAGTGAGGTGAAATCCGTCAATGATTGGGTCTAGAACCAATGCGGCGAATCCGCCGTGACGAATGCTAGTGGGTGGTCCCTTCGATCAAAAGTGACCGGGCAGGAGGACCATGGGTTGAACTTTGGGGCGACTGGCTCGAACACATAGACGTCCTTAAGAGCACGCTTCCGTTCCCTTTTGGGGATATGGGTTGCATATATCATGTTCACCGTCTGCACTTGTGGGGGAAAGCCCTTCTGTCCTCTATTGTTCGGCGGCCGGCGCTCCTCCTCGTCGTCGCTATGCAGCCCCTTGTCTCTATGTTCAGCACTTAACTTGCCTGCCTGCTTGAACACCCAACAATCCCTATTGGTGTGATTGGCTGGTTGTTCGGGGGTGTCGTGTATCTGGCACGAGCGGTCGAGTATCCGGTCTAAACTGGACGGGACTGGAGTATTTCTTTTGAATGGCTTTTTCCGCTGACCGGGTTTAGAGCCTCTGAATCCGGCATTAACTGTCGTATCCTCAGTATTGTCGCCGTTAATGCGGCGCTTGTGCTTGTTACAACGCGACTTGCCATTGTTGTCCTTGGTATCCGAATTACCAGGGCTCTTGGTCATGTTATTGCTTCCAGCTAGCCAGTTGTCTTCTCCCGCGCAAAAGCGGGTCATGAGTGTCGTGAGGGCTGCCATAGATTTCGGCTTTTCCTATCCTAGGTGCCGGGCAATCCATTCGTCTCGGATGTTATGTTTGAAGGCTGCAAGGGCCTCCGCGTCCGGACAGTCGACTATTTGATTTTTCTTGGTTAGGAACCGCGTCCAGAATTGTCAGGCCAATTCCTCTGGCTGCTGAATTATGTGGCTTAGGTCATCAGCGTCTGGTGGTCGCACATAGGTGCCCTGGAAGTTGTCAAGGAATGCGTATTCCAGGTCCTCCCAGCAACCAATTGACTCTGCTGGCAAGTTGTTAAGCCAATGCCGAGCTGGTCCTTTAAGCTTGAGCGGGAGGTATTTGATAGCGTGTAGGTCATCACCACGGGCCATCTGGATGTGAAGGAGATAATCCTCGATCCATACCGCAGGATCTGTTATGCCATCGTATGATTCGATGTTTACGGGTTTAAAACCCTCGGGGATTTGATGATCCATTACTTCATCTGTGAAGCATAGTGGGTGTGTGGCGCCTCTATACTGGGCTATATCACGACGCAGCTCGGATGAGCTTTGTCTATTGTGTTCGGCCTGGCCGTATCTGCCATATCCGGCGTGACGGTTATCGTCACGTGTCGTGGGGCACCCACGCGATCCGTAGATCGATCTTGTTTGCCTTGCCTTGCCTTGTCCTCCAATATGTCTCGATCTGTCCGGGAAGTAACTATTTGGGTTCATTTAGACCATAGAGTTTGGAAGCTTTCCCCGAACTAAATCCTCAGTATTTTCCTCCCATGTTGATCGGAGCTGAGGTTTCATGATCATGCTTAGCATGACAACCCAAAGAAAGGAACCGATAGCGGGATTATTTTCTTTGGATGATGTTTCTTATGTTAAATAATAAATATAACATGTCTCTCGTGTACCTTTGTTTATAAAACCGTATGGCCGGATTGCCTTGTTTGCCGTAAATCTTTTCCCTCATAAAGGCTTTAGAAAGTAGGACAAACACCCCTCGGCTGCTGGCCGAGGAGGTTGAAGTCGATGGTCGATCAACAAAGTTTTGTACAATGCGGATCCGAGCATTAATGACGCAAAGTACTTGGATACATAGAGTCATTACATACAATTTGTGATTGTACTATGGATATCGATCCTTAATTTGGCCTCCCGTGCCCGCATTAAGGCTCGGGGGCTACTGGGCTTCGGGCTTATTATTTACAAATATTAAAAGGGCACATCGATCCCCTGATCTGGTGTTGCCACCCGACCAGTATCTCGGGGGCTACTGCATTGACAATCCAATGCAGAAAATTTAAAATGCAATATAGTTGTCGAGGAGATTATTATCCTCAGGTTGGTCGGCCGCACCCAACCTGAGTCCCGAGGACTTTGCACACCGCGTTTCTATTCCTAAGTATGCTGCCAAGCTGGGAATTGATCCTCATGCTGATTTTATGAATCGACCTGAGTTTCACGGGCTACTAGGGTCAGCGGTTTGATTTTTTCCTCCAGGTGCATCCCGGATATTAGGCCAACACACACCTTGAGGGCTACTGGCTGTACATCTCCACAGAGATTACATTACACAATACTGAATTAAATTCATAAAAATCAGCCCATGGCCGAGGTGGTGCACCACCTCGGATACAGTCCAGCGTTGGAGCTCGACTACAATAGACACCCCGGAAGCAGTTCGGCATAAAGCTCGGATGCCAGTGGCTGGCTCCGTAGAGGGAATTTCTGGCATTAAGCTCGGCTAAACTCCTTCAACCTTTTTGAACCAAGGTGATCTATGACACCTCGGATACAGTCCGGCGTTGGAGCTTGGACACAGTCCGGCGTTGGAGCTTGGACATAGTCCGGCGTTGGAGCTCGGACACATTCCGGCGTTGGAGCTCGGAAGCAGTCCGACATTGGTGTTCGACTGCTAAAGATACCTCGAATGCAGTCCGGCGTTGGAGCTCGGATGCAAGAGGACGCTGCCGCCCGGGAACAACTTCAAACCCGAGGTGTGGCATAAAAATAACAAGGCATTGATAGAGGCCGGAAACTTAAAGGGGCTCCTCGGATACCCGACGTGTAAACTCTTCGGATGCACTTCGGCGATCCTCAAGATCGAAGATGAGAAGATTTGTTGAACCAGTTTTCAAGACCAACGACCGAAGGTGAAGAATAGTTCAGAAGAATCGAGGAGCGTCCCCAACTTGAAGATCGGTTCAGGGGGCTACTGACAGTGTCCTGGACTAGGGGGTACTCACTACGTCGTCTCCCGATCAGTTGGATTGGGCCGAGGATTCCCATGGCCTTATACTCATGGGCCAGTTCGGACAACCCCTGCCGCATACAAGGAAGACTCCACAAGACTTGGTGCCCAAGACAAGGACTCTTCTAAACCCTAGGCCTCCGGTATCTTATATAAACCGAGGCCAGGCTAGTCAATAGACAATCTCATATTCATTACTACAATCTCGTGGTAGATATGTGTACTTTGTACTACACCCATATGAATACAATCAAAAGCAGCATGTAGGGTATTATCTCATCAAGAGAGCCCGAAGCTGGGTAAAACCCCGTGTCCATGTTACCATCACTCCAAGACGCCTAGCTTAGGACCCCTACTACGAGATACGCCATATTTGACACTGACACACGTGCCTTTGTGGGCCGCAGACAGTGCCTGTGACCCGAAATATTGCAGAGAGGCGTGAAAGTCCATGCGTTTATGAGTACAAGTCATGATGCTACCTAGTACAAAAACGTGGCAATACGAACTTCGGGTCCGTGTTTTGCTTGAAAAACGTGGGATCGTGATGTGCGTTCTTTGCTTGAAAAACGTGCCTTCTACATCCACGCATCTATGCGCCTAACAACCAAGGAACGAACCCTGACGGTGCCTTTGTGGGCTGAACGCTCGTGCCTCTCCGTCGGATCGAGTCGACGGAATTATTCGGAACACAAACACACGGGAGTGTGACTCTATATTATACGGCAGCATGCCTTTTAGCACCGCACACCCGTGCCTGTGACCCTTAACACTGCCACGAACATCCACGCCATCGTTAGTGCACAAGTCATGTCGCTGCCTGGTACAGAACCGTGGCTGTATTCACTTCACGCCCGTGCTTCTAATAAAAGAAGCGCCACGCAACTCAGCACAAAGCCTTGGCTTTTAAAAACAAGGAGCTGACGCTTTTAAACACCTCGACTATCGAACCGGCCACTCGCAAAGTAAACTTTTAGCGTTAACATCTAAACCCATTCCGCTTTGTTTCCATAATAAACGTACGAAACGTGACGCTCCGACAGACCCAACCATGCCCTCATGGCATTCATGTCCGTGCCTCTTCTTATGAACGACTCAATGGAATCGTTTCGAACACAAATACAGGATACCATGTCGTGCCTTCGTGGGACCCATGACCATGCGCAGAATATACCACCCCAGCGTCTCTCGAATAGGCCATTCCGTGCCTCACAGAGTAAACAGTGGGTGTTCACCATGACTTTGAACCAAACTGTGCCTTTCTGTGATTAACGCCCATGCCTCTCCATCTGACCGAGTCAACGGAATTATTCTGAACACAAACACAGACGAGCGTGACTCAATATTATACCATTTCCAAATAACAATCTCAACGGAATCATTTCGAACACAAATACAGGAATTAACTTGCACGCGTCTCTAGGTGACACCTTAGTGAAAATGTCTGTAACACATGCAGGCACGAACGTGACTCGCCCTAAAATCAAACAGTGCTTCCCTGGAACGCTGCACCGTGACTCTCCACAACAAAGCAACGAGTTGACGAGGAAAACATTTACATACACAGCGTTACGAATGTACCTGTTGCATTAGTAACACAGTGCCAACTCGGCTTCACTTCCACGCACCTCACAGTGACTCGCCAGAGAAAATTCACTTAACACACGCGTGGACAAACGTGACTATGGCTAATAAGAAGACTTTCCTCCACCGGATTCATGTCCATTCCTCTCCAACATAACGAGTGAGCGGAATCATTTGGAAATACCAAAAGCGTACACTCGTGGTAACGAGACTCTGACCAATGCGAACATGCTTCCCTTCTTGAGTTCATGTCCATGCCTCTCCGATTGAACTGGCGACTGGAATCACTTGGAACACAAAGAACCATGAAACGTGACTCTGAGTAACGCCAAACCATGCCCCTGTGCATCACACAACAAAACTAAAATCAAGAAATACTAACATCCCACAGACTAAGAGTTAAGAAGGCAAGCAAAAAACAAGCTCATCGAAGTACAAAGAAAGTTGCACCACTCTTGATGTCCAAATGGACGGTCTAAGATTCAAGACGCTTTGCTTTTTTCCATAGGAGGATGAGCGCTGGTGGCCTCATTTCCACGCGCCTCACCATGAAACATCATAGAAAACGTTTGTAACACTCACAGGCATGAACGTGACTCTGCATAACACCAAACCATGCCACCGTGGATGTCGCCACACTAAAATAAAAACGCTCCGGCAGTTGAGCAAGCAAGGAAAAAAACAAGCACATCAAAGCCCATAGAAAGTTACACCAATCTTGATGTCCATATGGACGGTCGAAGATTCGAGACGGTTTGACCATTTCCCTTTCTCCCTCCACTACTTTCTTGCTTTTGCTTTCGCACCAAAAATGTCGAACACTTCAACAGTTCCCCTCTCTTGAACACCCTCGTCTCTCCTTCTGCCCCCATTATCCAATCCAGCAGACCAACCAGAAATCCAAATCGTGTTCGCCTCACCCACCAGCCGCCATCCACTTCGAGATACAGGCAGTCGGTCGGTGCCCGCGAAAGCATCAAAAACCTCTCCCGGCAGCGGCGGCGACTGAAGGCGACGACCCGTGCTCGCGGCGGAAGTACCAACAGAGAGCAAGGACAAAAACAAGCCAATGGATGCGATGAATCGCTCACAAGCAATCGAAGGTAAAATAAATATTAATCTATTACATTCCATTACCGCAGGTCGATCAAAGCGATTTTCCCCCTTTTTGACGGACACGAACCCTAACCGCCACACAAAACCGTGTTTCCAAAAAGTCTTTCTAGACTTTTCTAGCAAAATTGAAATAAGGTAGGCACATGTCCAATAGGATGCTACCCTTACCCGTCACAGAAATCTGCTCGCAACAAATTTGCCTAAAACGTACTGTGCATGCCAGAACTATCTAGGACACCGCTCTAGATTCAAACCATGAGAGCATCCTTAAATTCAAAACCTGGTATTCACATGAGATTCTATATATCCGTTGATTGTACCTGTTTCAAATTACGTGCCTCTCTTGTATTAACATCCGTGCTCCAATAATAGATCTAGCTGTGTGCTTATAGCGTGAACCAACCTGTGCCTCTCCAACAATGTCGTTTTTTTGTCCACGGGATGTATCTCCTCTTTTTGCTGTGAAACTCAATTATGCTTCTACTGCTGCTAACGTCTGGGCATTTTTATGCAGCAAGGACTGGTAATAAGGAAAACAGAGTACCTACGGGACAGCCTGCCGTGCAGCAAGGTACTATAAAAGGCTCACACAATCCATATAACAAAAACTATGTAGCATACGTCCACAAAATCCTGGGAAATTACACTTCGATGAAATTTTTCACACACTGTGTGTATTATTATTCATCCGAGAGCATTTTATCTTACAATCTAAACCTTACAGTTATTGCTCCAATTTACAGAATATCATTTGTAGTGTATTTTTTCCTATAAAAAAAGACTTCCCCTCACTGATATGGACTTGACAGCAGACTTACTGCTCACACCTGGTGCTAATTTCTATCACTGATTGGCCAAACCAAGAGTTAGTGGCAAGACTTGATATAACAAGAAAACAATGGATTGATCGCCTTTTAGGTCAGGAAAGGAAAGAAAAGGGCTATCTTATGAATCTATGTAGATTAAGCTTCAGATTCTTTTTGTGTAGCCGTGGAAGACATAGTTTTAAAACTATATCGCATTTATTTCGATGTTACTTCATAATCCTTTTGTTACATAATCATCGTGCAGGTGTCGGGGAAGGAGATATTGAAACGATTTTGTCTGGACTTAATAGTTCATATCCAGAAAAACCAATCATCTCTCGTGACTCGTCAGAAAAAAGAACGAAGCAGAACAGGGACAGTGAAGCACCCGAGAAAGTGCCAGCACTAGCTTCCAGCAGGGAGGGCAACAAAAAGCAAGTGACTAGCAGCAGAAAAGAGGAGCAATCAGAAACCAAGATTGTCGTTCCTCCTAGAGCAAAAAGACAAAAGAGAAGGGACAAAACTCAACTCATCAGCGACGGTGCTACCTTGAAGCAGCAGCAGCCAAGTCCTCTAATGATACTCCCGCCAACAGTTCCACGTGCCGACAATGATGTAAATAAAGACAAGAAGAAAAACAAAAGACAACGGTTGGAAGAAGACAAGGATGATGCCAGCAAAGAGTCAAAGCGTGATGCTGCCGACGATGATGATGTCATTCATACACAGGGCGATGGCGCCGCAGGGGACAACGGTGGCGCCGCAGAGGACAGCAACGATGATGTAAAACCCATTTTCTCCATAGATTTTTGCTACTGCTTTTCACCCATGAAAACAAAACCATCCTCTATAAGAAAACCCTCTTTTTCTCAACAGGTAGAAACAAGACACAAGCGCACAAAGAGAAGAAAGACAACTGGAAAAGAATTGGCAGCACCAACGGATGATGAACAGAAGGCAACAACAAATAAGGACAAATGCGAGATAAAGGGAGGAGCAACATTTGATAATGTCAATAGAGCATGGAAATTACTTGAGGAACGTCACCGGCAAGATGTTAGGAAAGCCGGGTTTGGAAGCATAGAGGAATGCCAAATAAAGCACTCCATCTGCAAACCGCTTGCAGCACACATCTACGACAAACTGGACATAGGAACCATGAAAATAAAGTTTGGTGAAGCTGATCAGCAGAAAGAAATCATAATAACAAAGGAGGGCATCCAAAAGGTGTTTGCATACCCAAACGGTATGCAAAGGACAGCACCAAGGCCAAAGATTTCCACCGAAACAATGAGCGAACTGGTCACAAAACTTGGCCTCAAGAAAATGGATTTCCATCATGACGATCTGTTTAAAGAACTAAAAAAATTGGTGAAACAAGATGTCGAACAATCAAACAGGAAATTAGTTAAAATATTTTTCCTTATTTTTTTCCACAACATTGTCTGTGGAACAACCTCCCCTACCTTCAGCAAACAAGCTATTATGGTCAAGGACTTGGACTATACAGAAATGGCAAAGATGGATTTCTGCCAGGTAATCATCGAAAGTATTAGGGAACGAGCCAAGATATGGCAGAAGCACAAGTTGTTGCCTCGGGAAGAAAAGAACAAAAAGCATCTCAATGGTTTGGCACAGGGACCAGTAATAATGTACCTAGACTGCCTGATGCTTCCAACCGACACAAAACAAATGCGCAAGATTGCCAAGACAATGGACAAGACATCGTTACCGCGAGCAAACCACCTAAAAGAGAGTGACCTAAGGAAAATAGCTAGAGCAGACATGAAAAAGGACGGAAAAGCACGACCAGATGACTATGAATTTGGCAAGATACAGGTATAGCCCTATTGAATATATATGCATTATCCCTTATAAAAACGGTTTCCAGTCTAACCAATTCCATCCTGCAGAAATAATGCAGACATGGAAAGGAACAGCAGAGAGGATCTTCTATGCCAACACAACAACACCTTCGTATTCAATACAGATGATACCAGCACAACAACAGGAGCACCAGCAAACGACCAAGCTACTACCACCTCCAACCAAGCGACAGGACGAAGCACATGTCAGCACAAGTGGAAGCAAGGAACCAGTCACAGGCACCAGCACAGGATCATATGAAATATTTGGAAGGATAGAAGAAATGTTGAAACAAGTACTCGATGAAACAAAACAGATACCCAGAATAGAGACCAGGACTAGACACCAATGCAGCGAACAAGAGAAGGAATTATATGAAAGAATGAAGAAGACAGTGGTGCAACAAACAACGGCCATGATTGATTCTCTCGAACAACTTAGAGAATTTCAGGACATTGTTTGTAGAGTGAGCTTTCAAGAAGAGACGACGCTGACGTTGCAGGATCGAGCAGACGCAGGAGACACAGCTGCACTTGTACATGGCAACCACACGAAAGAAGTCGTAGCCGCAGCAGAACCAGGAGGGAGGAGAAAAAGAAAGAAGGAAAAACAAGACCAACAAAACAAACATGAAGGGAAGAAAAGAATAACAAAATCAAGGACAAAGAACTCGAGAATTAGCCAGAGGGAGACAGAAGAACATAACAAGGTGCAAAAAGAGCAAAACAAGGAGCACATACCAACCAACGCAGCAATTGCCAAAGGACAGCAAGAACAAGGTAGAGAAGTAGCTACAGACTCAGAGAATCAGGATGAGAAACAGGTAAATGAAAAAAGTGACTCGAAAGCGATGCTTTCAAACTTGAACTTAAAAAATCTGCCTTCGATTCTGTCAGGGACACGGCAACAGAACGCCACCGAAACATAAAAGCCAACATCAGCATGTCGTCAAGAACACCGAGCAAGAGGATGGAAGCAATAGAACAAGCAACCCAACAACAGATAATGCTCCCTCAAGAGCGTCAATAGGAGCAGTACAAGAGACGAACAGGATCGGTGGCAGCAAAGACGTGAGTATGAAAAATTAGTCTCTTCTCTCTAAACTAAAAACGGTCTTGAGTTAACTGACAAATCTGCAACAAAATATACACTCAGCCGGACAAGTATCATATCGACGCTCCCGCAAACGAGCCACGGGCTGATCTGGCATCGACCGTTAACAGCACGGCAGAAAAACAAGAAGAAAACAACAAAGAAGAGGTCAAACTTCCAAACCCACTTTACCCAAATACCGTCAACTCATAATTTTTCAACTACCAGGTATTACAAGCATAGCAAAGAGAAGAGGATGGCCATGCAAAATAGAAAGTTCATAGAGAAGAACTTTTCAGCACAAGAGCATTTCAGATGACCGATACAGGGGAGAAAGCCTCAGACACTCCACCTAGTGACACACCCAAGGCTGGCATACAAAGCAAAGAAAAAGTGGACGCACAAACGGATATCCCAACCACCAGCGCAAAGGTAAAATTCAGCAAGAACCATTTTTCCAAAATTTATAAGAAATGTATTGCCCAGTACAACCTGTCACAGTACTACAAGAATTACAAGCAATGAATCATGCTTTTCCTTTTTCATGAAATGCAAGAAACAAACGAGGACGGTCATGCCAAAGAACAGCAAGGAGTATAGACAGAGCAAACCAAAAAACAAGGGCAAATGCTGACTAAAACGACACCTAGTACACCATCATCAAAGACCAATGAGGTAAAGCTACACGCACCTGCTCCTACAATGTTAAAACAAAAAAGTTATGCATGCACAGATGAAGTCCAAACTTTATTTACATTTTTTGATTGAACAGAAAAAAGAAACAAATGAAGGAGAAGATGTGCCTCAAGAAGCGATAGAAAGTGCTGCTACCGCTCGACAATGTACAAAAACTCCACAAGACAGAGAAGAAGTGACAGGCACGGCACCGGAGAGATTAAACATAGAGGTCAAGCTACAAAACCTCATTCTATAGCATATAAAAAAATGCATCCACCAGAAAGAAACACAGACACATTTTAATTACTTTTTGCGTTCCGACAGATGCAAGAAACAGAGGAGAGCACCAATATTCAAGGCAAACAAACACAACAACACAAGGGAATGGAACAAGCAGAAGATGTTCTTCCAACAACGGACAGCCTAACCGCCGTAGACCAGGCCAGAAAAACTTCGATGTCTAGGCAAGAAATAACAAAGATGGCAACATCGACGCAAAAGATCGAAAAGGTGAAGTGAGATAATCTGCTTTTAAGGAAATTAGAAATTTGAGTGAACAAAGACACAAATGCAATCTCATATACCTACCTCTATGTCTCAACAGCCACAAGACAAAAACGACAACACCACGGATGAACAAAACCAAAAAGATCCATAGGAGGTCCAAAAAGCTCCACTCACTGAAGGAAAGGTCGAAGAGGCAGCACCGGCGGAAACGACTGAAAAGGTGAAGCTACAATAAAAAAATTCTTAGGGAACGGACAAGAAACTACAGTGAAAATAACGAGCGTATTTATTTAATTTTTAACCACGCTTTTGCATGATAATGCAGAAACCTCAATAGGACACGCACGCAGACACAAGCAAAAAAGCAAAGGGCCACAGTGCATTGGAAAACCATGCAGCAAACATTCCAGAGAGAGAGTCAGACAGCAACAAGAAAAAGGCCACACCATCAGACAAGGAACATTGTGCTGTAAAAGATGTTCCCGCCACAAACACGGCGGTAACCCAGGACAGCACTCAAACAGAACGTGAGCCATTGATCATACAAAACCTGTCCATCGAAGATGGGACAAAAGATTAATGGATCGAACACCTATACAACAACGTCATGACAGCGAATAAGGACAAAGGGTAAGTTCATGTTACCACCAAAGAATTATGTTCTTCCAATGATTTCCTCCCTTAAACATTTTAAACATATACATGTATATATATATATATGTTCCAGGCACGAGATTTTAATAAATACAGAGACGTCAACAGTAACGGTCAGCCACATGGCACAAAGCTTCAACATTGGAAAGCCAGTGCGCAGTGAAACCATGGCAGTGATGCTACAGATGTTGAAAAAGCAACTCAGGGGCACAAAGAGAAAGATTCTATCAACATACAACACCGTAAGTAGAGCTCAAGTTTCAACAATGAATATCACTCTATCGATCAATCAACCTTTCTGTACAATTGAATTTACAAATTTCTTCTACGCACATGTGACAAAACAAGCAGGCATCAATACGCATGGCCAACCATGAAGATCCATTGGAATTGAAAAATAAAGACGAAGCATACGTCAGAGACAAGACAATTCCTAAAAGGCTTAAAAGATTCCTTGATCTGGAAGAAGGAGAGCAACTACAAGATTTTGACATGGTAAGCACATCTCATGTTCGAGACAAGAGATACAATCTCGGCAATACAACTCCGTCTAACGATCAACAAATCATGACTAAATCCAAGAAGGATCCCTTATTTATTTATTTTGCATTTTTGCTGTTTTTTCTACCAGTTTGCATAGGCGGGCATGTTCAACAAAAACAAAGAACTGTGGGCCACTACTTCGTTGTTACAATTAACATGAAAAAAGAGCGCTTTGAACTCCTTGACTCTTTACCAGATGAATATACAGGCACAACATACTACTTCAACACAGTAACAAGCAAAGTAAAGAGGATATGGAAGCAAATAAGCCCATTGCTCCAACTGTCTCCAAGTAATATTGACCATTTTGAAAAGGTCAAAATGAAGGTGCCACTTCAGGGAAAAACGTAAGCACTACAAACCTTTCTCCTTTTCCTTACTCATTGTAATAATTATTAATGCAATCCATAAAAAACATAGGACATTAGGACAACTTCACCTGAACTGCCCAACCATATTTGGACAGCGACAATAATCAATCATCCTTCTACCTACAGACTCGACTGTGCATTCTATATGTTCATGAACGCAAAGCACTACACTGATGATGGAGAAACAGTGTTACTAACAGAGGAACAAGTCCCAGAGTTGAGAAAGAAAATCCTCTATCAAATAATCAGCCAATACAGAGATACGGTCGCACTATCATTAATGCACTACACCGCAGGTTTCTCTTACTAAAGACAACAAAGTAAAATTCTACTTATGTAATTTTCAGAGACACACCAATAAGTTTTTATTTTTTATTTTAACAGATATGCTGAAATCTGAGGTCGATATGGAAGACAATGAAATAGAACAAATAAATTATGACATAATTCAACAAGAGATTCCTCCAACTCCCGAGCACATTGCGACGAGCGCTCAAGAGATAGAAGTTATTGACATCAATGACATAAGCAGCGATGAGGAGAAAGAAGATTATCATGTGAGCCCGAAGGATACCACCAAGGTGTCTGAAGAAGCACTCACGGAAGAACAAGCCCAGACAGATGTTGGTTTACAGAGGGAACAACACGCGCAGCCAGACACTGATTTACAAAAGGAAGACGAACAGAAAGATCCACCAATAGAACCAGACAGACCACCCCCAGATAAAAACAACGAAGGCATAACACGCTCTCCTTTAGAAGTGGATAACATGACAAAGACGGTACCAACTCGCCAACAACAGCTTTCCAAACAGATCATGAACCCTGTTGGCGAAGATCGCAAATCAAGAACATCAACAGAGGCACAACATGCACAAGAAGAAAAGAAGCAGAAAGACAAGAATTTAGCAGAAAAGATCTCCAAAAGAGGAAATGCGATGTTGAAGTCTCGGTAAAACCAAGCATCAAAAACAACAACTCACAAAAGGACACACCAACACCTGGGCAGCTTAACGACCAGGCGCAGTTAGGTCACGACAAGAAAAATGCAAGGCATCTTTGAAGAGTGCAGACAAGTTCCCCAAAACCCTCAACAATTCAATCACATGAGATCAGCTTAGCAAACATAATCTCAACTAAGAGGCCATTCAAGCGAGCAAGCAAGGAAATTAAGAAAGTCAACGCTTCACCATTTGTTCCAGGAGATTTCATTTACAAAGAAAAGGCCATGCAACTCTATAGATATCTGATGAGCCGACAAGGACAGAAAGAATGCGGACGGTAAGCACATTCTCCTTGTTCCATGGAAACGATTACACATAGCTGCACATTCTCTAACATCCAACTAACCATTCACTCACCTATTTGTAAACCCTCCTTGCTTGTAGAGAACAGCTATATAAAAGCTCAAAGCATGAAGGCTACATTTCAGGAAAATCCTTCATGGAACAAGCAGGGAAAGCAGATGCACAAATGGAGGGCTCCATGCTAAATGCGTTACTGGACGAATGGACAGAACAGGAATAGTTCAACCCAGATGTCACAACTGTACTCCCTGCAGAATTCGCAAATGTATGCATACCTCACCGACAAAAACACCACCGTCATTACTATGGTAGAATATTTAACTAATACCACACACACACTCTCTCTCTCTCTCTCTCTCTCTTGAAGTTGGTGCTAGGTCTCAATTATAATAGAGGAGAGATATTAGAATTCAACGAAGACGATGCACTACAGGCATTTGAACAACTCGTGCGAGGTAAAAACACCCTGCAATCGAAGATGGTAAGTTCAGAACTATTACTGAACACATGACTTATTCTCCATGAGCTTCAACAATTAATTGAAATTCAATTTTTACATCAACAACGATCTCCTCTCTCAACATAGATCATGGTACCTCATCACACAGACAAGCACTACACGCTATATGTAATGAACAAGTACAGAGATAGCATCGACATCCTTGACTCACTGGACTATGTAAACTACGCCGATTTGTCTTGGAGTAAACACCATGTGCATCGAACAGAACTGGTACGTACTTTTTGTACATTGATTTATTCTTTTCCTCGTGATAGTATGAAACTCTTACTTTTGTCAATGCCGCACCCAAACAACAAAACCAAAATGCAATCACAGATGAGAAGGATGTCGGTGCTGATGAACAAGTACCGCCAACTAAAACACAAGAACGAACCAGACTGGGCAAGGATAGCAGAAAGGCCTCACAGGGTCTACACACCGAAGCAAGAAGGAACACAATGCGGACACTTCACGGCCCAATTTACGAAACACTAGAATGGGAAAGAACTGGTCAAAGACAGAGAGGATTTTCATGTAAGTTACCAGTACATACACATCAAATTACTTGATTTCTTTATTACCGCAATTAGTTTATTGACAATGGTGGACAACACATAACTATAAACCATACATTTTGACATGCCTGCAGCCTAGCAAGGTGGATGCTGAATGGAATCCACAGTATGTATTCACACTCATATTTGGTAAAACCAACCAAATAAAGCACCATCAACTTCCTAAAAAAATCAAAGTTTTCAAACCAGAGACTACAAGATTTTTTTCTCCCATGAAAGGTAATATAACTATTTCCATTTTTCCATCAGTCAACATGACAGGAGCTTCAAATATATCTTTTAGAAACAACAGCCATAATTTTTTATCTGTTTTGACAGAGCGACACGAAAAAACCAGCATCAATCAAGAAGCACCAACAAATACCCGCAACACCTGCATTCGTTTAGACACGTGCGTAAGGCAAACGAGCTCTACGACATAGTCATGAGTGCCACATGCCAGGACAAATTCAAAAGGTGACTTGGCTCCTTCTGCAACTGAAATTAGTTAAAGTTAGGCGGCAATCACACAAATAAGACAGAAACTAGAAAAAACCTTGAATTCCTATTTATCAGCTTGCTTGCTAATGACTTACTCAACAATTTTTTCTTCTACTATTTTGCCTATGAGCAGAAAAGTAGTATTCTCGAGAGATCAACCACAGGGGAACAACACAACTCTCAGTGGATCAAACCTAAAGGAAATATTTGGGCCTGCAAACAATAAACATCAAGGACTGGAAAAGAAGGTGATCGATGAGTTAGCAGAAGCATGGGAGGGAAGCAAGCAAACTACACACAAAAGACATAGACTATTATTAGGCCCAAGCTTTGCAGAGGTAAATTTCAAAAAAAAAACACAATGATCATACAAACTCATATTTTTGCAACGATTGTTTAATCTTTTGGTACCAATCTATTCTTTCTAATTCATTTTTATGGTTTTTTATTTGTTGCCTGCAGAATATTCTGGGTTTAAAGGATAAAAGAAAATCTATGGCGGACTTCAGAAATGATTTCACACGAGAGAAGGATACCTTGGTTCCTTTGTTCCTTAAGAAATGTCAATCACACAAGCTCAAAACAGCAAAAATGGTAATAACGTTAAAACTATATTCTAAACTCTCCTCTAACAAAATAAAAAAAGCATTTCAAACAAAATACTATATTCTAAACTCTCCTCTAACAATAAAACTTTTGTATCGCAGGTATTCATGCCATTTGAAAAGGAAGAACGATACACACTATTAGTGTTCGACAAATATAGAAGGAAGATTCAAATCATCGAGCCTGAAGAAACCTCTCTTGAAGAATTGAAGAGGCAAGAAAACCTGAAAAAACAACGTGCTCACCACGTGCATGATGGCAAACTAAGTAAGCAAATTGCTGACATGGAAATCAACGAAGCCTACAAAGTAAAGGAGCATAACAAATACCAAAACCATAAAGACAAACTGGTAAGATTTGTAGATAACAGCGTCTTTCAGTTTTACAAAATACAGTACATGTCTCTCTAAAACAAAAACAAAATGCAATTCCCACGTGCCCAGGTTCAAGGAAGTATACGAAGTATTACTCGGTGAAAAATTCGAAAAGGAAAGGACTAAATGGGAAGTTCAATTTTTAAAGGGCGGTCCAAAGGTGAACAAAGGTGAAACCCCGTTTGATGTTCTAAGGTTCGCGCATCTCTTTGATGGCAACCACTTCGTCGAAGAGATAGATAATTTCGACGTAAGTTTTCGCTTAAAGCTCGCTATAAATCTGCAAGATATCATATAACTGCATGACCTAATTCTGATGGGTTTTTTCTCCTTATTTTTCACTGAAATTTTTATAGGATGGCACGGAACAATGGAAAGCACAGCAACTGTGCAGGCTACTATTTAGCAACCAGAATACAATCGAACCCAGCAAAATGGGCGATGAGATAAGAAAGATCTACGACGACATCAAGGAATAAAAAGTTGTTGATAAGTGATCAAGCCTAGCTCCGTCAAAACATCAGAAAACGGTTTAACAGCACATCATACTGTGATAATGAAGCAGCACACTCTTTTTATTGATGTAGTTCCTTGATACTTCATTAACCAAGCATTCGAACACAAGCCAGTGCCCCAAGTCCGTCCCTAGACATACGTGTGTCACGTCGACGCGCACTTACTCTACGTACTCCTCATGCGTGACCGCCGGTGACTTTGATGTGTCACAAACATTCCTCCTCTCTGCAACTGTGTGTTGCCGAATGCCACCAACCTACAACATGCATCTGGCGTGAGTACAGACGTAACTCTCTAAATGAGTATTCAAACAAATGCATGTGGTGCCACCCACTCACGCCATTAGAGGCCTCACTCATCCACAATGGTGCCTCTCCTACCACACCACCATGCATCCACAGGGTTGAGGGCCACTGATGCTTCTCGAAGCCCCACAACACTCCATGCCCGTGATACCACACACGCGTGACTTTCTAGAGGCATCCGTGCCTCCTGTACCTGCATTTGTGCCTCATGTGCCCTCAATGTCGTGCCTCATGTGCCTACATCCACGTGCCTCATGTGACACTTGCCGTGACTCCTACGGGGCCCGTCATGCCACACCCATGTCACTTCACAACCGTGGTTCTCTAACCGGGTAGTCGGACCCATGCCTCTGCCAGCACACTTTTGTGCATCCAGAGAGCGTACACCCGTGACTTTGCAAAACAAATGTACGTGCCTGTTGTGGATTCACCAATTCTGCCTTCCGTAACTGCACCCACGTGCGTCACGTGCCTAACATAATAACATGCGACGTGACTCTTACATGGCCCCACTACCACGCCCGCGTCGCTCCTGAGACTTCACAACCGTGCCTCTTTAACCGAGCATTCTAACACATGCCTCTGCCACCGCACTCTTGAACATCCACAGGGTTGATACCCATGCCTCAAGAAGCAGCATGTCCGTGCCTGCATTCGCTTCATTTCCTTGCGTCTGATGCTTACAGCCACGTGCCTCATGCGACACTTACATGTCCCGTGGTTCTCTAACTGCCTGTAGAACCCACACTTCTGTGCCTCCTGTGCCTGCATCTACGTGCCCGTAGAACATGCACTTTCGCGCCTCGTGTTCCTGCATCCACATGCCTGTACAGAGGCTCCACTTCATCACTACCACGCGACTTCACAACCGTGGTGCCTTCATCTCTGTGCCTTACGTCCTTGCACCCATGTGCCTCGCACGACACTTGTCGAGACTCTTACATGCCCCGTTGTGCCACACCCACGTCACTTCACAACCGTGGTTCTCTAACCGAGTACTCGGACCCATGCCTCTGCCGCCACACTTTTTTTGCATCCAGAGAATGCACGTACGTGCCTATGGTGCCTTCATTTTTGTGCCTTACGTACGTGCACCCACATGCACAACATGACACTAGCCAAGACTCTTACATCCCCCGTAGTGCCACACCCACGTGAGTTCACAACCGTGGTTCTGTAATCAAGTACTCGGACCCATGCCTCTGCCACCACACTTTTGTGCATCCAGAGAGTGCACGTACGTGCCTGTGGTGCCATCATTTCTATGCCTGCACGTACCTGCACCCACGTGCGCAACGTGACATGCGTGGCCCCTGACACTTCACAACCATGCCTCTGTAACCAAGCATACTTACACGTGCGTCTGCCACTCCACTATTTTTTGCATACGCAAGGTTGATACCCCGTGCCTCGAGAAGCCGCAAATCCATGTCTCCTGTGCCTACATCCACGTGCGCAACGTGACACATGTCGCGACACTTACGTGACCCGTAGTGCCACACCCACGTGACTTCACAACCGTGGTTCTCTAACCGAGTACTCGGACCCATGCCTCTGCCGCAAAACTTTTTGTGCATCCAGATAGTGCACGTACGTAACTGTAGTGTCTCCATTACTGTGCCTTACATAACTGCACCCACATCCGCAATGTGAAACTTGTCGAGACTCTTACGTGCCCCATAGTGCCACACCCACGTGACTTCACAACCATGGTTCTCTAACCGAGTAGTCACACCCATGCCTCTGCTGCCACACTTTTGTGTATCTAGAGACTGCACACCCGTGACTTGAGAAAACACACGTACGTGTCTGTTGTGGATTCACCTTTTCTCCCTTCCGTGCTTGAACCCACGTGGGTGGTGTCTGTGCCTTCAAAACATAATGTAAATGAGGCCTTGTAGGGTTGATGGTGAATGTTATGTTGATTAAATTAACTAGTTAACTCACATGACATAGGAGGATGTCTTTGACAAGTTATTACGGTTTTAAGATGGAAAACAGTAAACCAGTCATCGGGGTTAAAACTGATCATTAGTTGGGGTGCTGGAAGTCATGTCCTGTGCATAGCCAAGCGATGTGACTTGCAGTTCTCCTTTATACTTTCTGTCCTTTAACACTCTGCAAAATGAAGAGCTAACAGAACTGGTGCTTTCATGATAGAAATCAGCATGCTGAATCTGACAGCATAAAGATTCAGATGGCATCATTCGCCTATAGCACTTGGCACAGGGACAACTCTCATATGGACTCACATTCGCTTATAACAAGACAGGTCACCCCACAAATGGCAGTCACCTATAAGCAGATGACAGTCAACTCATAGAGAATTTATTTATTCGCTTACTTTTCTGGTGGACAAGATCCAATACTTTAGAAAGAAAATTGTTGAAGTGGGTAGTTACAATACTAAGCAACCCTCACAAATCACAGAAGAGCAAACAGAAATCTGATGGACGCGGGATATGATGATTTAGAGGTACATTAATGAATTCAGAGGTACATCCTCAGGGTTGATACTCGTGCCACAGCACTCTAACACATGCCTCTGCACAACACTCTTGTACATCCCCAGGGTTGATACCCGTGCCTCGAAAAGCAGCATGTTCGTGCCTGTATTGCCTTCATTTCCGTGCCTCCGATGCTTACATCCACGTGCCTCACGCGACTCCTGCCTGTCCCGTGGTTCTCTACCTGCTTGTAGAACCTACACTGCCGTGCCTCCTGTGCCTGCATGTACGTGCCTGTAGAACCTACACTTCCGTGCCTCCTGTGCCTGCATGTACGTGCCTGTAGAACCTACACTTCCGAGCCTAACATCAGAAAAACGGATCTTGATGCTCAAACGGACGATTGCAGATTAGAGACGATTCGATGGTTTCCATCTCTCCCTCCCTCTTCTACTAGCTTGCTTCCCCTTCCGCAAAGTAAATCTCAAAATCTTCATCACTCCCGCACGCTCTCCTCCTTCCTTCTGCACACAAACACAAATTCAAAATCGAGTTCGCGTCATCGGACAAACCGCCACCGCGATCGCCAACCACCCTCCAATTCGACATACACACAGCCACACACTGCCCGCGAGAACACCAATAACCCCGCCGGCTACGGTGACCGACGGCGAGGACTTTGACACCAGCGGCGGAAATCGCAACAAAAAAAGAGCAATGACACAATAAGCCGATGGAACCGAAGAACACCGCACAACTAATTGAAGGTAATTATCATTCTATCCCACTCCATTCCACCGGGTAGATCGTAGTGATTTTTCAACTTCAAGGAACAGCAACCCTAGCCACCGCTACCAAGGAGTTTTCCAATATCCTAAAATCAATTTGTCTAACAAATTGAACTGGTGGAGAGATGAGATTTAATAGAAATGCTACAGCTCTCCGCCCTGGAATTTTCGCCATACGATATGTGCTCAAAGGTACTAAACCTGAAATGTCACTAACTAGAATACATCGATAGATCCAAACCCCGCAAGCATCCTGAGAGGCCAAAACCACCTGATAACCGTAAGACATTTTCTACATCGTTTGTCCCTTCAATGTAACAGTTTTCCAAATTAAGTGCCTCTGGTCTGAAAAACAGTGAACAAAGAATAGTTGTACCTTGTGCTTCTAAGGTAAAACAACTCGTGCCTCTCTATCCATACAAATTTGTTTTCACACCACGCAGGGTTTTTTTCAGTGACACTCGACTTTGCTTCTAACACCTGCCCATTTTTTATGCAGCAATGAGAAATCCTCATGAAGAAGCTAAAACCCAGCAAAATACTGACGAAGACCCTGCTGAAGAGCATGCAATCCAGCAAGCTCCTGTCAAAGGTTTGACCAAAAGAGTCCACTGTCTATGTACAAAAAACTATGTTGAGACATTAATAACTTAACTGCTATCCTTGACAACAATAAATTAACTATGTCTACAAATAAAACTACATGCCACTTTTTATATATTTCTTTATAGAAAACATTAAAAATGTTCGTACACTATCTTATATTTAATTAAAAACATAGTTTAACTTGCTAAATAAATCTTCAACTCTCATTGATGATATTCCTCCCATTATGAAATATCACCTGCAGAGTGCATTTTTGTCTCAGAAAATGCTTCACCCTAACTTCACTTCCCCAGCTCCACTCATAACCATAATTAATATTTTTTTCAATCCCCTGATTAGCTCAATCGGTAACAGTAGAAATAACCTTTCTTAACCCAAAAAAGAAAACTAAAAATCCCCTTTGGGAATTTCACATTCCTTATGCATAATCGTGGAAGATATATATTTTAAATGTGTATAAATTATTTTCGGACAAAAGAATGTCATTTTTCGTTACCTGGTCATTATGCAGGACATGAAGACGGTGATATTGAGAGCACACAAACGCAAAGCATGTCTCCTCATTCATTAGAAAAGGACACAGAACAGAACATGAGGAACAAACCACCTGCGGCAGAAATGGTAACTTACACCAGGCTCAACAGGATTAAACACCTAGCAACAAGCAAAAAAAGAGAAAATCAGATACCAGCACTATTTTTACTCCTGGAACAAAAAGGCAAAAGAAAAAGGACAATGCTGAAAACATCGTCGACGCTAGTACCTTGCAACATCAGCCATTACCTCTAATGGTACTCCCGCCAACAGAACCAACCGGTTCGAAGAAACAAGGTGAACGCAAGAAGAAAAACAAACGACAAAGGGTAGAAAAAGAACAAGACAATACCAACAGCAAAGTTTCAGATACCAATGATGACGATGATGACAGACAACATGATGCAGATTTCATTCCTATAGACGGCGATGATGCAGAAGAGCACGACAGCAACGTAGAACATGACGACGATGTAAAAACACACTTATGCACTAATTTTGAATACCACTATTCAGCACCAGGGATCTAACGTTCCTTTCTAACAAAACCCTTTCTTTTTTTCTTCTGAAACAGCCCAAATCAGGCAAGAAGGATAGAAACAAAAGAAAGACGAGCGGGAAAGAATTGGCAGCACCAACAGTTGACGAAGAACAGGAAGAAACAAACGAAGAGAAATGCCAAATCAAGGCAGGGGCAGCATTCGCTCATGTCAAGAAAGCATGGAATTTACTTAAAGACCATCACAAGAAAGATATTAGGACGACAGGATTTGGCAGCATAGAGAACTGGAAAATAACGGGCTCCATCTGCAGACCGCTTGCAGCACACATCTACGACAACCTCGACATAGAAACCATGACAATAACCTTCGGTGATGGTGCCGAAGACAAAAAATCAAGATTACCACGGAAGCTATCCACAAGGTGTTTGGATACCCAAACGGCACGCAAAGGTCAGCACCAAGGCCAGAGACTAGCCCAACTTCGATGAAAGAACTAATGTCAGACCTTGGCTTCAAAGATACAAAATTCACGCCAAAACAACTGTTCGAGAAGCTACAAATATTGGTGGAGATAGATGACGATCAGTCAAACATGAAATCAGTTAAAATATTTTTCCTTATTTTTTTCCACAATGTTGTCTGCGGGTCAAGCGTTGCTATCTTCGCCCGACAAGCTATAATGGTCAAGGACATGGACTATCCAGAAATGACAAAGATGGATTTCTGCGAGGTAATCGTCGAAAATATTAGGGAAGGAGCCAAGACATGGCAAAAGCACAAGATGTTGCCTCGGGAAGAAAAGAACAAAAAGAATATCAATGGTTTGGCACAGGGACCGGTAATCATGTGCCTTGGCTCCCTGCTGCTGCCAACCGACACAAAAGAAATGCGGAAGATTGCAAAGACAATAGACAAGACCTCATTACCATGAGCAAACCATCTCAAAAAGAGTGACCTAGCGAAAATAGCTAGAGCAGACATGAAAACGGACGGAAAAGCACGACCAAATGACTATGAATTTGGCAAGATACAGGTATAGTTCTGTTGTACAGAAATCAGTCGTTCCCTTTTTGAAAACAGCTTCCATTCTAATCAACTCCATTCCACCGAAATGATGCAGACATGGAAAGGAACAGCAGAGAGGATCTTCTATACCAGCATAGCATCAACTTCGTCTTCAATTCACCAGATAGCAGGAGAACATCGTATAGAACAACAACACTAGCACACAACCAAACTGGTACCACCTCCACCCAAACGCCGGCGTGAACCACGTATCGGCACCAGTGGAAGCACGGAACCAAACAAAAGCATAAGCACAGGACCAGAAGAAAGATTCCAAAGGATAAACAAATTGTTGGAAAAGGTGCTCAATGAAGCAGAACAGTTACCGCAGTAACCACCAGGGCTAAGCACCGATGCAACAAAAAAGAAGAGATATTGGGTGAAAAAAACAAGGAAAAAGTCGTGCAACAAACAATTGCCCTGATGGATTCTGTAGAACAACTCAGACAATTTCAGGACATAGTTTGCACAAGGTACCTCACAAACAACGCGACCCTGCAAACACTAGAGCAAGCAGATCCAACAGCATCAAGTAGACTAGTCGATGCCAACCGCACGAATGAAATCGTAGCCACAACAAAACAAAGAGAAAGGAGAAAAAGAAAGAAAGAAGAAGAGGATGAAGAGAGGAAGAGAAGAACAAAATCAAGGGACGTGGGCATTGACAAGAAGAAGATAAAGCGGAAAAATCAGGTAAATAAATAGTAATGCATGGTGCCATCCGCACCCTAAAGCAAACCCCTGTTTTCATACCTCAATTGAAAAGAACTGTCTCAATGCTTTCAGGAACGTGCTAATAGCACACCAGTTCAAGATGAACTCCAACAGCACGATGGTGTCAACAACCCCAAAAACAAGAATGAACACAACAAACAAAGCAACCTCACAACAGACAGTGCTACAACAACAACTACCCCAACACAAGCACAAGATACGATCGACGTCAGAACCAGTGAAGAGGTCAGTATGAACATCCATTTTTCCTTTCAAAATTGGATAAAGTTATAAGTTAACTGACAAACCTCCAACAAAATATAGGCTCAGCTGGAGAACAATCAAGTCAGCAGTCCCGTCAACCAAATGCAAGAGCCTGACCCATAATCAACCGTTAGCATAACAAACGACAAAGAAGAAGAAAACAACAAAGAGGAGGTAAACTTCCACAGCCCACTACACCCTCCACCGGAAACTTATAATGGCGGGAAAGAAAGTGGACCGCAAACTCATATTGTTTGAACTCCAGGTATCACAATCACTGCAAGACCAAGAGACAACCCCAACAGACGAAGGAGTCACAGAACAGGAAGTTTGTGCACAAGAGATTTCTAGTGCCACAACATTGCAGATCACCATCACGAGTACAAGGGAGAAAACCCAAGACATCCAAGCCGATGAGAAATTAGAGACTCTTATACCAGACAAAGAAACAATCGATGCAGGCACGAATAACCCAGTCATCAACATAGAGGTAAAAAATCAACAACAAATCCTTTTCAACCCACCACCGCAATACAAGGATTATAAGGGATGTCTCACCCTTTTCTTTGAACAAATGCAGGAAACAAACAAGTACATTGATCTCAAAGATCAAGAAGCAGCGCAACCAAAGGAAACTGGAAAACACACAGAACTTCAAACAACAACATCTGAAGAGGTGAGGTTACAAAACTGAGACACAAATGAAGTTCAAACTATAATTTCAATTTTTATTAAACAGGAAGAGGAAGCAAGCGAAAGCACTGGTATAGACATTGAACAAGAAAAACTAGAGGACAGCACGAAACAAGGAGAAGCCGTAGTTCTAGTAGTAGACAGTCCTCCAAATCCAAAGAAAGAGGTCTTATAAAAAAATGTAACTCAACAATCAGAGATGCACCCATTTCTTAAATACTTTTTGGGTTGGTGCAGGCACAAGAAACTCAAGACAGCACCAACAATCAAGACCATCAAACACAACTAGAGGAGCCCAATGAACAACCAGAACATGTTCTTTAAATGGTAGACAATAATGCCATTGAAGACCAAGCCACCAAAAATTCACTCACCAAACAACAGCTACAGAGACAGCGGCAGCGTCAACGATTGAAAAGGTAAAGTTACGAAACCTGCAACTATGAAATTATAAAATTGCTACGTACACAATCAAATAAACTCCAACCTACCACACCTGTATTCACTCCAATGCACTCTCACTTTGCCACCTCTATATTTGAATAGCTGCAAGGAAAAAACAAGGTCAGCGACGATGAACAGCAAAATAAAGAGCAAGAGAAGGACCCAAAAACACCACTCAACGAGGAACACATAGAACAATCAGCAGTAACAAGTACAGAGGTGAAAACACATAATACCTCCGAATGATCTTATAGTTCAAAAATATGCATTTCACATTTCACTACTTTCCTCCATCACAGAGAGAGGAGACAAACAAGCAAAAGGAGGCCACTGAAGAAGGGCAACATGATCTTCAAACAACAGACGTCAATGTCAAAGAAGACCAAGCCCCAAAATATTCACTCACCGAAAAACATGCAGCAGAGACGGCAGCAACGACAATGACTGAAAAGGTAAAGTTACATAAGTTGATCCTCTGAAAATATAAAATAGCTCTCTTGAACCTCAAATGCACTGCCACTTAGCCACCTGTGTGTTTCAAAAGCTACAAGACAAAAACGACGGCAGCGGCGATGAGCTCCAAAAGAGTGAACAGAAAGATGCCCAAAAACCTCCACTCAACAAAGAACAACTACAACAGTCAGCGGCAGCAACAAGAACAAAAATAGAGACAACAGAAGCAGCAACGACTGAGGAGGTAAAGTTACATAAGCTGATTCTACGAAAATACAAAGTAGTTCCATGAGAACTCAAATGCACTCCAACTTACCACCTTTATGATTGAACAGCTGCAAGACAAAAACCATGACAGTGACGATGAACACCAAATCAAAGAACAAGACGATACCCAAGAAATAACAACCAACGAAGAACGGGTGGAACAATCAGCATCACCAACGACGGCTCAACAAGTGAAGTTGCACAAAAAGTTTCCACAAAATTACAACTTAATCACAATCAAAATAGCTCAAAGCACGCACTGAACGCTTCGCTACTTTCCCATAACAGCTGCTATAATTAAAATAAAGTAGCAAGTTAAATTATTTCAATGCATTTTAAATGGTAACGCAGAAACACGAAGAAGGCAACCACGGAGATACAACCAATGAAGCAAACACACAAATTGTTCCAGAGAAAGAACCAGAAAATATCGAAGAAAACCCTACACCGTCATACGATGCCAATTCCCCTGGCAGAGACGTCAGTGCCATCCAAGTCGAGACTGGAAAACAAGACGGAAAAGACAACCAACAAGACATAACGGTTGACAAGGAAAAACATGATGCTAAGAAAAGCACAGACGACTCAAATAAGGACGGAGCAGAAACTGAACAAAAGGGTACAACGCAAAAATAAGAACAAAACATGGCACAGGAAGCAGAAGGAGAACAAGAAAAGAACAACACTGGACAGGAAATGTCTTCCAACATCGAAGCAGGCAAGACAATAGAAACTTAATTGCTATCTTGTGACTTGGAATTATTTACATTAAATTCAAAATCATTGCAGGCACAATATAGAAAGGCAAAGATAGCGATTCCGTCAACAAAGCCATAGAAGACATGTACAACGTTGTATGCAAGCCATGCACAAAGAGAGAAATGTAAGTTCATGCTACTTACACAGAAAACATTCTTACACGCGATCATTTTGACTGTATCATGTGTGAACTAAAACATTTTTCTAAATATACTTTGCAGGGATCAGCTTTTCATTACAACAGACAAGTTTGATGTAAATCTAGGCCATGTTGCCGAAAGCTTCAAGGTCGGTAAATCAGTACGTACCGAAGCAATCGAGCCGATGCTAACAATCTTGAGAAAACAACTCAATGGCACACGGGGAAAGATTTTGTCGTTAAGTAACACTGTAAGTAAATATTGCAGCAAAAGAATCACGTTTAAAACAATATATATGACTCTATAAATAGATAAACTTCCCCTATAACTGAACTGACAAATTCCCTTTGTGTATCTGTGAGGAAACAAGCATCACTCAATAAAGGAAGCCGACGATGAAGATCCAATGTGCTACAGAAATAATGATCAACAACAGAATAGAAAAAATTACTACCTGCAAGGCTTAGATCATTTTTCAACATTAAAGAAGAAGAAAAACTGCAAGATTATAACATGGTAAGGAGATTAGCTGTTTCAAAAACAAAACACAATTTACGTATATGTTATGCAAAGTTCTCTTTTTATTATATGATTCTAAATATAAGAAGATTTCCTAATGTTTTCTTTTTATTTTGTGTTTTGCAGTTCCTTCTACCATGTTCGTTGAGCGGGTTTGAGCAAGACGAAACTATAAGTCATTACTTCACCATCACAGTTAACATGCAAAAACAGCGTTTTGAACTCCTTGACTCTTCAACTGCATATCCAGGCACAATAGAATTCTTCAACAATGTAACCAGCAAATTAATGAAAATCTGGAAGCACATAAGCACAGAGCTACAACTTTAAGAAAAAAGCATCGACCATTTCAAAAAGGTCAAACTGCAGGTGCCACTTCAAGGAGAAGACACGTAAGCACTTCCAACATTTTCGCTTAATATGCAAGATTCAATACTACAATTACTGAAATAATTTTATCCTTTCGTCTTTTCAATACAACACTTACCACTACGATTGCTCAAACATTTCTCTTCTTTCCGTTTCTTGAATACAACAATCTTACTAGTACCATTCCTCTACATGCAGAATGGACTGCGCATTCTATATGTACATGAACCTGAAGCACTACTCCAATGATGGAACAACAGCAACCTTAAAGCCAGAACAAGTACCAGAGTTGAGGAAAAAAATTCTATATCAACTAATCAGTCAACACAGAGAGAATACCAAACTGTCACTAATCAAGTGTACAACAGGTTAGTCTCTTCAGAAATTAAACCTTACAATTTTGTAACACTAGAAGAAGTAATATATTTTTTTAATTATTGTTTTACAAATATGCCGAAGTATGAAGTAGATATGGGAGACAAAGAAATGCAACAGGCAGAATGTTGCGTACTAGAAGAGTTTCTGCCAACTCCCGAGACAAAAGAACATATTATGCGTGCGACAACCACACAAGAGCATGAAGTTATTGAAATATCCAGTAAATGCAAAGAGATTATGGATGTCACCAGCCACACCGTCGCCCAACAATCTTGCACAGATCAAGAACAAAATGATCCACCAATAGAACCAGATCAACCACCACCGGACGACAAGATACCACACCATGCCGAAGAGGAAACAAACGAGCAAAATATCAACAGCAATATCACGAGCACGGAGCAACTAAAACAAACAGGCACCAATTTAAAAGAGGATGACAGAAGCAACGACATACCAAAAACACGACAACAGCTTTCTAAGCAGAAGAAACAGCATGTTCTTCTTCAAGAAGAAACAGGCTCGACAAGCAATTAGCAAGGCACCTCCAGCACCATCTCTTTAGACTTCCTAAAACCAAAAACAATGGAAAAGCATGAATAAGTTGATGAATTTCTTTCAAGCCTTAACCCGCTACAACTAGAAGAATACAACGAGTATGTAAAGATGGGCTATGAGTTCGATGCAATCAAAACATGGCTGAATGACCATGAAAGCTATGAATTCAACAAAGATGCCATGCCATATCTAACAATCTTGCAGCAAGAATCAGGAGAAGATTCAATGCCTCAATCATCTGAGAACAGCTCAGACAAGAAAAACTCGGTCAAGAAAAGGCCGGTAAAGCCTTCAAGAAAGCTCCTTGGAGAAATCATGATTCGTATATTTGTCCCAGGAGATTTCAAATTCATGAACAAAGCCAGAGCACTCCATGAATACCTATTCAGCAAAGAAGGACAGAACGAATGCGGAGAGTAAGTACTTTCTCTTGCATAAACAAAAACAAACAAATATTGCCCCTTTTTAAACCAACCTAACTAATGTATAAATAATTTCTGCTTGCAGTCTAAATGTATATATTAGCTTGACGCGACCCGATTGGATTACAGGAAAACAAATAATGGAACAGCTAAAGAAAGGAGATGGTGGACAGATGGAGGGCTCCATCGCAAACACATTGTTCGACGAATGGACATCAACAATACAACACAACCGATAAACCATACTTCCCGCAGAATTTGCAAACGTATGAAGTCCAATTTGACAAAAACACTTGCATTATTTCAGTGATTACAAAGATTGAACTAAAAAGTAGAAAACTTTTTGGTCGTAGATCGTGCTCGGTGTTAAAATTGGAGAAGGAGGACTAGAAGAATTCAATGAGGAAGAAGCATTGAAAGAGTTTGCACCCCTTGTAACAGGGAAGGAACTTTTAAAGAAAAAGCTGGTAAGTTAATAGAAATATAGAAACATAACTCATTCTTCCTACAGATTGCACATTCACATGTCATTTAATTCTCCTGACAAGAATGAACTTTAACTCACTCTGTCTCCAAACACTGCAGATTATGATACCTTACAACACAGATAAACACTACACACTGTACGTGCTCAACAAGTACACGAACTCCATCGAAGTACTTGACTCACTGAATTACAGACACGGAGATGAAAAAAACATGGAAAACACACCATAAGGACCACCAAGAACTGGTACGTCAATTCAACCTTATTTTCTAATTGGTTTTCCAATTCCTGCATTCCCTTTATTAATGGCAAAACCCAACAATAACACAGATTAAAAGAATGCACGCACTCATGAAGAAGCATTACGGTGAAGCGGAGCTACAAGCCAACAGCGAACTGAACTGGTCGAGGATAGCAGAAACACCTAACAGAGTTTGCGTGCCAAAACAGCAGGGTACCCAATGCGGACACTTCATGGCTCAATTTGCAAAATACTGGAATGGCATTGAACTCATAAAAGATGATGAGGATTTTGATGTAAGTGAATAGTACAAGAGCAACAATTTTAATTTTTACAAGCAACACTACTTGAATACTTCAATTATCTCATGAAAGAAAAATAAAAGAAAATTCGATGACCTCCATGCAGCAAAGCAACGTAGATGCCGAGTGGAAACCAGAGTTCCTTTTTACAGCCATATTTGGTGAAACAAAGGAAGTAAAGTGGGAGCAACTATCTGGAAGAATCAAAGAATTCAAACCACAAACTTCAAAGTTCTTTTCCACCAAAAAATGTAAGAAAATCATTTCTACTTATCTTTTTTTTTGTAATAACCTACCCATCCCACGGTGTTCACCAACATCTTTTGATTCAGGAGAGCTTACATATTACATATCTGCTTCCGCTGACAGAAATAGATGAAACAAAAAGGAAAAAAAAGACAAAGCACCAGTCCATATCCAAAACATTCTCATTGCTTCCAACACACAAAGGAGGCGTCCGACCTCTTCCATCTAGTCATGAGCGACAACTGGCAGCAGGAATACAAAAAGTGAGTTGTTTTCTATTGCACCTCAAAATAGTTGGACAGAGGCCAAAAATAATGTAAGAATCTGTTTCTCACTAACCGTCACCTCCAAAATTAATTTATCTCCCTGTCACACAAAACTATATTTAGGCGCATCCGCAGGGATAGTGAAAGCACGCAACTTACTGGAGCCCAACTAAAGGCAGTATTTGGTCCAAGACCAGCACAGACGAACATACCACATCATATGGAAAAGAGGATCCTCGATGATATAGCAGAAATCTGGGAAAGCAGACAACAATCAAAACAGAGTGACAGAGTAATATTAGGCCCAAACTTTGCATAGGTAAACTTTTAAAAAGCAAAATCTTGTGTATACTACAACAACTACTCTTCTTATATTCTTACACGGCTCTTTTTTCTAACAGTTTTTTTCATCATAAATATTGTTTGCAGCATATATTGGATTTAAAGAAACACACAACTACTATTACAAAATTTAAAAATGAATTGCAAAAAACAAAGAATCAGTTGGTTCCCATGTATCTCAAGGAAAATCAACGGAAAAAGCTCTCAACAGCAAACATGGTAACAACCCTTTCTTCCATGAAAAAATCAGAAAATATGCATTCTATTAAATTACTTTATATTAAATTGTCATCTAAGCAACAAGTATTTTGTACGCAGATATTCATTCCAACGGAGAAGCATGACCGCTATGTACTATATGTGCTGGACAAATACGAACACAAAGTTCACATTATTGATCCTCGAGAAACAACTCACGAGGAATTTGAGAAAGAAAAGATAGACACCGACAAATTGACAGAAGAAGAAGCATGTCGAGTTCTTCAGGAAAATGAAGATGCTAGAGAAGAAAGAGAAAGACAGTTTCAGGAATATCATGTTCATAAGTCGGCAATCGTAAGCATTTATACATAACAATTTTTTCAGTTTTACAAGTTGCAATATTAAAAAAATTAATTACAAACAATATTCCCAGGTACCTAGGTTTAAAGAAGTCTTCAACATCATACTAGGACAAACAATGAATGCCAAGGGTACAAGATGCCATATCATACCGTGCAAGATGTTCCAGTGGTAGAAAAGGGAGAATCAACATTTGCTATTTTAAAGCTTGCATTCCTCTACAATGGTGAAAAGTTTGTCGAAGACCTGGAAGATTTGACAGTAAGTTTATATATATTTACTTATAAACAACTTATATGCACAAACTCTAATAATATACTTCTCTTCTCGGCAAAATTTCACAGGATGAGGTCGAAGACTGGAGGGCAGAGGCAATGTACATTCTCTTAAATAGCGAGATGAATCAAGTCAAAGCTAGTGAAATGGGTGACGAGATTAGCAAGATCTTAAGCAAAAATGAAGACTAAAACTTTTGATTTAGCCCGCGAAGCTAATTCTATCTAGACGTGACAAAACAGTTTGTCAATAACTGACATTTATATGTAATGTAGTTAGAAATTGCGTGTTCATGTTGAAGAAAGAACTATTTCGGCAACAGTGCGTCTTACATCATAAGAGAGTGCCAGTAAACTATAAACAACAATGCCTCTTCTTATTTGTACAACAGCAGTGACTCCCAAAACGAACCCTTACGCGTGACTCTCGAAAGCACCGTCCCGTGCCTCCAGAGGCGACATGGCCTCGTGCCACCAAACTCTGGGTCACCATGCCTCCGGGCAATATCCACACACACACATACCCTTACACGTGACTCTGGAAAGCACCCTCCCGTGCCTCTCCAGAGGCGACATGGCCTCGTGCCACCAAACCCTGGGTCACCATGCCTCCGGGCAATATCCATACACACACATACCCTTACGCGTGACTCTGTAAAGCACCATCCCGTGCCTCCAGA
>NC_041381.1:447929018-447929742 GCF_002162155.2 Triticum dicoccoides | reverse complement strand
AAACCCTGGGTCACCATGCCTCCGGACAATATCCATACACACACATACCCTTACGCGTGACTCCGGAAAGCACCATCTCGTGCCTCCAGAGGCGACATGGCCTTGTGCCACCAAACCCTGGGTCACCATGCCTTCGGGCAATATCCATACACACACATACCCTTACGCGTGACTCTGGAGACCACCCTCAAGTGCCTCCAGAGGCGACATGGCCTTGTGCCACCCAACCCTGGGTCACCATGCCTCCGGGAAATATCCATACACACACATACCAAGAGCGCCTCAACCGTGGCTAACTCCTACGCACACATGACTTCACATGCTTCAAACCCGTGCCTACGGAGGCAACATACCAATGCCTTCATAGTATGCACACATGTGCATCCACACACAAACCTATATATCGTCAACAAAGCATAGCTCTTAAGTAGACGTGACTGCACATTCTTCAAACCTGTGCGTTCCGAAACAAAGCAGTTTGCCTTTGGCACGACCTGTTAGGAGGTTCCCTCGCGCGCCGTGTCACACCTATCCCCCCCCCTTCAAGATGTTTATGAAAATTAAACAAGCCGAAGGCGAACAGGAGGTACCCTCGCGCCGGAGGCGCCGTGTCACACCACGAGGGACAACGCGCCGCACGAACCAGCATGCTGCACGACCAACACACACTTCGACCTATGCCCCCCCCTTCAAGATGTTTACGAAAATTAAACGAGTCGAAGGC
>NC_041381.1:447905609-447928490 GCF_002162155.2 Triticum dicoccoides | reverse complement strand
GAACCAGCACGTTGCACGACCAACACACACTTCGACCTATCCCCCCCCTTCAAGATGTTTATGAAAATTAAACGAGCTGAAGGTGAGCAGGAGGTTCCCTCGTGCCGGAGGCGCTGTGTCACACCGCGAGGGACGATGCGCCGCACGAACCAGCACGCTGCACGACCAACACACATTTCGACCTATGCCCCCCTTCAAGATGTTTATGAAAATTAAACGAGTCGAAGGCGAGCAGGAGGTTCCCTCGCGCCGGAGGTACTTGTCTTCAATTTAGTAAAGTTATACACCCATGCCTCTCCTAGTGTTCACCTGTGCCTATAAAGAAGTCACATGATTGAACAATTATGAAGACTGCCGTTTTACATTAAAAAGTTGCTTTTTTCGTTACTTGAAAGGTCACATTTGATAGTGTTGGTAGTCCCCGCCCGTAACTACCCCATAAATCTCTATTACCCGAAAATATAATGGGAACAGAAAGGAAAACGAGAAAGGGAAACAGGGAACCAAACGCGCGAACTTATATTTTTTTTATGTTTTCGCACGGAAAAGGAAAACGAAAAAATGTGGTAGTATGTGGGTCAAAGTGCAAAACGCATAAAATCACAAACCGGAAAAGGAAAACCGGAAACCAACTTGTCACGCGTGGAGCGCTCCCAAACCGCTCGTTACGAGCGCTCTAGTTGCTCTCGGTTCATTCATTTTTTGGTAAATGAAGTACTAACATTTGGGAAGAACGCCTTGCACCTGGATGCAGCTACGTAGGCTTCTTGTATACCGACAGGTCCAACTCTACTCTGGCGCCCTTTAAATGTGCCGGCCCATATACTGTTCTGCGTGTTTTTCCTCTTTTTATTTTATTAATTTTATTTGTATTTCTGAAATGAAATTATTATATCGAAATGTTCAAAGAACCTTCAGGAAATTTAAAATTTCAACATATTCCTAAACTTTTAAAAATGCAAACAATTGTTCAATAATTATATTCCGAAAAATAAACTTAGTTAAAGTTTTAAAAAAACATGATTGTGAAAAATGTTAGCATAGTGTAGAATTTTGTTAGTGTAGTTTAGATAAACGTTACATTAAAAATCATGTTCATAATAAAAAAAGGTTCATGTGTTTCTCATAATTGTTCTTGATATTCTAAAAATGTTAATTATGTATTCAGAAAATGTTAAACATGTATAAAAACATGTTCCTGTTGTATATGGCAAATTGTACAACATGTATGAAAAATAGGAGATATTTAAACATATGTTCAGAAAATTGTAAATTCAAGTATTTAGAAAAACTTAAACATGTATACAAAATGTTACTGATGTATGCAAAAAATGTAAAAACATACATGAAAAACATAGAAATCAAAACATATATATTTAAAAAACGTCCATTATGTATTTGAAAACAAATATTAGATGTGTATAAATAACTTATTCCTTATGTATATGAAATATGTACAACGTGTATAAAAATTTATTAGACATTAAAAATATATTTAAAAAGCTTAGTGATGTTTTAAAAAATGTAAATATGTATAACAAATGTCACTGGTGTATAAAAATGTACATTGTGCGGGAAAAAAATTTAAAAATTAAAAAGTGAAGAAAACCAAAAATAGGAAAAAGAAAACCAACAAAATAACAAAGAAAACCAAAATAAACCAGAAGATAAAGAAATAGAAGGAAAACAAGAAAAAACGACAGAAGAACCTAAATGCTATAGTGGTGGGCCAGTCCGCTAGGTCTCGCCCATAGGTGATTCCTAATAGGAATCGGTACAGGCGAGACACGGTCTTTGTGTGAGCACAGAGACAGGGCTAAGCACTTGATGTTATGATTGATAAAACACTTCATATTAAACACATACAGTTTGTGGCGCCACCTGGTGGCCTTTGTATCAATCTAAACATTCCTGGGCAATACAGAAAGTTGTTCTCGAAAGAAAAACTTCAGCAATTTCCTCAAAAAAGAAAAAAATTGCCCAATCCCGTCATTGGTAGTTGAGGCAAACCCTACACTCCAAAGAAAAGAATATATGCTTGGTCATGTGCTTTTGTTTGTGCTTCTCTCGGTTCTAGAGGTACATTTAGTGCCTATGCGGGAGGAACACAAAATCAGTTTATCACTCAAGCTAAGTTTGTCAGAGTCGAGTTGATTATGAAAACAATGTCATACATGATCGAAGTACTTTGACTATGGTTTGGCCGTCACACCAATATAGCCAACGCTAGGCAACCTTTGATGTTTGGCCTCGCTGGATCGTCGGTCCTAAATTCGACTTCTCGTCACCCGGTGTAATGCCCTATCTCGACGACGATGTTGATTGCTGTGTAAAGTTTGACTATGATAAATGGCTCTTGTTTTATGTTGTTGTGCTTCTGATCTTGTTACTCTGTTGTACAGTAACTACGTAGCAACATGCCTTGTATTGTAATCAGTACTACCTCCATCTAGGTTTATTAGTCGTCCTCATGGTATTTTAGGTCAAAGTGTGACCAGATATTTGACTAGCAAAGTATTAATGCATGTTACTAAAAATTATGTTGTTGGATTCGTATTTGAATGTAGTTTTCAATGATATTATTTTCGCTGCATATAACTAATATTTTATTAGTTAAAATCACGGTCAAAATATGATCCAAAATACAAGGGGGACTATTAACCAGGATGGAGGTAGTATATTGGTGTTGGCCACAAAAGGTTTGGAGATCTTAGGTCTCAACTATTAGGGTTAGTACGTTATACAGCTCTTCAAAATCACTAAAATTTGTTAAGTTTATGTAGATTTAATATTGTGATGTTTATGCACTGAGGTTTGGAGAAAAGTGGGATGAAAATAAATAAATGATGTTATTGAAGACAATTTAGAATGACCCTTTCTTCCTTTTTTGCGAAAAACTTCCAATCTATTCATCTTCAATCATGGCAGTACAACGAACACCAGAAATAAAAATTACATCCAGATCCGTAGACCACCTAGAGACGACTACAAGCACTGAAGCGAGCCGAAGGCGCGCCGCCATCATCATCCCTCCATCGCCAGAGTCGGGCACAACTTGTTGTAGTAGACAGTCGGGAAGTCGTCGTGCTAAGGCCCCATAGAACCAGCGCACCAGAACAGCAACCGCCGCCGAAGAAGAATAACGTAGGTTGGAAGGATTCAACCCGAAGACACACGAACGTAGACGAATAACGACGAGATCCGATCAAATCCACCAAAGATAGATCCGCCGGAGACACACCTCCACACGCCCACCAACGATGCTAGATGCACCGCCGGAACGGGGACTAGGCGGGGAGACCTTTATTCCATCTTCAGGGAGCCGCCGCCGTCTCGCCTTCGTGAGCATGGCACAAACCCTAACAAGACAGAAAAAAAACGGCTAAAAATGGAGCCCTCCCGCCGGCCCTTGGCAGGATCCACCACACCCACATGGCCCTAGGGCCACCGGAGACGAGGCGGACCTGCGGCGGCGCCGGCGAGAGGCAGAAACCCTAGCTTTATTTCTTGGAGGAGGAGGAGCGACTTTATGTCTATTGTGTAACCATCCCGTGTAGAATGACCCTTTCTTAAGTGCAAAGTAATATTTACTAGAAGAACGCCCGTGCGTTGCAACGGGGCCACGTTAACTTAAAGAGTTCAATATTACGACATTTGCGACCTTTTTTACCATCAAATCCTCACACACACACACACACACTCCCTCTTCCTCACTCTCTCTCCCCCTCTCCCTCTCTCTAACACACACACATATCCATCTTATTGGGTACGGGACCATAATCCATCTATTTCACACACACACGCTAGTGCATAACAATATGGATTATGTGTATTATATTTGCCACCAGAACTGAGGGAATTAATTTCATGTAAATCGGCCAGCCACAGCTCCAAGAATACGCGGAGAAGGTGGCCGGGATCAGCGTCGGCGTCGTCCGGCACGGGCCACGGGCCCGCTTCCCAGTGCACGTGCAATGCACGTCTTCACAAATATTACAACCAGATGTGAGAAATCACATACTAACACGATGTTGCAATCAATTTGTAATTAAAGAAGCCAAAAGTCTTTTTTCTTAAACCAGAATTCCTTATGCTGAAATTTAAACAAACCCCACAATAGCCCTACTTATCACCTAATTAAGCAGATGCATGACTTATGAAGCGGATAAGAAATCATGTTAACTTAGAACTAAAATTCCAACAAAAGAGTGAGGAAAAAACCTTTTTATCATTGCTCTGAAGTCTGAACCTCCTCCTATTTGTTAGTGAAATGTGAGTATGCTTGGAAGATAATAATTTCTTATGCAACATATGCTTTTACATCCGAAAGAGCTACAAAATATGTTGACCTACCTATGTGCACTTCCTAAATCAAGCGGATAAAATTATTTCTATCGGCAATATAAAATATTAAACATTAGAAAGAAAGGGACAATGTCCACTAACCATGCAAATATTCTGACCATGGGATATTTAGGCTGGCGTATATGGGAAATCAAAGCTAAAAATGACTCGATGAGTTAGGGATACATCAATAAATATTGTAAAAAGTGATAAAAACAAATCTGCAGCAACTCGCGACCCCACGAACTCGTATTCGCAATGAGCAAGTTAGTGAGGCCACCACGGTAGGCTAGCACCAAGGGACAAGGGCAACAACCGCCTTCCCATCCAACCTACTGATTCTGTTGGCGCTACTTTCATCCTAAGCCCATGAGTACCGTTAGTGTGTTGCCACGTACGGAGAAACTATGAACTGAAATTTTCATCCAAATCATGAAAAATGTGAATGTTCCTCTCCTCTCCCATCCCTCATGTGAACATACCCAATTCGTGGTTGGCTCGCTACATTCAGCGTAGCTCTGATGTGCACTGCCCTCGCTCTTGATTAGTTGCCGCAGTGCCACGCATCTATGCCAACAAGCTGGGGAAACAAATGCAAATGTTACACCGAGTCAAAATCAACCATCCCACAATCGTAATAATAGAAAAGATAATAACCAAAATTTAACAGAAGAACTACTGCTTGGCTCCCAGATCCATCTCGATAGCCCTTGATCTGGCTGCTGAGCTTCTCCTAGCCGCCTCAACATCACGTCATTATCAAACATGTAGTGGATGCCTAGTGGGACAAGGATTAAGAAATAACATGAGGTGAAAAATGTGATGGCTGTCAATTCCATAAGACGATCCAAGTAATTTGACAAAACAGATCGAGAGCATCTTGTATAATCTCAAAAAAGCAACTAAAAATATGAGAAATGAAGTGATGAAAATCAGCCCCTGCTCTCATTTATGCTCGCTTTTGTAATGGGAGGCAAGGAATGGGGATACCGGGAGAAGAAAGGATCACATGGATGGCAAGCCTCCACCACCGGCAAGTGGGGTTGCTTCACATCCAATCTCCACGGCCGCCGCCTCCATGGGGACGAACTCCCATGTTCACAATCGGGCTCCCAATCGGCCGCTGCCTCGCCGACCTTGACGACGAAGTAGTCCCTCCCTTCGATCCCATTCGCAACGGAGGCAACACCCATCCCAGCGGACGGGTCCGCGGTGAGATCCCTACTGGATTGTGGTCGCGCCTCCCCAAACCTCACCGCGGGACACATGAGAGGGCGCCGTTGCCATGGTCAGGCTTGGATGGGGAAAGGAGGCGACATAGCAGCAACGGCGCCTTCGACGGGATTGGTGGCGACGGCGGCGGCAAGCGAGCGGGAGGACGGCGGCGGCGAGAGAGTAGGAGGGTGGTGGCGGCAGTCCATCGGCCGCCGTGACGTGAGAGGAGGATGGGGATGGGGCCACGATTTGGACGTATGGAGCGGTCGAGAGGAGGGGAAGCAGCCGGCTGGGTTTTTCCATCATGCGGGGTTTGGGGGAGGTCAAACGAGAGGGTTTTTTCGTGCGGGAGGCAGAGCAACAAGGGCGGATGTAGGGAGACGGGACGCGGTCGGTTGGCAGGAAAAGGAAAGCTACGCAAAATCACATCAATATAAGAAAATATCCCATCAATACTTGATTGATTGCGATTTATTTTTTATATGGTAACTAATCTGATGGGTTTATGTGGGTGGTGAAGTGAAAAGGAAAGCTATGCATTTTTTAGGCAGTAGAGATGATTGATGATAAGAAAGGGAAAATCACATCAATATAAGGAAATATCCCATCAATACTTGATTGATTGCGATTTATTTTTTACACAGTAACTAATCTGATCATCAATACTTGATTGATTGCGATTTATTTTTTATATGGTAACTAATCTGATGGGTTTATGTGGGTGGTGAAGCGAAAAGGAAAGCTACGCATTTTTTAGGCAGTAGAGACGATTGATGATAAAAAAGGGGAAATCACATCAATATAAGGAAATATCCCATCAATACTTGATTGATTGCGATTTATTTTTTATATGGTAACTAATCTGATCATCAATACTTGATTGATTGCGATTTTTTTATGGTAACTAATCTGATGGGTTTATGTGGGTGGTGAAGCGAAAAGACAGGTGGGAGGGAGATGAAATAAAACCAGCGAAATAAAACCAACGAAAATGGTGAGGCGAAATAAAACCAGCGAAAAATAACCGGCGGACTATTCGTAGATTTTTTTAGTTCGTCTCTCTTTGTGCGACGGGATGTTAGGGCCTGGAGTGCGTGGGGGCGGGCGGGGGACTCGGCTTGAGGTTTTTTTTGGTTCTATGCGGCTTATCATGAGACGGGAGGTTGGGCGTGTGCGGGACTCGATCGCGGGGTTTTCCTTGGTTTTTCGCGGCTGAGAGGAAGGTGGGAGGAAGTACCAAAGAAGTACCAAAAAAGACCGAGTGAGGTGGGACGAAAATAAAACCCGGAACGCGACCTACCCAACTGAGACATTAGGAGTAAAGATTAACTCGAAATAGTTACATCATGTATCGACCTTGATGTTACCACAGGTTTTGTCACAAATCTCTATTATTCATGGGTGTTTCAGTTTCTTCTATCCGATCTATTTTATTTAATTTACTGTATTATTTAGTTTAAAAACACCAATCTCTCGGGATTCACAGTCGACGAGGAGTTCCCATGCGAATCAGCCACAGAAAATATGGACGGGGAAGATGACTTCAGGGTTCAGATTCGGTCACACCGGCTCGGGTTCATGGATTCACACCTGCCCCGATGGACCAGTACTTTTTGAAGCGTCTTATGCTTTGATACGGAGGGAGTACTATTTATTTTTACTAATGTGAGGTTGACATGTCTAGGTCAATTCCAACATATTTTCGTTGATGGATTATGAATCGCCACTCTGCAGTTTATTAAGGGAATATGAGATGCTGATACAGTGATACTAGAAACAGTCGTATTGCATGATCGGGGAGGGCGGCGTTGAGGAGGGATCCATGACTCCTTCCCGCTCTCCATGTGAACAGGACCGATTCTTTCTTTGCGAGAAAGACTGAGATCGAGCTGGATAACAGCAGGAACGACAAGTTTGGTAATGAGAAGAAAATCGCTGGCATCCATACAGCAGAAACGAGATACAGGGCGACACGTCTCGTGGTTTGAGGCACAACTTGTGCTCGCCGTAGCTGGATAATATAATATGGCTGTGTTCTGCGTGTGGCTCCCTGCTCTCAAAACAGTTGGGCGAGACCCTCCTTCACTCCTTCCATGATCCGGGCACAACAGACTCCGGGCAAAGACGGAACTTGGGCAAGAAAGCTAACTGACATATGGAAGGAAGACCTAGGGCTACGCTACACAGAGGAAGCAAGACAGGCACATGATTTAGGGTTGGGCAGCATCATCGACCCCAAAACGTGCGGTTGGGCAAGAAAAAACGGAATAGCTCATAGTGAAACAATGCCGTCCATCCACCGGGAGATTTCACGATGCTGGCACGACGCGACGACTCGCACTCCACAGACCTGGACACCGGAATCATAGGAGTATTCAAGTGCTCCTTCTCTCCACGGAACAGCTGGGAGCCAGAATTATTCGACTCCACTCATTTCTTCTTTTTTCTTTTTTTTTTTTGCGGGGAACTCCACTCATTTCTTCAGACGTGCACAGCTGTAAGTTTATACAGGAATCAAATAACAACATGGAAGACAGGCAGTCGGATGAGCAGAAATTATATACTCCTACTATATCGCTGGGAAGAAGGTGGGTTGATTGGATCAACATAGCAGAGTGGACCGTGCTCTACAGCTGACACAGGCTCCGGTTCAGCAACAACTACTACTTGTCAGCTGGACGCCGCAAAATGAAGTTTGTGATTGAACACAAGACGACATGCAACACAGCATATGCCTGAGCATGACTGGTAACAATCAACGTCAACACAACATGGATGATCCCGTCCCGTGTCAATCACCAGGATTCGGAAAGGAGCATGACATGAAGCCAAAAAGAAAAAGGAAAAGGCCGTGCACATCACTTTCTCATACAGTATTTACTTGTCGGGTCAATAACACGTAGCAGCGGCGGTAGTTACACATGCTAAAAAGCAGAGTCATTACAACGCTGAACAAGAAAAAAAACAAGGCAATGCAGAAATGTCTAACGTGAAACAATACTCTGACCCCCAATCCATAACTTGCAAGATGGCACAAACTGATGAAAATAGACTCAATGAATAAATTAGGCCTCAAGGGCGACAAGCAGGCCCAGATTTTTACCTCACCGCCCCTTGGGGTTCATGATCTGTGAGAACACGGCGCTCGGCGTCAGCCCGTCCGAGTCGATGCTCGCGACACTTTGGTCGCCCATGCTTAGGGAAGTTGTCGTGGTCGTGGTGGTGCTTGAATCGATCGATGGGTCATTGGGATCCTTCTTTCCAGCCATCACCAGGGGAGTGCCCTCATCCGACATCCCACAGCCAAAGCTTCCGCTCTCCTCCGCACTTTCCTGCATCTGAAGAGCAAACTCCAAATTCCAAAGCACATCTCCCATTGAAGGGCGCTCGATGCCATTGTCGGCAACGCACTTCTCAGCTGTCTCGGCAAACTTCTTGAAGCACTGCGGAACAATCTTTCCCTTTAGGTAGGGATCAACAATCTGATCCAGAATTCCCTTCTTCTGGCAGTGCAATGCCCATTCTGCCAGGCTAACTTCTTCCTTTGCAAGAGTCGGGTTCAAGGCAGGCCGAGCACAGAGGACCTCGAACAGCACCACACCAAACGAATAGACATCAGATTTCTCGGTGAGCTGCTGCCTGCGGAAGTATTCAGGATCTAGGTAACCAAAACTGCCCTTGACAACTGTGCTCACATGTGTATGATCCATCGATGGCCCAGTCTTGGACAGACCAAAATCTGAAACCTTGGCGACCCATTTCTCATCCAGTAGGATGTTTGTTGTCTTCACATCACGGTGGATAATGGTGTGCTTTGCACCGGTGTGAAGGTAGTGCAGCCCACGAGCTGCACCAATGCAGATCTCCAAACGCTGCCTCCAGCTAAGCGGTGCATTCTGGGTCTTGTATAGGTGCTCACGCAGAGTTCCATGAGCCATGTGGTCATAGACCAGGATCATCTCATTCTTGTCCTCGCAGTAACCAATCAGCGACACAAGATGGCGGTGGCGGAGCTTTGACAGCATTTCAATTTCAGTCTGGAACTCATGTATACCCTGCTCAGACAAGGGATTGCCACGCTTGATAGCCACCTTAGTTGTGCCCCCATCGATCTCGCCCTGGTAAACTTTACCGAACCCACCAACACCAAGGATCCGTGACTCGTCAAAGTTTTTCGTTGCAGCCTTGATCTCTGCAAAGCTGAAATGGCGACACAGGTTCGATGGCAAAGATGAAGCAATACTCCCTGTAGCATGCGACTTGGCTGAGCTTGAAGTGTGTGAATTGCCATACAGCGACAACGGCAGCCAACCAGAATGGCCATCACTCATGCCAGTATCCTTGGCCGCTTTCCTCCGCCTCTTGCAAATGAAGCAGCAATATCCAAGTGCAAGCACTGCCAAACCTCCAATTACTCCACCAGCAATAGGCCCGACTAGTGATTTCTTCTTCCCTTGCCCGGTATGCGCCTGTGGATCAGCACTTGGAACAGGGTTTGGCCCCGCGAGGCTCCCATTACTAAGTTGCAGCTTGAACACCTCCATCCCATTGAGAATAGCATCATAGTACTGTGGCTTGTTCCGTATATCCGGATGAAGAGCCACCCAGAAATCCATAATCCCTGAACCCACAGTGCCGACCACATAATCCTTATACAATGGGGTGCCAGTACTAAGCGGATCCACCCACTGGATCACATCAGCACCTTCCACAGCAGTCTGGTTGTTGAGGTAAATGTTGAACACCCGCTGATTTGGCTTATCAATTGGGGATTGTATCTCACAGAAATGGAGCCTCACAAGGTATGTGAACCCAGCATCCACCTGCACTATCCAGGTGAGATTGTAGGCCAAGTTCACATTCTTGTCTATCCCCATTGATCGGGCCGTGGCATAGACATCCGAAGGCGCCATATATCCCGGCACACTGTCAGGATAGGTGATTGTGACATTGGGATCGTTCGGGTACGTTACCCCAGCCCCTGCACCATAAATGTAAGGCGTGTCGTCGTCCCATGACCGAGCCCCGCCGGAGTCCTTGGAAGGGGAGATCGCCTGGCCTCCGACGTTGAGCCGATACATGGTCTGCAGAGCAGCACCAGGATCCATCGGGAATGGCTGGTTGTTGCCGTCACCGGTGACGAAGAACGGTGTGGCGAGGTCAAAGAGATCCGGAGAGGAGACGACCTCGATGCCGTTGATGAAGGCGTAGGCGTTGGGGCGTCCCTTCTCCGGGGTGAAGGTGAGGTCGAGGGTCGGGCCGGTGACGTTGACGGAGAACTCCCGTACGAGGTAGGCGAAGTTGAGGGCCGTGGCGGTCTGGTAGGCGCTGAAGTTGGAGAGGAGCGTGACCTTGGCGGCCGGGACGGAGACGGAGAAGAAGGCGTCGGCCGCGTCGCGGTTGGAGTAGTTGGCCGGGTAGAAGTGCAGCCGGAGGAACTTGCGGCCGGGGCCGAGCGGGAAGGAGTAGGTGAAGGCCTCCGCGGAGACCCGCGCAGTGAGGTAGGGCACCTGCGGCACCGAGGGGTCCTGCGCCCCCGCGTCGGCCGAGGCGAGGTTCGGCGGCGCGTACTTGGAGCTGGCGTCGCCGCGCCACTCCCGGCCGTCCGTGTCGTTGCCCTTCCCCGTGGCGCCGCAGTCGAGCAGGATGTCGTCCCGCGGCACGAAGGGGGCCCCCGAGGGCGCGGGCGCGGTCGAGCCCTGCGCCCACGCCGCGGGGACAAGCGCCGCGCAAGCGGCGGCCGCGGCGAGCAGCAGGAGCGCGCATCTCGGGCCTCCTCCCATGGCGCGACTGCGAGCTGTATGTAGCTCGCTCTGCGTCTCCTCGCGGCTCACAGATCGCCCATCAAACAGCTCCCCCGGCGCCGATCTGGGGCAGATTTGCGCGCGGGTGGGAGCTGCTCGTGGTGGCTGAGGTGGGATTTGATGGGGAAGTGGCGGTCGCGGCGGTGGTGGTCGCGGTGGGGAGGAGGGAGGGGGAGGGTGGCGTCGAGGAAGAAGGGGGAAGAGGTTTCGAGGACTACGGGCGCGGCATTAAGCGGGGGGTCAGTGTGGTGGTAGAAGGACGCGGTGGCCAGCCGAGCTGAGGCTGCTGCAGTTGCCAAATGCAAGCTGTGAGCCAGCCGAGCCAGGGAACCCGGAACGGGGCAACGGGGTGAAGGGACCCACCAGCGACGGGGTCGGCGCAATCGGACGAGACTTGCCTGCTCCCTTCCCATGCTCACGGATGGAAGCATGGAAAGGGAGCAGGCAAGCCGGATCCAAAGTGCCGTGCCGTCTCACAGAAAGCCAGAGGGCGACGTGGCGGGAGGAGGAAGGCGGACGTAGGCCCCGCTAACATGGGTTCGGGGGGTCGTGCTGTGCACTGTCCCGTCGAGAGGGAGAAAAGTATCCGCTGGAAACCAATCCTCAATAGAAACATGGAAACTCCAATATGAATCAAGTCTTGCTATACGCACGATTTTTGTCGGACGATTCTAAGACGACAGGTTAGATCAACCACACATGCGCAGGATTGACTTTGCAAGGGCCGCTGGATTGTTTGATCGTCCGCAAGTCGGCCAGGAGATGTCGTCCGTGGAGCAGTTTCGATATGAACCTCGTACGCCCGCAAACCGGACGGGAGCCGGCCATCCAAAGTCACCTACATACATTTAAACTGCATTTTTATTAACTGAATGAAATTCATTAAACATGGCGGATTCTATCAAAGTTTGGATAGAAAATAGCACAAATCATCCATACATAACATTTAGATAATACTACCTCCGTACGGGTTAACAAGGCCGTTCAGCAGCACAGCCGCGTCCTATTTTTACTAGGCCGCTTCTCTCGGTTGCTGTTCAACTGATTAAAGGAAATTAATTCCTAGCCGCTGCATGCGAAGGAGGCTGGCTGCATGCACGCATTTGTCTCGGGCCTAGTACTCTGCCCGCTGCATGCGTGAAGCTAGCCAATGCAAGGGATATGCGTAGAAGCCAGCAGATGCATGCAATAATTAATAACAACGTGAATCGAGGAGTTTGTATGGGTGTTTGTTTTGCCTTGGTCCTGCGGATTCGGTCGGCCGGACTAGTAATCCCGGACGGAGGTAGTATCTCTAAAAAAAGCATTCAAATAATAGGTCTAGTATAATAAAAATTCAAATTTAATTAGATTAACCGGATGTTCAACAAATTTTCATGAACAAACCATGTCGTCCTACACATACCACCTCTTGAGCTTCATCCAGCAGTGTGTATGCGTAAATGGTCTGCCATCTAGCACGTGGTGCATCACGGCAGCACGTACAGGCTACACGATGTGTAGAACAACATTGAGTGAATCAATCAATCAATCAACAAGTTGGGTAAGAACAAGCAAAACTTACAATCTCCTTGACTGTCGAGCGCAATGTAGCCACTTTGCCTCCAGCATACCAAACGTGCCATAAAACTTGGTGACGGTGGTCTAGATGGTATACAATCGATACGCGCATTTGCGTTCATGGATGATGTGCATGTCGTATGGTGCAATGTGCTTTCATGCATGAAACGATTCATGCACGCGCTGCCAGAAGAGCCCTCTTCTGCTCCTGCCTACCAAATACGTGGATACGGCCAACAACGCATCAAACAACAACTCATCCTCCCTGCTAGAGTACCCCGCCATCTTTCATACTCTAAAAAATGACATGATGTTCGAAAATAAGCTCAATGGCATTTGACCGAACACCTGTCTGGCATGGTGACCGCCATGTACGTCATCGACAGGGGGGCGGAGGTACCTGGTTGTGGACGGATCCTAGGTGGACGACGTCGTAGTAGAAGGCGAGCAGGCACGGGTGGTGGTTGCGGACGTCCGACAATGCCTACGTGGCGGTCCGCGAGGTACAGCGGCGATGTTGGCACTAAAACCGGCGGATCTCGGGTAGGGGGTCCCGAGATGTGAATCTGGAACGATGGGTAACACGAGAGAAGGGACACGATGTTTTACCTAGGTTCGAGCCCTCTCAAAGAGGGAAAGCCCTACATCCCGCTTTGATTATATTGATGGAGTACTAAGTACAAGATGATCTACCTCAAGATCGTATGTTGTGTTCTAAACCCTAAGGCTGGTAATTGTGATTTTGTCCCTACGGGCGAAACCCCACGGTTTATATAGACATCGGGGGTATCTAGGGTTACGTATGGCCGGTTACCAACTAGGAATAAACATGTCGACAGCCGGGTAGTCCTTGAAGTACACGCCAAGTCTTCGGCAGTGTCTGTCCTGATCACGCCTGGGATCGAAGCTTTCGGAGTCCTTCCTTGTGAGATCGACGGGTTGTAAGCTCAGCCCATGGACTGTGTCGGAATCAGGCTCCGCAGACTCAAGAAAGGTTCGAACTCTGGGGTGTACACGAAGGATCCTGCTCAGTCACTGCTCACCGCCCACCACCTCACGGCCTAGCTCTGTCAAGTTCGTGTGGGAAGGAAGAAGGAAAGGACACGGTGATTTACCCAGGTTCATGTCACCTTGCGGTGTTAAACCCTACTCCTGCTATGTGGTGAATTGCCTCGCGAGGAGGATGAGTATGAACTGGAAAAGGATGAACTGCCTCGTGAGGGCTCAGGGATGAAAGTGAGTTCTCCCCTGGTCCGTCCTCTTCTCTATGATGGAGACTAACCTATATTTATAGTAGCCTTGGTCCTCTTCCCTCATGGCTTAGGCGGCAAGGGATACCACATCAACCAATTTGAAAGGGGATAGGAGTACACCCTATACTGACTAATGGTGGTCTTCGTCTACAAAGCTTCTGGGAATGACGTGCAGGTGGGCTCGGCGATGACCTCCATCCTTCCGAGCTCATGGTCTTGGTCTTGTTGCACTGGAAGAGAGACCTTTGGGGGATTCCTTGGGAACCTGCGTACGTCCTTGCCTTCTTAGCACCAAAGAGGAAATTGTCCTCGCCTGCGCCCGCTGGCGCCCTTCTCACTTCGGTCGTCATGGCTCACGTCATCGCGCGCCTCATGAGGCGGGGTGCGCCTAGAGATGTCCGCCCTCTCGGGAGGCCGCCTGTAGAGGCCACTCCTCAGGAGGCCTTGATGGAGTTCGCGTTACGAGGCGGGGGCCCTCACGAGGGTCTTGTTTGCAGAGTCTTGTCGCTGGGCCACGCTGGGACATCGATGGTGCCACGTACTGGGCCGCAGGCAGACGAGCCTGGTACCCCCGGTCTCAGAACCCCGATAGTAGCCCCCGGGCCAGTGGCACGCATGACTTAGCTTCGAGGCGAAGGCGAAGAAGAGAGGGCGAAGCGATGCGGGCCCCAACTGCCCACAGGCCAGGCAGGACGCGTGGCGCACGACTGGATGTGGGACGCCCCCACTTCCCCATGACGCCTTGGCAACTGCCTAGGCTGACAAAAAGACTGGCGCACGCAGTGGGCCATCATTGCTCTGAATGTGAAGGGGCGCTGGTTGGCCTTCTCCAATTGCCTATAAGAGGGCGAAAGGGCGCAACCCGCGGCCCATCTCCGTCTTCTCGCCACTCCATCTCCTACCTTCTCCACTTCAACCATGGTGCCCACAAGGAGGTTCTCTGACATTGAGAAAGGCAAAGCGGTGTTGGACGGGCCGGAGCCACCGCAGCCGAAGAGGGGGCGCGACCTCCCCCGCAAGTCCACTGCCACGCCTGTGGCACATCCTCGAGGATGCGCGCGCCCTCCACTAGCGGTCCGCACCGGCTCCAGCGAACGTGGGAAGAACCCCAGCCGTGGGTGCGCCCACGAGGGTCGGGGCAACCGCAACCGAGGAGGTCGGAGCGGCGCGGCCAACCCCGGGCATCAACCCATACGGCCGACTCGGCCCGTGAGTTCCTCGTCTAGATGGAGAGCCTGCCCTGCTCCTGGCTCCAGCTCCCGAGCTTCTTCGCGGAGGAGCTGGCGGCGGACAAACCCGTCAGACTGTGGCTGTGTTACTTTTTGAGCTTGCGTTGATTTTTCCCTTGAAGAGGAAAGGGTGATACAGCAAAGTAGAGATAAGAATTTCCCTCAGTTAAGAACCAAGTTATCAATCCAGTATGAGGTACAAGCAAGTCCCCAATAGATGCACCTGCACAAACTAAAAAACACTTGCGCACAACGCGAAAGAGGGGTTGTCAATCCCTTCATGGTCACTTGCAAAAGCGAGATCAGATAGAGGTAGATGTAAACAAATAAAAAGTAAATAAAATTTAGCAAGGTATTTTTGTGTTTTTGATTATATAGATCTGAGAATATACAGGGAGAAATAGACCATGGGGCCATAGGTTTCACCAGAGGCTGATAGAAAAGCGCAAAGTTATGACGATATCTAAGGCAATGATCATGAATATAGGCATCATGTCTGTGACAAGTAGACCGACTCCTGCCTGCATCTACTACTATTACTCCACACATCGACCGGCTCATGCATGCATCTAGAGTATTAAGTTCATACGAACAGAGTAATGCTTTAAGCAAGATGACATGATGTAGAGAGATAAACTCAAGCAACACTAAAAAAGACACATCCGTGACATTTTGGCCCAAACGATATTTTTTCTGGCATGCTTATGACACTTCTATGACGATAATTGTAACAAAACCCGGTATCATCATAGACGTGGCGGGCTCCTACTTCTATGACAAAAATCATGACAGAAAATGGGCTTTTTGTCCTGGGTGGGCCGGAGACACACCTGCATGACATTCTTTCAGCCGTCCATAACGGAAAAATCGTGGTAGAAGCGAGGGCGAGGAAAATTCCGGGGAGTTACCGGTTATGGTGGGTGGTTGGGGCGGAGTGATGCACGGAGGTTTGCGCGTTTCTCTCGTATACGTATGCGCGTGTGTGCGAGGCATTAGGCTCTAACTGAACCCGAGCAAGGCGCTCGCTTACTGAACCCGAGTGATTGCACTAGCTACGTTACTAAACCCGAGCGATCGATCCCTTGGCTATTAACTGAACCTGAGCGATTCCTTCGCTACTGCTACTAACTGAACCCGAGCGATCGATCGATCGCTACTGCTGCTTACTGAAGCCGATCGAACCTGCTACCTCTTAATAAGCAGTGAACATGAGGGTTGGTTGAATGAGTCGAGACATGGTTGGGGTTGAATGAACAGTTCCCAGTGGTAGTAGGCGGTTGCCGCTGGATGAACAAGACCCCAAGAGGAGGCCGCCATAGCCGAGCTGGTTGGGGGTGGATGAATAGGACCCCGTGGAGGGCTGGTTGAACAGTAGCCGGTGGAGGGTTGGATGAACAGTAGCCCGGATGAACTGTAGCTGGTGGAGGCAGGAGGTAGTCGATGGTGTATGAACAGTAGCCCATGGAAGCTGGAGCGAGGCAATAGATGGTGGATGAAAAGTAGCTCGTAGAGTCCCGTTTTACGGTATGCCAAACCCCTCCTGATCGACAGGACCCCCTTTCGATCGTAGGCGCTCCAACAGAAGTCTGTTTCCTCCGTTTTGCGATACGTGAAACCCCTCCCGATCAACAAGACCCCTTTTCAACCATAGGAGCTCGACCACATGTCTGTTTCCTTCGTTTTGCGGTACGCCACACCCTTCCTGATGAACAGGACCCCGTTTCGATTGTACGCGGTCAAACAAAAGGTCGTTTTCCTCCGTTTGTGGTTCTTTTGGAGCATGGATGTACGTACGTGTACTCCATATGTATGTACGTGCCTGTAGTTTTGGAGAGTGGTTGTACGTACGTGTACTCCATTTAGACAGGACTGCATGGACTGCCTCGTAGGGGCCGGACTGTACTACGACATGTGCCGCTGCTTGCTCGGCCACGGTTCATCCTGCAGAGACACCGCGTATGTACGTACACATTGGAGACCAGACAGAGAATGGTACGTACGCTTCGACCGGGTGGGTCCCATCTATCAGAGAGGATAAGGAGGGACTTCTTTGCACATGAAGATATAGATGGTAGGTCCCAGCTGTCAACTAGAGGAATCATTTTTTTGCGCGTAATATGGAGGCACTTCCTTGCGTGTGAAGATGTAGCTGGTGGGTCACGTTGTTAGCGTTAGCGTGTATAGTCATCTTCCAACGGCTGTCATTCATTGACCACGTTGACCACGCCGCGTCGAGAGAACCAAGGCGGTGGACGATGGCGAGGGCCTAGGAAGGTAACAATGCGGAGCCGGGGAAGACGCGACAGTGGATGCCCACGCGGAGGGAAGTATGAGGATTGACTCGTTCGACTGCGGTGTGAGGCTGTCGTCACCGCAGAATAACAAGGGGTGTCGGTGAGTAGAGGGATGGCCTAGCCAACGGTTGGAGTAGGAGGGGGCAGTGAGGCCTGGGCGACAGCACAGTCGGCCAATGGAGGCAGGAGCACGTGGTCCCGCCGGCGCTGGTTTGGGCGGCTGCATCAAGAAAATCAGAGGTTGAAGAAGCAGAACAACCGTTGGATTCACATCCAACGGTCAATGCTCATAGAATCGTTTGTTGACTAAGTTGACAAAGCCTTGCATACGCATCAACTAAGTAGGTCCACAAGTCATCCTCCAAATATGATGGGCCCCAGTTGTCAAGGGGAGCAATCGTTATTTTTCGCTTAATAAGGAGGCACTTCCTTGCGTGCCAAGATATAGCTGGTGGGTCCCAGCTGTCAGGCGGAGGATTCCTTTTTTTCGCATCATAAGGTGGCACTTGCTTGTGTGCAGCCATGGACCATGTGGTTCCCTACTGTCAGCCTCTCCACATACATCCCTCTTTCGACGTTATCGTTTGTTGACAACGTTGACCACGTCGAGCCGAGAACACCAACACGGTGGATGACAGCGACACCCAGGAAGGGAATGAGCCGGAGGCGGCGGAGCCACAACAATGGAGGGATGTGGGTGAGTAGAGGGATGGCCTCGCCAGTGGTGGGAGTAGTAGGGAGCGGTGAGGCCCGCGCGAAAGCACAACCGGCCATGGGAGGCAGGAGCAGGTGATACGTCTCTAACGTATCTATAATTTTTTATTGTTCCATGTTGTTATATTATCATTCTTGGATGTTTTACAATCATTTTATATCATTTTTGGTACTACCTATTGAGATAATGCCCAGTGCCAATTGCTATTTTCTGCATGTTTTTTTACACCACAGGAAATCAATATCAACCGGAGTCCAAACACAACGAAACTCCTAGAGGATTTTTTGGGGGGGCAGATGAAAGCCAGTGGGCCAGGGAAGCACCTGGGGGGCTGCTCGAGGGGAGCAACACCCACCAGGGCGCGCCAGGAGGCCCAGGCGTGCCCAGGTGGGTGCTGCCCACCTCAGGTGCCCCCTGAACCGCCTCTTCGCTCTATAAATACCACAATATTCCAGAAACCCTAGGGGAGTCGACGAAATATTGATCCAGCATCGCAGAGTCCAGAACCACCAGATCCAATCTAGACACCGTCATGGAGGGGTTCACCACTTCCATTGGTGCCTCTCATATGATGCGTGAGTAGTTCTTTGTAGACCTACAGGTCCGTAGTTAGTAGCTAGATGGCTTCCTCTCTCTCTCTCTCTTGATTATCAATACATTGGTCTCTTGGAGATCCATATGATGTAAGTCTTTTTGCGGTGTGTTTGTTGGGATCCGATGAACTTTGAGTTTATGATCAGATCTATGTTTTTATCCATGAAAGTTATTTGAGTCTTCTTTGATATCTTATATGCATGATTGCTTATAGCCTCATATTTCTTCTCTGATATTTGTGTTTTGTTTGGCCAACTTGATCTATTTAGCTTGCAATGGGAAGAGGTGCTTTGCAGTGGGTTCGATCTTTTGTTGCTTGATCCCAATGAAAGAAGGGGAACCAACACGTATGTATCATTGCTACTAAAGATAACAAGATGAAATATATATCTCCGCAATAGATAAACGGATCTCGTCTACATCATGTCATCGTTCTTATTGCATTACTCCATTTTCCCATGAACTTAATACACTAGATGCATGCTGGGTAGCGGTCGATGTGTGGAGTAATAGTAGTAGATGCAGGCAGGAGTCGGTCTACTAATATTGGACGTGATGCCTATATAATGATCATTGCCTGGATATCGTCATGATTATTTGAAGTTCTATCAATTGCCCAACAGTATTTGTTTTCCCACCGTTTGCTATTTTTCTCGAGAGAAGCCACTAGTGAAACCTATGACCCCCGGGTCTCTTCTCATCATATTTGCCTTTGCGGTCTATTTTCTCTTGCATTTATTTTCACATCTATTAAACCAAAAATACAAAAATACCTTGCTACAATTTTTTTGTTCCATGATCTATTTATCCTATCTACCACTTTTACCTCACGTTATTTGCCTATCTTGAGGCGCCGTACCCGGAAGGGATTGACAACCCCTTTAACATGTCGGGTTGCGAGTATTTGTTATTTGTGTGCAGGTGATGTTTACGTGGTGTGAGGAGGTTCTCCTACTGGTTTGATAACCTTGGTCTCATCACTGATGGAAATACCTACCGCCGCTATACTGCATCATCCCTTCCTCTTCGGGGAAATACTGACGTAGTTCTAGCATACATCAAAAGGAATTTCTGTCGCCGTTGCTGGGGAGGATCTTCAACATCAACCAGGTTACTAATCACAAATCTCATCTCCTTGCAATTTACATTATTTGCCATTTGCCTCTCATTTTCCTCTCCCCCACTTCATGAAAATTTGTCGTTTTATTCGCCCTCTTTTTCGTTCGTTGTTTTCTCGTCAGATCTTTTATTTGCTTGAACTTGTCACCATGAGTGACTCTGGTATGGCAGAAACAGATGATGGCCTAACCCCTAAAGTGGAGCGTACGGGTAATCTGGATGCCAAAACTTTTGTTTTTGGGCAAGGGAATTTTATGGAAAAGAACATATCCAAGAATTTTTCAATTGTGTCGGAAAATTAAGTCTTGGTGATATTCCTATACTTAGAAGGACTAAATCTTATGCGGAAGCTATTTCGGCACTTGTTCTGAAACTTGAGACCAGATTTATTCGTACTCATCCTACCTTGCAAAGATTGTTTTATGAGTTGCCCGTTATAAAGGATCCTAAAACTAAAAAGTTAGCCACTCTTGTTTGGATGAATGAATTTTACTCCATAATACGGGAAGCTAGGGAAATCTTTCATTTTTATGGCATGAATCGTGAAAAACCCGTGATTGATGAAATTCTTTATAATAGTGATTATCCTTTGAGACATTTGCTTGGAGATAACGAAATCTTTGACAAGAGTCTTAAAAAGCAAGTCCCCGTTTTAGATATGACCCAACAAGTTTTTAACGATGTGAATCAACACTATCAGTGGATCACTGCCGGAAATCAAAGGGGTTATGATAAAAAGCAACTTGATAGTTGATGACCCACAAGTATAGGGGATCTATCATAGTCCTTTCGATAAGTAAGAGTGTCGAACCCAATGAGGAGCAGAAGGAAATGACAAGCGGTTTTCAGTAAGGTATTCTCTGCAAGCACTGAAATAGTAGGTAACAGATAGTTTTGTGATAAGATAATCTATAACAGGTAACAAGCAATGAAAGTAAATAAGGTGCAGCAAGGTGGCCCAATCCTTTTTGTAGCAAAGGACAAGCCTGGACAATTTCTTATAATGAGAAAAGCCCTCCCGAGGACACATGGGAATTATCGTCAAGCTAGTTTTCATCACGCTCATATGATTCGCATTTGATACTTTGATAATTTGATATGTGGGTTGACCTGTGCTTGGGTACTGCCCTTTCTTGGACAAGCATCCCACTTATGATTAAACCCTATTGCAAGCATCCGCAACTACAAAAGAAGTATTAAGGTAAACCTAACCATAGCATGAAACATATGGATCCAAATCAGCCCCTTACAAAGCAATGCATAAACTAGGGTTTAAGCTTCTGTCACTGTAGCAACCCATCATCTACTTATTACTCCTCAATGCCTTCCTCTAGGCCCAAATAATGGTGAAGTTTCATGTAGTCAACATTCACATAACAACACTAGAGGAGAGACAACACACATCTCATCAAAATATCGAACGAATACCAAATTCACATGACTGCTAATAGCAAGACTTCACCCATGTCCTCAGGAACAAACGTAACTACTCACAAGTCATATTCATGTTCATGATCAGAGGAGTATTAATATGCATTAAGGATCTGAACATATGATCTTCCACCAAATAAATCAATTAGCATCAACTACAAGGAGTAATCAACACTACTAGCAACCCACAGGTACCAATTTGTGGTTTTGATACAAGATTGGATACAAGAGATGAACTAGGGTTTCAGAGGAGATGGTGCTTGTGAATATGTTAATGGAGATTGACCCCCTCCCGATGAGAGGATCGTTGGTGATGACGATGGTGATGATTTCCCCCTCCCGGAGGGAAGTTTCCCCGGGAGAACAGCTCCGCCAGAGTCCTAGATTGGTTCCGCCAATGTTTCGCCTCGTGGCGGCGGAGTTTTGTCCCGTAAGCTTGCTTATGATTTTTTCCAGGGTAAGAGGCTTCATATAGCAGAAGATGGGCACCGGAGGGCCACCAGGGGGCCCACAAGACAGGGGGGCGTGCCCAGTAGGGGTGGGCGCACCCCCACCCTCATGGCCAGGGTGTGGGCCCCCTCTGGTACTTTCTTTGGTCAATACTTCTTATTAATTCCAAAAATGACTTTCGTGGAGTTTCAGGACTTTTGGAGCTATGCAGAATAGGTTTCCAATATTTGCTCCTTTTCTAGCCCAGAATTCCAGCTGCTGGCATTCTCCCTCTTCATGATAAACCTTGTAAAATAAGAGAGAATAGCCATAAGTATTGTGACATAATGTGTAATAACAGCCCATAATGCAATAAATATCGATATAAAAACATGATGCAAAATGGACGTATCAACTCCCCCAAGCTTAGACCTCGCTTGTCCTCAAGCGGAAGCCAAAATCAATAAATATGTCCACATGTTTAGAGATAGAGGTGTCGATAAAAATAAAATACGGACATGCGGGCATCATCATCATTCTTATAACAACAACATATATATATTTTGTCATATGATTTCTTATGCTCAAGTAACAATCTATTCACAATGTCAAGTATGATTCAGAAACTTCATGAGAACTAACAAACTATAATCTCAGTCATTGAAGCAATTGCAATTTATCATAACATCGGAAAGAGTCAAGAATAGAGATTTTCAGCAAGTCCACATACTCAACTATCATATAGTCTTCTACAATTGCTAACACTCACGCAATACTTATGTTTCTGGAGTTTTAACCGGACATAGAGAAAGATAGGGGCTTATAGTGTTGCCTCCCAACGTATTCACCTTTGGGTGATGTCAACAATAATAGTTCATGCTAACTTACATCCAA
>NC_041381.1:447895089-447905335 GCF_002162155.2 Triticum dicoccoides | reverse complement strand
TGTGATGATCACCTTGACTATTGCATAATGTAAAGATATAAAGTAAAAGATAGGCCCTTCGCAGAGGGAAGCAGAGGTTGTCATGTGCTTTTAGGGTTGGATGCACAATATCTTAATGCAAAAGAACGTCACTTTATATTGCCACTTGTGATATGAACCTTTATTATGCAGTCCGTCGCTTTTATTACTTCCATATCACACGATCATATAAAGCTTATTTTCTCCGCACTAATAAGTCGTACATATTTAGAGAGCAATTTTTATTGCTTGCAACATGACAACTTACTTGAAGGATCTTACTCAATCCATAGGTACGTATGGTGGACTCTCATGGCAAAACTGGGTTTAAGGATATTTGGAAGCAGAAGTAGTATCTCTACTTGGTGCAAGGAATTTGGCTAGCATGAGGGGAAAGGCAAGCTCAACATGTTGGACGATCCATGACAATATACTTTAACTGAGATGTGAGAAAACATAACCCATTACGTTGTCTTCCTTGTCCAACATCAACTCTTTAGCATGTCATACTTTAATGAGTGCTCACAATCATGAAAGATGTCCAAGATATTATATTTATATGTGAAAACCTCTCCTTCTTTATTACTTCCTATTAATTGCAACGATGACCAAAACTAAGTTTGCCAACTCTCAACAACTTTTATGTATCATACTCTTTATGTGTGAAGTCATTACCATCCATAAGATCAATATGAACTATTTTATTTCTTTTTATTCTTTCATGCACTTAAGATCATAGCAAGATAGAAAAGCCCTTGACTCAACACTAATCTTTGTTATATATAGCTCACTGATTCGATTACATAGAGGGATCACAAAGCAAAACTCAAAACTAAATCATACTAAAACTTTATTCTACTAGATCAAGATATTACCAAAAGGATCGAACTAAGTAAAACGGTAAAGATAGGAGTGTGATGGTGATACGATACCGGGGCACCTCCCCCAAGCTTGGCAGTTGCCAAGGGGAGTGCCCATACCCATGTGATTATGTCCTCGGAGGTGGTGAAGGAGTTGTTGATGATGAAGGCTTGTCGTCCGTCTTCCAAGGCATAGGCTCACCATCATAGAAGGATGATCGAGTCTCCGGAATCCTCAAATCTGCAGCCAAACTCATCCTCTTGAATCTATATTCATACTCACAGTTTTGGTTTTGCAGGTCATAGATCTGGGCTTGGAGGTGCTCGATTTTCTCATGAAGCTTGAAGATGGTCTCCCCAATGTTCTTGGCGTCCAGCTTGTGGTTGTTGGTGAACTCCGTGATCATCATCTGGTTAGCGTTAAGTCCACGCTCCACCATCCCTTGGCACTTGAAAACTTGTTGTTCCATAGCTATGAGCTTTGTCTCCACGCTTCCTGTACGCCTTGGTCCCTCCACATCGTGGATGTGCAGCACCCCCTCACGCATCTCAATGGTTTGAGGGTGTTGCAGCACCTTTGCAAGATAGGGGTTGATGACCCTCTCGAAAACTTGTCCTTGGGAGCGCTTGGAGACGTCATGGTGATCTAGATCTGTCAGAAAAACAGCTCGAAACAAAAATAGAAGATTTTTGCGTGATACAGTGGTTAAAACCTTCGGGAGATTATATAATGAATTTTACCGACCAAAAGAAGTAACGTGAAAGAAAACGGAGTCCGGAGTGCACACGATGTGCCCACGAGGCAGGGGGGCACACCAGTAAGGGTAGGCACACCCTCCACCCTCGTGGAGGCCTCGTGGCCTTTTCGGACTACTTCTTATTTTCCTAAATTCTTATCCAAAACAGAGAAAAATTGCCATTAGAATTGTTTTGGAGTCGGTTTACTTACTGTACCACATACCTATTCCTTTTCGGAGTCTGAAACGTTCTGGAAAGTGTCCCTTATGTATTCCTCCGGGGTTACGGTTTCAATAATATTAGTTTCAACATTTATAGGATTACCTGAGATGTAATGTTTGATCCTTTGACCGTTCACCACCTTCGGATTTGTGCCTTCGAAGTTGTTGATTTTTATGGCACCGGAACGATAGACCTCCTCGATAACGTAAGGACCTTCCCATTTAGAGAGAAGTTTTCCTGCAAAAAATCTTAAACGAGAGTTGAATAGCAACACATAATCACCTACACTAAACTCACGCTTTTGTATCCTTTTGTCATGCTATCTTTTGACTTTTTCTTTAAACAACTTGTGTCGTGGGTTTAACATGGCAGATGTCCTTAGTGTGAGGACTTAGTCGCGAGGCCAATGCATCTATGTGGTAGCTTGAGAGGGGTTGGGCGGAATCGAGAGACGCTAGGCGGATCATCACACAAGACGAGGATTTAGACAGCTTCTGGCCCCGGGAAACATCATCCGGAATAGCCCTACATGCTGTTTGAGGTTAGGTCTCATTATGCTCATCGAGAGTCGCCGCATAAGTCGGCTCCCCCTTTGTGTCTAGCCCTAGATATTGTTTCTTGTTACTTGTCCCTCTTTGGGGAGCCCTGCCCCTCCTTATATAAGTTAGAGGGGCGGGTTACATGTGGAGTCAAAATAGGATTAGGACTAGCCTATCTTCTACTACAAGCCGGATACAAGTCCGGGTCTTGATTCCTTGTAAGAAAGATATTCCTCATGCCTTTCCTCTTAAACCGACCTACCATAACATAAGCCGGCCTTCTTGACCTTGGGCCTCCTGGGCCCCCGGGTCTTGTCGCTCCTCTGATTCGCTTGCCAGGTCACCCATAAGTCGCCAGGATCGGGCGGGTCACTTAGTATGTCGTCCAGCCAGGGCGGGTCATTAGTGAGTCACCAAGTCCGGTCGGATTATACTTCCGGCCGGGTTACACCGCGGGGTATATCCCCGACAGCTTGGCATTCTCATAAGCTTGGGTTCTCCATTTATCAAGTGAGCTAATATCAAATAACCTCTTCTCACCAGCAAGTTTGAAATCATAGTTGAGCTCTTTAATGGCCCAATATGCCTTATGTTCAAGTTCGAGAGGTAAGTGACATGCTTTTCCATAAACCATTTTGTACGGAGACATACCCATAGGACTTTTATATGCAGTTCTATAGGCCCATAATGCATCATCAAGTTTCTTGGACCAATTCTTTCTAGATCTATTAACAGTCTTTTGCAACATTAATTTGAGCTCTCTATTACTCAATTCTACTTGGCCACTAGACTGTGGGTGATAAGGAGATGCAATTCTATGATTAACATCATACTTAGCAAGAATCTTACGTAAAGCACCATGAATAAAATGTGAACCACCATCAGTCATGAGATATCTAGGGACTCCAAACCTCGGAAAAATAATGTCTTTAAGCATCTTAATAGAGGTGTTATGATCAGCACTACTAGTTGGAATAGCTTCTACCCACTTAGTAACGTAATCAATAGCTACTAGAATATGTGTATATCCATTAGAGGCAGGAAAAGGTCCCATATAATCAAAGCCCCAAACATCAAATGGTTCAATAACAAGAGAATAGTTCATAGGCATTTCTTGACGTCTACTAATATTACCAATTCTTTGACATTCATCACAAGACAAGACAAACTTACGGGCATCTTTGAAGAGAGTAGGCCAATAAAAACCGGATTGCAATACCTTATGTGCAGTTCTATCTCCAACGTGGTGTCCTCCATATGGTACAGAGTGACACTTGCGTAGGATCTGTTCCTGTTCATGCTCAGGTACACAACGTCTAATAACACCATCTACTCCTTCTTTATAAAGGTGTGGGTCATCCCAGAAGTACTATCTTAAATCATAAAAGAACTTTTTCTTTTGCTGGTATGTGAAACTAGGTGGTATAAATTTAGCAACAATGTAATTAGCATAATTAGCATACCATGGAGCAGTACGAGAAGCATTAATGACTGCTAATTGTTCATCAGAAAAGCTATCATCTATAGGTAGTGGGTCATCAAGAACATTCTCTAACCTAGATAAGTTGTCTGCAACGGGGTTCTCAGCTCCCTTTCTATCAATAATATGCAAATTAAATTCTTGAAGCAAGAGAACCATCTAATAAGTCTAGGTTTAGCATCTTTCTTTTCCATAAGATATTTAATAGCAGCATGATCAGTGTGAATAGTAACTTTAGAATCAACAATATAAGGTCTGAACTTATCACAAGCAAATACAATTGCTAAGAATTCTTTTTCAGTGGTAGCACAATTTCTCTGGGCAGTGTCAAGAGTTTTAGTAGCATACTGGATAACATTTAATTTCTTATTAACTCTTTGCCCTAGAACAATACCCACAACATAATCACTAGCATCAGACATAATTTCAAAGGGTAAATTCCAATCAGGTGGCTGAATAATAGGTACAATGATCAAAAATTTCTTAAGTATTTCAAATGCTTCTACACAATCATCATCAAAGACAAAAGGAATATCTTTTTGCAATAGATTAGTTAGAGGCCTAGATATTTTAGAAAAGTCCTTAATGAACCTCCTATAAAAACCGGCATGACCAAGGAAACTTCTTATACCTTTAATGTCGTTGGGACACGGCATCTTTTCAATAGCATCAACTTTAGCTTTATCAACTTCAATACCTGTTTCAGAAATTTTATGCCCCAAGACAATGCCTTCATTAACCATAAAGTGGCACTTTTCCCAATTCAAGACGAGACTAGTGTCTTCACGTCTCTGCAAAACTCAATGAAGGTTGCTCAAGCAATCATCAAAAGAGGATCCATAAACGGAGAAATCATCCATGAATACCTGACAAATCTTTTCACAAAAGTCAGAGAATATAGCCATCATGCATCTTTGAAAGGTAGCAGGTGCATTACATAAACCAGAAGGCATACGTCTATAAGCAAAAGTACCGAAAGGGCCAGTAAAAGTAGTTTTTGATTGATTGTCCGCTAACACATGTATTTGAGAGAAACCAGAATAACCATCTAGGAAGCAGAAATGTGTATGTTTGGATAGTCTTTCTAGCATTTGATCAATAAAAGGTAAAGGGTAATAATCTTTCTTAGTAGCTTTATTTAATTTACGGAAATCAATTACCATCCTATAACCTGTAATAATTCTTTGCGGAATCAATTCTTTATCATTAGGAACAACAGTAATACCTCACTTCTTAGGGACACAATGGACAGGACTTACCCAATCACTATCAGCAACGGGATAAATTATACCTGCCTCAAGGAGCTTTAGTATCTCCTTTCTTGCCACTTCTTTCATCTTAGGATTTAACCGTCGTTGATGATCTCTAACTGGTTTGGAGCCTTCGTCCAATTTAATTTTGTGTTTGCATAGAGTGGGACTAATGCCCTTAAGATCATCGAGAGTATATCCAATAGCAGCTCGGTGCTTCTTCAGAGTTTTCAATAATCTTTCTTCTTCCTGCTCTGAAAGGTTAGCACTAATAATAACAGGATATATCTTCTTCTCATCAAGATAAGCATATTTAAGATTATCGGGTAATGGTTTAAGCTCAAACAGGGGATCACCGTTGGGTGGAGGAGGATCCCCTAGGATTTCAACAGGCGAGTTGTGTTTCAAAATAGGACCCTGTTTAAGAAATACTTCATGTATTTCCCTTCTTTCATTCATAAATATATCATTTTCATGGTGTAGCAAATATTGTTCTAACGGATCAGTAGGAGGCACGGCAATAGAAGCAAGGCCAATAATTTCATCCTTACTAGGCAATTCTTTATAATGGGGTTGTCTATGAAATTTAGCAAAATTAAACTCATGTTTCATATCCCCCAAACCAATTATAACAACATCCCTTTCGCAATCAATCTTAGCATTAACAGTATTCAAGAAGGGTCTACCAAATATAATGGGTCAAAAGCTATCTTGTGGGGAACCAAGAACAAGAAAATCAGCAGGATATTTAACTTTCCCACACAAGACTTCAACATCTCTAACAATCTCAAATGGTGAAATAGTATCTCTATTGGCAAGCTTAATTGTAACATCAATATCTTCTAACTCAGCAGGTGCAATATCATGCATAATTTCTTCATATAAGGAAAAAGGTATAGCACTAGCACTAGCACCCATATCACATAAGCCATGATAACAATGATCTCCTATTTTAATAGAAATAACAGACATGCCTACAACAGGTCTATGTATCTCAGCATCGGGTTTAGCAGTATTAGCAGCTTCCTCACAAAAGTAGATAACATGCCCATCTATATTATCAGCCAAGAGATCTTTAACCATAGCAATACTAGGATCAACTTTAATTTGCTCAGGAGGTGTATATGTTCTAGTATTACTCTTACGAACAACATTTGAAGCTTTAGCATGATCCTTTATCCTAATAGGGAAAGGTGGTTTCTGAACATAAGTAGTAGGAACAATAGGATCATTATAAGTGATAGTCTTTTCTTCAACTGTAACAGGTGCAACTACTTTTACTTCAATGGGAGGATTATATTTAAACCACTTCTCCTTAGGGAGATCAATGTGAGTAGCAAAAGATTCACAGAAAGAAGCTACTATCTCAGAGTCAAGTCCATATTTAGCGCTAAATCCACGAAAAGCATCGGTATCCATAAAAGATTTAACACAATCAAGCTTAGGTGTCATACCTGACTCCTTACCATCGTCGGAACCCCAATCTTCAGAGTTGCGTTTAATTCTTTCCAATAAGTCCCATTTGAATTCAATAGTCTTCAGCATATAAGAACCAGCACAGGAAGTATCAAGCATGGCACGATCATTGAGAGAAAGTCGAGCATAAATTGTTTGAATAATCATATCTCTTGAGAGCTCATGATTGGGGCATGAATATAACATTGACTTTAGCCTCCCCAAGATTGAGCCATGTTTTCTCCTTCGCGAGGCCAAAAATTATATATATAATTACGATCACGATGAACAAGGTGCATAGGATAGAACTTTTGGTGAAATTCCAATTTCAATCGTTTGTAGTTCCAAGATCCCGTATCATCACATAGCCTATACCATGTCAATGCATATCCCTTAAAAGATAAAGGGAAGACCTTCCTCTTAACAACATCATCGGGAATACCTGCAAGCTTAAATAATCCACAAACTTCATCCACATAGATAAGGTGTAAATCGAGATGCAATGTTCCATCTCCTGCAAAGGGATTAGTTAGCAGTTTCTCTATCATATCCGAAGGAATCTCAAAGTAAACATTTTCCGTAGGTTCAGTAGGTTCAGGAGCAACTCTTTGCTCTACTGGTCGGGGCGAAGATGCCCCGAACAAGCCCCTCAAAGGATTAGTTTCCATAGTAACAAGTGACAGAAAATTTCAGCACACTATATAAATGTTTCCTTACCAAGTTCCACTCACCAAAGGCGATTCACTCCCCGGCAACGGCGCCAGAAAAGAGTCTTGATGACCCACAAGTATAGGGGATATATCGTAGTCCTTTCGATAAGTAAGAGTGTCGAACCCAACGACGAGCAGAAGGAAATGACAAGCGGTTTTCAGTTAGGTATTCTCTGCAAGCACTGAAATAGTAGGTAACAGATAGTTTTGTGATAAGATAATCTGTAACAGGTAACAAGCAATGAAAGTAAATAAAGTACAGCAAGGTGGCCCAATCCTTTTTGTAGCAAAGGACAAGCCTGGGCAATTTCTTATAATGAGAAAAGCGCTCCCGAGGACACATGGGAATTATCGTCAAGCTAGTTTTCATCACGCTCATATGATTCGCGTTCGGTACTTTGATAATTTGATATGTGGGTGGACCGGTGCTTGGGTACTGCCATTTCTTGGACAAGCATCCCACTTATGATTAACCCCCATTGCAAGCATCTGCAACTACAAAAGAAGTATTAAGGTAAACCTAACCATAACATGAAACATATGGATCCAAATCAGCCCCTTACAAAGCAACGCATAAACTAGGGTTTAAGCTTCTGTCACTCTAGCAACCCATCATCTACTTATTACTTCCCAATGCCTTCATCTAGGCCCAAATAATGGTGTAATGTCATGTAGTCGACGTTCACGTAAAACCACTAGAGGAGAGACAACATACATCTCATCAAAATATCGAACGAATACCAAATTCACATGACCACCCAAACGTAACTACTCACAAAGCGTATTCATGTTCATGATCAGAGGAGTATTAATATGCATTAAGGATCTAAACATATGATCTTCCACCAAATAAACCAATTATCATCAACTACAAGGAGTAATCAACACTACTAGCAACCCACAGGTACCAATTTGTGGTTTTGATACAAGATTGGATACAAGAGATGAACTAGGGTTTCAGAGGAGATGGTGCTGGTGAAGATGTTGATGGAGATTGACCCCCTCCCGATGAGAGGATCGTTGGTGATGACGATGGTGATGATTTACCCCTCCTGGAGGGAAGTTTCCCCGATAGAACAGCTCCGCCGGAGCCCTAGATTGGTTCCGCCAAGGTTCCGCCTCGTGGCGGCGGAGTTTCGTCCCGTAAGCTTGCTTACGATTTTTTCTAGGTTAAGACGCTTCATATAGCAGAAGATGGGCACCGGAGGGACACCAGGGGGCCCACAAGACAGGGGGGTGCGCCCAGTAGGGGTGGTTGCGCCCCCCACCCTCGTGGCCAGGGTGTGGGCCCCCTCTGGTACTTTCTTTGCTCAATAATTCTTATTAATTCCAAAAAATGACTTTCGTGGAGTTTCAGGACTTTTGGAGCTGTGCAGAATAGGTTTCCAATATTTGCTCCTTTTCCGGCCCAGAATTCCAGCTGCCGGCATTCTCCCTCTTCATGATAAACCTTGTAAAATAAGAGAGAATAGCCATAGGTATTGTGACATAACATGTAATAACAACCCATAATGCGATAAATATCGATATAAAAGCATGATGCAAAATGGACGTATCAATAGTGCTAAGGTTTCCATGGATAATGTGTTTTATGTCTTATTTACAAAACCTCCCGACACAAATACCTCCAAGGGAAACAAGGATAAGAGCGACAAAACTTAGATCCTACGCGTTATGCCTAGCTAGAGGCATAAAACGATAGCGCTTGTTGGAGGCAACTCAATGAATAAAAATTATTTTTGCCTTTTGCTTTATGTTCTTGAGTGTTAGAATAATTATGCTACTGTTATGATTGTGTTTTTTGTTTTTTAGTTAGTGTTTGTGCCAAGCAAGACCTTTGGGAAGACTCGGGTGAAAGTTTATTTGATCTTCCTGAAAAACAGAAACTTTTGCACTCACGAGATTCGTTGTCATCTTTTACAGAAGAGCCTTTTGAGTTGATTCTTTTTGCAGAGGATTAATAGACAAATTCCTCATATCAACCAATTTATTTCATAATTTTTGGAGTTACAGAAGTATCCAAAATTGTCATATTGCTACAGACTATTCTGTTTTTGACAGATTCTGTTTTCTTTGCCTTGTGTGCTTGTTTTGATAATTCTATGGTTTTATTTGATGAGTTTTTTCCATAGAAAAGTTGGAATACAGTAGATATAATGCAAAAACAAAATAAGAATAGGTTTGCTACAGTTCTTATAGTAGTGGTTTGGTTTCTTATACTAATGGATCTCACGAAGGTTTTTGTTTGAGTTTTGTGTGATTAAAGTTTTCAAGTTTTGGGTTATCTTACGATGGATGAAGGAATAAGGATAAGCAAAAGGCTACGCTTGGGGATGCCCGAGGCACCCCAAGATAATATTCAAATAAGTAGCAAGCAACTAAGCTTGGGGATGCCCCTGAGTGGCATTCCTGCTTTCTTCTAACGACCATCGGTATTTTACTTGAAACTATATTTTTATTCGCCACATGGTATGAGTTTTGCTTGGAGCATCTTGTATGATATGAGTCTTTATTCATCATTTTGCATCATGCTTTTATGTCAATATTTATTGCATTATGGGATCTTATTACACATTATGTCTCAATATTTATGGCTATTCTCTCTTATTTTACAAGGTTTATCATGAAGAGGGGGAATGCCGGCAGTTGGAATTCTGGCGGGAAAAGGGGCAAATATTGGAAACCTATTCTGCATAGCTCCAAAAATCCTGAAACTCCACGAAAGTTATTTTTGAAATTAATAAGAATTATTGAGCGAAGAAAACACCAGAGGGGGCCCACACCCTGGCCAGGAGGTTGGGCGGTGCGCCCACCCCTACTGGGCGTGCCCCCTGTCTCCTGGCCCCCTGGTAGCCCTCCGCTGCCTATTTCTGCTATATGAAGTCTTTTACCCTGGAAATAAATCATATGCAAGATTAAGGGACGAAACTCCGCCGCCACGAGGCGGAACCTTGGCGGAACCAATCTATGGCTC
>NC_041381.1:447889033-447894512 GCF_002162155.2 Triticum dicoccoides | reverse complement strand
AACGATCCTCTCATCGGGAGGGGGTCAAACTCCATCAACATCTTCACCAGCACCATCTCCTCTCAAAACCCTAGTTCATCTCTTGTATCCAATCTTGTATCAAAACCACAAATTGGTACTAGTGGGTTGCTAGTAGTGTTGATTATCCTTGTAGTTGATGCTCATTGGTTTACTTGGTGGAAGATCATATGTTCAGATCCTTAATGCATATTAATACTCCTCTGATCATGAACATGAATATGCTTTGTGAGTAGTTACATTTGTTCCTGAGGACATGGGTGAAGTCTTTCTATTAGTGGTCATTTGAATTTGGTATTCGTTCGATATTTTGATGAGATGTATGTTGTCTCTCCTCTAGTGGTGTTATGTGAACGTCGACTACATGACATTACTCCATTATTTGGGCCTAGAGGAAGGCATTGGGAAGTAATAAGTAGATGATGGGTTGCTAGAGTGACAGAAGCTTAAACCCTAGTTTATGCGTTGCTTTGTAAGGGGCTGATTTGGATCCATATGTTTCATGCTATGGTTAGGTCTACCTTAATACTTCTTTTGTATTTGCGTATGCTTGCAATAGGGGTTAATCATAAGTGGGATGCTTGTCCAAGAAAGGGCAGTACCCAAGCACCGGTCCACCCACATATCAAATTATCAAAGTACCGAACGCGAATCATATGAGCATGATGAAAACTAGCTTGACGACAATTCCCATGTGTCCTCGGGAGCGCTTTTCTCATTATAAGAAATTGTCCAGGCTTGTCCTTTGCTACAAAAAGGATTGGACCACCTTGCTGCACTTTATTTACTTTCATTGCTTGTTACCTGTTACAGATTATCTTATCACAAAACTATCTGTTACCTACTATTTCAGTGCTTGTAGAGAATACCTAATGGAAAACCGCTTGTCATTTCCTTCTGCTCCTCGTTGGGTTCGACACTCTTACTTATCGAAAGGACTATGATAGATCCCCTATACTTGTGGGTCATCAAGACTCTTTTCTAGCGCCGTTGCCGGGGAGTGAAGCGCCTTTGGTGAGTGGAACTTGGTAAGGAAACATTTATATAGTGCGCTGAAATTTTCTATCACTTGTTACTATGGAAACTAATCCTTTGAGGGGCTTGTTCGGGGCATCTTCGCCCCGACCAGTAGAGCAAAGAGTTGCTCCTGAACCTACTGAACCTACTGAAAATGTTTACGTTGAGATTCCTTCGGGTATGATAGAGAAACTGCTAGCTAATCCCTTTGCAGGAGATGGAATGTTGCATCCCGATTTACACCTTATCTATGTGGATGAAGTTTGTGGATTATTTAAGCTTGCAGGTATTCCCGATGATGTTGTTAAGAGGAAGGTCTTCCCTTTATCTTTGAAGGGAGATGCATTGACATGGTATAGGCTATGTGATGATATGGGATCTTCGAACTATAAACGATTGAAGTTGGAATTTCACCAGAAGTTCTATCCTATGCATCTTGTTCATCGTGATCGTAATTACATATATAATTTCTGGCCTCGCAAAGGAGAAAGCATCGCTCAAGCTTGGGGGAGGCTTAAGTCAATGTTATATTCATGCCCCAATCATGAGCTCTCAAGAGATATGATTATTCAAAAAATTTATGTTCGGCTTTCTCTCAATGATCGCACCATGCTTGATACTTCCTGTGCTGGTTCTTATATGCTAAAGACTACTGAATTCAAGTGGGACTTATTGGAAAGAATTAAACGCAACCCTGAAGACTGGGGTTCCGACGATGATAAGGAGTCATCTATAACACCTAAGTTTGATTGTGTTAAATCTTTTATGGATACCGATGCTTTTCGTGGATTTAGCGCTAAGTATGGACTTGACTCGAGATAGTAGCTGCTTTTGGTGAATCTTTTGCTACTCACGTTGATCTCCCTAAGGAGAAGTGGTCTAAATATAATCCTCCCATTGAAGTAAAAGTAGTTGCACCTATTACAGTTGAAGAAAAGACTGTCACTTATAATGATCCTATTGTTCCTACTACTTATATTGAGAAACCTCCTTTTCCTGTTAGGATAAAGGATCATGCTAAAACTTCAACTGTTGTTCGTAAGAGTAATACTAGAGCTTATACACCTCCTGAGCAAATCAAAGTTGAACCTAGTATTGCTATGGTTAAAGATCTCTTGGATGATAATTTAGATGGGCATGTTATTTATTTCTGTGGTGAAACTGCTAATATTGCTAGATCAGATGCTAAGATACATAGACCTGTTGTAGGCATGCCTGTTATTTCTGTTAAAATAGGAGATCATTGTTATCATGGTTTATGTGATATGGGTGCTAGTGCTAGTGCAATACCCTATGACTTATATAAAGAAATTATGCATGATATTGCACCTGCTAAAATAGAAGGTATTGATGTTACTATTAAGCTTGCCAATAGGGATACCATTAAGCCAGTTGGGATTGTTAGAGATGTTGAAGTCTTGTGTGGGAAAGTTAAATATCCTGCTGATTTTCTTGTTCTTGGTTCCCCACAAGATGACTTTTGTCCCATTATATTTGGTAGACCCTTCTTGAATATTGTTAATGCTAGGATTGATTGCAAAAAGGATGGTGTTACAATTGGCTTAGGGGATATGTCTCATGAGTTTAATTTTGTTAAGTTTCGCAGACAACCCCATGATAAAGAATCACCTAGTAAGGATAAGATTATTGGTCTTGCTTCTATTGCCGTGCCTCCTACTGATCCGTTAGAACAATATTTGCTACACCATGAAAATAATATGTTTATGGATGAAAGAAGGGAATTATATAAAGTATTCCTTCAACAGGGTCCTATTCTGAAACACAACTTGCCTGTTGAAATCCTAGGGGATCCCCCTCCACCCAAGGGTGATCCCGTGTTTGAGCTCAAACCATTACCTGATAATCTTAAGTATGCTTATCTTGATGAAAAGAAAATATATCCTGTTATTATAAGTGCTAACCTTTCAGAGCAAGAAGAAGAAAGATTATTGAAAACTTTGAAGAAGCACGGTGCTGCTATCGGATATACTCTGGATGATATTAAGGGCATTAGTCCCACTCTATGCCAACACAAAATTAAAGTGGAGAAAGATGCCAAACCAGTTAGAGATCGTCAACGATGATTGAATCCTAAGATGAAAGAAGTGGTAAGAAATGAGATACTAAATCTCCTTGAGGCAGGTATAATTTATCCCATTGCTGATAGTGCTTCGGTAAGTCCTGTCCATTGTGTTCCTAAAATAGGCGGTATTACTGTCGTTCCTAATGATAAAGATGAATTGATCCCGCAAAGAATTATTACAGGTTATAGAATGGTAACTAATTTCCGTATACTAAATAAAGCTACTAAGAAAGATCATTACCCTTTACCTTTTATTGATCAAATGCTAGAAAGACTATCCAAACGCACACATTTCTGCTTTCTATATGGTTATTCTGGTTTCTCTCAAATACCTGTGTCAGCGGAGGATCAATCAAAAACTACTTTTACTTGCCCTTTCGGTACTTTTGCTTATAGACGTATGCCTTTTGGTTTATGTAATGCACCTGCTACCTTTCAAAGATGCATGATGGCTATATTCTCTGACTTTTGTGAAAAGATTTGTGAGGTATTCATGGATGATTTCTCCGTTTATGGATCCTCTTTTGATGATTCCTTGAGCAACCTTGATCGAGTTTTGCAGAGATGTGAAGACACTAGTCTCGTGTTGAATTAAGAAAAGTGCCACTTTATGGTTAATGAAGGCATTGTCTTGGGGCATAAGATTTCCGAGAGAGGCATTGAGGTTGATAAAGCTAAAGTTGATGCTATTGAAAAGATGCCATGTCCCAAGGACATAAAAGGTATAAGAAGTTTCCTTGGTCATGCCGGTGTTTATAGGAGGTTCATTAAGGACTTTTCTAAAATCTCTAGGCCTCTGACTAATCTACTGCAAAAAGATATTCCTTTTGTCTTTGGTGATGATTGTGTAGAAGCATTTGAAATACTTAAGAAAGCTTTGATCACTGCACCTATTGTTCAGCCACCTGATTGGAATTTACCCTTTGAAATTATGTGTGATGCTAGTGATTATGCTGTAGGTGCTGTTCTAGGGCAAAGAGTTGATAAGAAATTGAATGTTATCCAGTATGCTAGTAAAACTCTTGATACTACCTAGAGAAATTATGCTACTACTGAAAAATAGTTCTTAGGAGTTGTGTTTGCATGTGATAAGTTTAGACCTTGTATTGTTGATTCCAAAGTTACTATTCACACTGATCATGCTGCTATTAAATATCTTATGGAAAAGAAAGATGCTAAGCCTAGACTTATTAGATGGGTTCTCCTACTCCAAGAATTTGATTTGCGTATTATTGATAGAAAGGGAGCTGAGAACCCCGTTGCAGACAACTTGTCTAGGCTAGAGAGTGTTCTTGATGACCCACTACCTATTGATGATAGCTTTCCTGATGAACAATTAGCGATCGTTAAAGCTTCTCGTACTGCTCCTTGGTATGCTGATTATGCTAATTACATTGTTGCTAAATTTATACCACCTAGTTTCACATACCAGCAAAAGAAAAAGTTCTTTTATGATTTAAGACAATACTTCTGGGATGACCCACACCTTTATAAATAAGGAGTAGGTGGTGTTATTAGACTTTGTGTACCTGAGCATGAACAGGAACAGATCCTACGCAAGTGTCACTCTGAATCATATGGAGGACACCACGCTTGAGATAGAACTGCACATAAGGTATTGCAATCCAGTTTTTATTGGCCTACTCTCTTCAAAGATGCTCGTAAGTTTGTCTTGTCTTGTGATGAATGTCAAAGAATAGGTAATATTAGTAGACATCAAGAAATGCCTATGAACTATTCTCTTGTTATTGAACCATTTGATGTTTGGGGTTTTGATTATATGGGACCTTTTCCTGCCTCTAATGGTTACACACATATTTTAGTTGCTGTTGATTACGTTACTAAGTGGGTACACTACAAAAAAAAGACACATCCGTGACATTTTGGGATGAACGAATTTTTTTCTGTCATACATATGACACTTCTATGATGATAATTGTGACAAAACCCGGTATCATCATAGATGTGGTGGGCTCCTACTTCTATAAAAAAATCATGACAGAAAATGGGCTTTTCGTCCTGGGCGGGCCGGAGACGCAGCTGCATGACATTCTTTGGGCCGTCCATGACGGAAATAACCGTGGTAGAAGCGAGGGCGAGGAATATTTCGGGGAGTTCCCGGTTAGGGTGGGCGGTCGGGGGCCGAGCGATGCGCGTTTCTCTCGTACACGTACGCGCGTGTGTGCGAAGCGTTGGCTCTAACTGAACCCGAGCGAGGCGTTGGGCTCTAACTGAACCCGAGCGATTGCACTGCAGGCTATGCGTTACTGAACCCGAGCGATCGATCGATGGCTGTTAACTGAACCCGATCGAGCGATTCCTTCACTACTGCTGCTAACTGAAGCTGATTGATTGGATGAA
>NC_041381.1:447883513-447888749 GCF_002162155.2 Triticum dicoccoides | reverse complement strand
CCTCTGGATGAACAGGACCCTGTGGTGTGGAGGGCTGGATGAACAGTAGACGGTGGAGGGGTGCCCGTGGAGGGGTGGTTGAACAGTAGCCGGTGGAGTAGCACGCGGTGGAGGCTGGATGAACAAGAGCCCGTGGAGGCTGGAGGAGGTCGACGGTGGATGAACAGTAGCCCATGGAGGATGGAGGAGGTCGACGGTGGAGACGAACAGTATCCCGTGGAGTCCCGTTGTGCGGTACGCCACACCCCTCCCGATGAACAGGACCCCCGTTTTGACCGTAGCGCTCCAACACAAGTCCGTTTCGTCTGTTTTGCAATACGCCACACCCCTCCCAATCAACAGGACCCCCGTTTCGACCGTAGGAGGTCCGTTTCATCCGTTTTGCGGTACGTCACACCCCTCTCGATCAACAGGACCCCCGTTTCGACCGTAGGAGGTCCGTTTCGTCCGTTTTGCGGTACGCCACACCCCTCCCGATCAACAGGATCCCGTTCCGAATGTAGGAGGTCTGTTTCCTCCGTTGTGCGGTACGCCAGGCCTTATTTCCATCGCATGTTCCGTCCAAGCCCTCCCGATGAACACGACCATGCATTCTGTTCCGACCCAGCCGGTTGGCTCCCACACGTTCCATTGCCTCCCGATGAATATGACGCATTCAGTTGCCTCCCCATGAACACGACGCATTCCGTTGCCTTCCCATGAACATGACGCATTCCGTTGCCTCCCCATGAACACGACGATGACGTTGTTTCTCCGTTCCGACCCAGCCATGTACACGAGCCCTGGCCGTACATATGCACGAGTACTCGTTCGAGACCCTGCCCGTATGTACGTACGTGGCCGTATTTTCTTTCTTGCACCCTGGCCGCTGTACGTACGTGTACATGCTACGTGCGCACCTGTACTACAACACGTACGCGTCTCTGCTACGACACGTGCGCGCCTCTACATCGACCAGTATATATGTACATACACGTTCGCGACCAGAACGACAACGCTACATACGCTTCGACCAGGTGGGTCCTGACTGTCGGACACTTCCTTTCCTGCAAAGATGTAGCTGGTGGGTCCAGGCAGTCTGGGGGCGAATCGTTTTGTTTTTTTGGCACGGACGCACTTCCTTGTGTGCGAAGGTGTAGCTGGTGGGTCCCAGCAGTCAGGGGGGAAACGTTTTTTCACGAAATACGATGGCCTGTCTGGTGGGTCCCTGCTGTCAGGTGGAGGAATAATTATTTTGCACGTAATAAGAAGGCACTTCCTTGTGGCCGCGGTGGACCCAATTGTCAGCCTCTCCACGCACAGTACTCTTCCGATGGAAGTCGGTCATTGACCATATTGACCACGCCGCGCCGAGGGCACCACGGCGGTGGATGACGGCGAGGCCTAGGAAGGGGACAACGCGGAGCCGGGGAAGACGCAGCAGTGGATGCCCACGCGAAGAGGAGTACGAGGGTTCACTGGTTCGGCTGTGGTGTGAGGCTGCCATCGCCACAGAATAACAGGGGGTGTGGGTGAGTAGAGGGATGGCCTGGCCAGCGGTGGGAGTAGTAGGGGCGGTGAGGCCTCCGCGGCATCACAGCCAGCCATCGGAGGCAAGAGCATGCGGCACGACCGGCGCTGCTTTGGGCGGCTGGAGCACGAAGACCAGAGGTTGAAGAAGCACTACGGCCGTTGGATGGACATCGTACGGTCACTGGAGCTAGAATCGTTCATATTGACTACGTTGACAAAGCCCTCCGTCCCCGTAAACTTAGTAGGCCCACAAGTCAGCCTCCCACCAAGGTGAGTCCCAGCTAGCAGGGGAAGTATTCATTTTTTGTGCGTAATAAGGAGGCATTTTCGGTGGGTCCGAGCTGACAGCGTGGGGAATGTTTTTTTCGCGAAATACAGAGACCCTTCCGGTGGGTCCCAGCTATCAGGTGGAGGAATCATTATTTTGCACGTGATAAGGAGGCATTTTCCTGTGTGGGCCCCTACTGTCAGCCTCATCTGATGGCTGTTGTTTGTTGACCATGTTGACCCCGCCGCGCTGAGAGCACAAACGCGGTGGACGAGGGTGAGGCCCAGGAAGAGAACCACCCCGAGCCGGCGAAGCCATCGCAGCGGATGCCCACGCTGAGGGGAGAACGAGCGCTGACTGGTCGGTTGCGGGGTGAGGCTGACGTCGCTGGAAAATAACAGGATGTGTGGGTGGTTAGAGGGATGGCCTGGCAGGAGCACAGCCAGCCACGGGAGGAGGGAGCAGGCAGTCCCGCTGGCGCTGGTTTGGGCGGCTGGAGAAGGAAGATCAGAGATTGAAGAAGCACGGTGGCCGTTGGATGGACATCCAACAGTCACTGCTGTGTGTTGACTAAGTTGACAAAGCCTTGCGTATGCGTTAAAAAAATTAGGACATCGTCATTGTCAACCTAGTAGGCCCAGAAGTCAGCCTCCAAATCTGTGGAAAACAAGATACAACCCATTAGCCATTATTTTCAATAATTTACAGCCCATTTGCTAATCTTAAGGATATTTGAAGCCCATATTCTTTTTATTAGCATTACAGACCGTATATTCTGGGCACTACTAAAAAATTCAATGAAATTTTGCATATTTCGGTGGGGTCTGAACTCTTTTCATCACGAAATTTCGAGTCACGTTAAAAATAATTTTCAAAAAATTATATCAAAATAAAATTCAAAAAACAATTCTTCGCAAAAAATGAATGAAATTTAGAATCTTAACTAGCAAGATGCCCGTTCGTTGCATGGAACATGAAGATGCATTTGTATGAGTAGTTTATCTTGTGGGAGAAAAGATGATATTTTAATGTAATTGCCAGTTGGCTTTGGTTTTTATAAGAGTAGAGAGTAGAGAAATCCTGAAAAAATGTATTTTAATGCAATTGCCTGTTGGCTTTGGTTTAAAAATTTACAGCTCATTTCTTACAACTTATAGCCCGTTTTTTGGGGAAGCCCATCTCTTACTACTTACATCCCTCCTTGTCTTGAAAGATTTGCAGCCCAGCAGGGCTGAGAAAAGAAAGTAGGCCTCGGTTTTGGTATTCTCCAAAAAAAAGAACTGGGCTAGCCAAGTTCAGAAAGAAAAAATATATCAACTGGGCTCATCATGTGCTTAATAAAAGCGTAAGCATGGGCTAGACGGGCCACAGCCCCCGCACAGCGCGTAGTTGAGCTCCGTCTCTGAAACTGAAAAACAACTGGGCGAGCTGCTGGGTCCCTGGTGTTATCCGCTCGTTGCGTAATTTTCTTGTTTATTGACTACATTAACAATGGCGTGGAACCTAGTTGTCAAACAATTAGGGGGAAGTATTTTTTGGCTTGTAATAACGAGGTACCTGCTTGCGAAATGCAATGACCCTGGTGGGTCCCTACTGTCAGCCTCTCCACGTACAGTCATCTCCTGATTCCTCTTGGTTGTTGACCATGTTGACAACGCCAGACGGCAGCGGGCACAGCGAGCTAACCAAGGCGGAGAACGACGGCAAGGCCTCGGACGGGAACGAACAGCAGCCATGGAAGATGCGGCAGTGTGGTGGCAGGTGGAGGGGAGTACGAGGGCAACAACATGCAAGTCAAGCATACAAACGGTACAAAAAACCCAAGGATTAATTGTTCATCAAATTTTTAGACAAAACCCAGATTGAACATGACAGTAACATCTAACCCAACCACTCTTTTTTGCAGTGACAAACAAATGGATCGGTCTGATCCATAAGTCAACATCCTGTGCAAAAAAAATTTATTTTAGGATGTCTACAACTTGTTGTAAATAGAAGCCGAGCACGTTTCGAAGCCCATTTGTCCACCTCAAACTTTTTTTTTTGCTGTTCAACATGTTCGTCCGTGAGAAATCTCTTGCTGTAAAAATTAAGCCTCATGGACAATAGTAACCTCGCATTCAACAGGAAGAATGTGACAAAGCTTCTGTTTGCATGGTTGGATGCATATCGTCCCATCGTTATTGTCCTCAAACGAATGTCATGAGAACCGAGGAAATCCTTGTGCTTATTACACCAACGATTGGTTATATGTTTTTCTCCATGTGGTTCTGCCTAAGTAGACATGAAGATTGAAAACAGTTAAGGTCTGAAAAAAGAGTATGTTAAAAGAACGACAGCTGAACAGTTAATTCTTGTACAATATATACGGGCTTTCAATGTGCATGAAATCATCACCTCTATGTATAAATTCTCTAGAGATTGAAAGCATCGCAGCTAGCCAATAATTATGTCCAGATCAAAACTATACATTCTGATATATATGATCTTTACAGAATCCAGCAGCATTGATAGGCTATCAATGGACGAACTCTTCATTGAGCATATAACATAATATTAGTACCCAAAGTGTACTCCAAGATGATATAAAACTTATGCGCACAAATGAAAAATGCAGCATATGATTGCAAATGTGTAGATGATAATATACGGTACCTGAAAAGGTGAGGAGCCAAACACCAACTCCTTGTGATTATTAAACGGGTCACGAATTACACCCAAGGTCTCTAGTTTGGGCGCAGAGACGACATTTATTTCTGAAGGTGTATAACAATTATGAAGGAGCAACCTTTCAAGTGAAGGGGCATCTTCGATGATGAGCTGCTGTCCTTCAAAACAAATTCCAATGCTTTTAAGGTGAGGCGACTTTATTTGGAGACAACTGATACCGATTTCTATTCCCAAAACAATCAGCAAGCTCTCCAGGGCAGGGCAACTGGAGTGGATGATGTTGTGAAGTGAGGCCTCCGACAGATAAACCACCACAAGCGATTTTTTTTTAGTAGTGGGAGTCGAAGCATTTGTACCAGATCGTCTGGTAGATGTCACCGGGCGAAGGTGGCGGTGTGGAGAGAGGAGGAAAACCGCGAGATGGACAACAGTGGTGTGGGCACGAATTCTTGGTATGTTCGTGGTATGAAACTTTCGTGGTAATGGTAGAACTCAAACTTCTATAGTTTTCCGAATTCAGGGGATGTCAGCCAAGCGTCCACCTTGCCGGTATGGACAACAGGTAGCTTGTCGGTATGCAGAGGCATTGAACGGGGCCTTGCTGGGGAGAAGAGACGATGGCTCCGAGGAGATCAAATTCAGGAAGGACAGATATCTGACGACAGTCGAGATTGAGGGGCGCGGTGTGCCATAGAGGGCGCCACCGAGTTGAGAGGACTTGTGTGCGGCAGCAATCCTTGGTGGGGAGAAGCGAGATGATCTCCTCAAGGATGACGCCCGGGAGAT
>NC_041381.1:447878526-447883223 GCF_002162155.2 Triticum dicoccoides | reverse complement strand
ACAATCGGTGTCACCGCTGGCGGGAGCCTCATCTTCTTGGCACTGGGGCCAGCCGACTCCATTTTCCTTGTGGGCGTCGTGCCGAGCTCATGGGTTTGAGCAGAGTAGCCAGAGACGAGCCTAGTGGCAGTGCGAGTGGGGAAGAAGGAGGGATGGGGATTTCTGTAGGAGTGGAAGAAGAGGAGCAGGTGTTTTCTGTACGAGTGAGGAAGAAGGTGAGCGGGGTTTTCTGGACAAGTGAGGAAGATTGGGGAGCGGGGGGGAATTGGGTGGGGAGACGGAAGCGGGAGAGCGAGTTGTTCGTGTTTATAAGGCCCACTGCACTAACTACTCGCTTTTTCCCAAGAACCGCTCTCTTCTTTTGCGTTGCTGCATTGGAGCTGGCGCATGGGCTTGGCTGACTGGCCATGCATGCGGGATGCATGTGCCCGCCGGCCACTGCATGCGCCTGGTTTGTTACTAGGCCTATTTAATAGGGTGGTTATGGAGTAAATTAAGGAGCTTTATTTTCTCCGTGTGCATCCACCAAATTAGAGGATGCGGTACTGGATGCAGACACTCACATTAAACTAACATTCAGAAGAACAAAAGTTCAGCATGTCTATGCATCTTAATGATTCACCATACTATAACCAATATACAAAGCTGTGAGAAGGTGTGGAAATAAAGAAAATCGATCGATGCTTCTCTGAGCAAAGGGCCTCCCTGCGCACGCATTAATTTCCTGGGCATGCTTGTTTCTTCTCAATGTTGCGAGCACTTTGAGCATGTTGGCAACTCCACAGCTAGCTAGCTGCCTCATCTTGCAATTGATGCTGACACATTTGCAGCAAACACATGAGGCAATAGAGATGACTCAACATGGGTCCATATTGTGCAGTTCCCCTGATATCATATTCATTGTCCTGAATCTGAAAAGATAGGAAAACAGTAGCTATACTTAAACGGTGTTGCAAAACAGTAGCACATATCAATAGCTCGGCATGACAAAACACGATCATCTAGACAAAGGGGATACTGACCTGCCTGAGGAAGATTACATATAATTTCATAAGTCCTTGGTTGATTTCCACCTTCGGTTGCACTGCTTGTTTGCTCCTCCACACATGACAGGATCGTTCCGCACTGCATTTAGCAAGTCAACGTACGAATAAGCTAATTTCATATTGTGGTGGTCATTGTACCTAGTTACGAATGTAGGAGCACCATGAGGTTAGCTGATAGCAGGTAGATTCAGCCATATAAATTTTGTGCGGTGCTACCAAAATTGAGGTTTGTATCCCTTCCCGTTACGAGAATTCTTCTTGAAGTTGGTAGAATGTGACGGCTTGTTCTTTGCATCAAACTTGCCTTTCCCCTGAGATTTGTTCTTGTTGTTTTGGGGCTGGTTGGGCTGGAAGTTCTTCTCGTGTACCATGTGGGCACTAGAAGCTCCCTCAGTGACCCGAGCACGTGTGTCTTTTGCTCTTGCCTTCTCCTCAAAATCAAGAGTGCTAATGAGATCCAAAACAGAAAACTCATGTCTCTTGTTTTTCAGAGAAGTAGCAAAATCGTTCCACGAAGGTGGAAGCTTGGCAATGATGGTCCCAGCAACAAATTTGTCCGACAACACACACATAAAGTACTCATGTTGCTTAGAGAGTGAATGTATCTCATGAGTCTGCTGAACAACAGAGCGCTCATCAGTCATCTTGTAGTCACATAATTGCTCCATGACGTACAACTCGTTGCCAGCGCCCGAGGGCCGAAACGTAGCCTCGAGCGCAGCCCACATGTCTTTGCCGCTATCAAATGACAAATATGAATCCACAATGGAATCATCAAGAACACTCAGTAGGGCTGCTTTGAAGAGGGTATCCATGTTCTGAAAAGCTTCTTGCTATGTAGGATTAAGATTGCCCTCAGGCTTACCCTTAGTGGCGCCATAGCAGTACATGATCTGAAACCAATATACTGCTCTTGTGCGCCACCTTTTATACTGCACCCCCTTAAAAGTAGGCGGCTTCAAAAGCGCAGCAAAACCACTCGGAGTAAATTGCCTGTAATCAGATTTTTGGATCGGATTGTTGAATATATGAGCAATTTAGTATGAGATTTAATCCGAATCAGCAGTAAATAGATGATGACGAGAATTGCAAACATCAAAGTAATGATGCAGACTAAACCAGGAGGACAGAATCACATACTGTACAGCAGGAGCAGAACCGATGTGGTTGATGTTGTCACTCATGTCGTTGATGTTGTCACTCATGTCGTTGATGAAGAGGTTACCGAGGTCGGGGAAGAAGGCTGTCATTGAGGAAGTCGTCGCTGGCAGCAGTCACACGAGTGTGCTCCCCAAAAACCTGATCGCCCCTCTCCCATACAGGATCACGAAAGGCGGGGTTCAGAGGACTGCTGTCCCTTCTCGCGGTGCACGCCGGAAGGAGGGCTGGAGAAGAATTGTGTGGCGGCGCTAAGATCTGGAACGGTGCGAAACCATATGATACAACGGTGGCTAGGGTAGAGCATGTCAGGTCACTCGTGCGAGTATAATAGTAGGCCTTTGGCCCCAAAACCCCACATCCAAGTCAATAATAGCTAAAAAAAGTCAATAATAGCCCCACCAAGGTTTGTCTCAAAAAACGGAGTAATTAAGGCGTCCGTTAGTCCCTTTAGTATAAATACAATATCATTAATAATGGACCCGCCTTTTGTCTCACAAGGTATGTTGGAGTACAACCAGCTACTCGTTTACAATCCACTTCTCTTCTCTCTCCTTCAACTAAGCACAAATACTATATTTAAATACTTATAACCTACTTATGTCATCTAATTGTAGTACTTGCTCTAAAGTTACTATCCACTGTGTAGTCTGAAATGCCGGGCGTGCAGCGGGCGGTGCCCTCGGTCGGCGCGCCACTTCAACGGCGGAAGCAGTGAGAGGTCGCATCGCCCTGACTTGCCATCAATGTGGAGCGCAGGGCTTAGCTAGCGCCGGGCGGGAAGCGCGCGCGGGAGGGGGGAGGGGTTTTTGTTGGGCCAAGAAGGTGAGAAGCCAACTTGGGATCGGTCCGGACGGGGAAATATCATGTGCTCCCATACTCTGCATATGACACTAGTCTATGTTACTACTCTCTCCTTTCTGGTTTATAGAGATATTTAGAGTAACATAGTAATGTGTTACAATACAAGTTACTCCCCACTATGACCAGCCTAGGCCTCTCCCAATGCTCCACCATGTATAGCTGCTAAGCCTGCCACGTAGGCATAAAATATGATGTGGCACCAATAAACTAAGCACCTATGCATTGAAGACTTGAGTTACTAAGCCATTTAATGCACTTAGCACCTCATCTAAAGAGCATTAATAGTATAGCCAGCTGCTGGCTATAAGCCAGTGCCATGTCATATACAACCCATCTTATAGTCAACATGTACAATAGTAGATCAAAAGAGTGTACTACTACTTTTTTATTCTGTGGCCCACCTTTCATTCTCACAAAGTGCCTGGGAGCACGTGCTAGAGCTGGCTCTTCACGAAGAGCCCGCTTACCTTCTCTCTCCTCTTCTATTTACTCCAACAAAGCAGAAATATACTAGTTTATTCCTTATAGCCCGCTGACTCAGCTCTATTGTACTTGCTCTAAGCACATCTAAGCACTTACTAGCACCCCCTTGACCGTGGACCTTGACGGTGTACGTCACCTTGTGTCTCATAATTTTCCTCGTCATCATCTGAGTCCTAGAAGATCTCACCCACATCATCATTAGCATGCAGCCTCCTTGATAGACAACGTGCGCAGAAGGAGTAGAGGCGACTGGGGACGCACCACCACCACATCGTGGGCACTCCTTATGTGCTTGTGTGCGTGCAACGTGCGTGTTTTTCCATCGGTGCTAGCTCTAAGGCCGAGGTTGCGGTCATCTTCGTCTCCGACTAGTAGTTGAGCAACGACGGTAAAGAGGTGCTGCAAGAGATGCATATGCGCCGTTGTGTGCGAGCTTCGCCGTAGCACGACGAACCGGACGTCGCCGCGGATGGCACACACCTTCATGCAGCCGAGTGTGTGTGCATGCATGTGTTATTCACGTGCATTCTGCGGCCGAGCATGTGTGCATGGACATCTTGTGTACGTGCGTTGTGTGCTCCATGTTGTGTGCGTATGTGCATGAGTTGGATCGGATGGAGTTAGTGTGTTGGCTTGTGTACATGCGTGGCTGCATGCGTCCTGTACATGCGTGGCTTGTTGCGTGGTTATCAATAATTCAATATAAACTACTCCCTCCGTTCCTAAATATAAGTCTTTCTAGCCATTTCAAATAGACTACAATACACAGATGTATGTAGACATATTTTAGAGTGTAGATTCACTCATTTGTTTCGTATGTAGTCCCTTATTGAAATATCTAAAAAGACTTATATTTGGGAACGGAGGGTGTATAAAACATCTTCAATTTAGGATCCTGATGTATCGTTTCTAGTGGTTAGCGAAATGTTCATGTTCTTTTATTTGTTTATAGGTGGGAAGGCGAAAAAAACAGGGGAAAATGTGCAAGGTTCCTTGCAGACGCTCCACCGTGAGGTTCCTTGCTCCTCCTCGGTCGTCGAGAATCTATGCTCTTCAACTCTTTTCTTTTACGTGAGCTATGTTCATCCTTTTCCCAACACGCGAGACATCTAGCATCAAGGTGCACGTGTCATGCAAGAAAATGGA
>NC_041381.1:447847046-447878209 GCF_002162155.2 Triticum dicoccoides | reverse complement strand
AAACCCTTTTTCGTAAGTGAGTCGTGCACTTCGATGGCACCTACGCAATATTTTTTCTCCTCGATGGCATGTGAATAGTGCACGTACTCAACGACGGAGCACGGGATGGTAGCAATGACATGGTTAACCCTTTTTTGGAGAGAGTACGTACTACTAGTAAATAACTTTGATGTGTCCCGTCAACTCGTAGAACGACGAGAAGCTTGATTACGCCTTCTCCCTCGCCAACGCGTGCGCGGTGGCTCGCAGCATGAGGAGAAACTTTTGCTTACAAGCGGTGGACGTGCAACAGTTCATTTGGTGTCAGATTGCCAGAAGCACTACTGTAGAACCATCGACTTCCGGAAGAGGCGAAGAGCCAAGCACAAGGTCACCTACTAACCTTAGGCTAGGCGTAGTGGGAGTAACATAAGTAGGGGTACCTCCTTTTTTTATTCCAGAAACGACCACACGCGAATATCAAGGTGCTAGTTACGTAGAACAAATTTCCTGCAGTCCATGCTCAGCCCTCCTCTATCTCTCTTCTCAGCGAGCCAGCGGACGCGTGGAGCCCATCGTCTGTTTTCTCACATGCGGTCCCACATGTCAGTGAAAACGCAAGAGGACCCATTGAAGCTGCACATCTTTCACCTCGACGTGCTGGTGATGAAAAACAAATCAAATAAAGATCTTCGGTGGCCACTTTTGGAGTTACTCAAGAGTAGTAAGATTCTATTTACAGTTTAACCCAAGATGCACATCTCGTGGCTTCAACTACCACTCTATTTTCTTTCATTACACGACCTGGATGCTGGATGTCCCACGTGTCGGCAAAAGGAGGAAGAACCCGACAAAATCTTCGGTTGTGCTCTCGGATTAGACTAGTTGTGCTAACTTAAAAAATTTATTGTGTACTCCCTCCGTTCCAAAATACTTGACTTCCATTTGTCCAAAAGTGGATGTACCTATATACTAAAACATGTCTAGATACATATATATTTTGACAAATAGAAGGCATGTATTGTGCAATGGTGGGAGTAGAATGGATGCAAGTTTTTGTATTGGGAAGAAGAGTACATTCATATATTGATAGAGCGTTGGAGTTGGCCTTACAAGTGGGACCGCAGTTGAGGAAACCGACTATCGACAAACCCCCACCTCGCCCACCGTGCGATGGCTGAGTTAGAGAAATGATGAGGTTGAAGAGATTGCTTTAGCACGGACTCCAAGAAATACGGTGTCAGATGGAAGTCGTGCTGGTGGCGTGTGCCGTACTCCTGGACGTGAATGCTTGTTCTGGCCCATGCCACCCTACTACTCCTACTACTTACTATGTAGTAGTAGTATCGAGGATTCGAGGTGCTGGTTACGTACAATATGGCTACAGTAAAAACACCTGCATGATGCGCGAAGCATGTGAAGCTAGTACAAATAGTGTACTACTATTGTTGATTGGCCTCATCCGATAACCTGTTGCAATGCACGTACAATTATGTATTCGGAAAATATTTTTTTGCCTCATCGCACCACTCACTCACAGAAGCAACTCGAAAGCCATTCATAAATTTAGTAAGTTTATCATAGGCATATCATTTTATTACATACAACAGGTCATCAGCCCACATCGACAACGAGGATACATTATAAATACTAAAGTTTTCACCACACAACAAATAACAAGCAATGAAATGAACTTCAACTCAACCATTCCTCGGCGTTGGAAACGCTTACTTTGAACCACAAGTGATTCTCTGGGACGGGCCATCTATTGTCGATCTCGAGACCAACGCAGGACTGATCATCCAGGCTGAAGCAGCCTACTATATCAGTACCAGGGTGGGGAACCACCCTAATGTCCAAGGTATAGACACAGTTGCTTCTCATAAATGGTAGTAACGTTGTGTTAACAGCAGTTTGATCGCCTTCCACCATCATCGGGTAGTTTTGCCCAAGGAAGAGCGAGTATTCTCCAAGACTATCAATTTTGTACCAGGGAGAAGGTGTTGGCGCTAGCACACTAGTATCCATCCCGGATACCACACAACGGGTGTTGGAATAGCTCCGGAGAGTGCGACCATGGGAGACAACACGTGCTCCCTCAGCAGTAACATCATCAGTGGGCTGTATACACACAAGAAGAGGTGATCCATCGGAATTAGTTGCCAGGCGCCACTGAGTATATACGTTCTGCTCATCCTCATGCTCGTGATCATCACCATCGCCATCTCCCCCTTGGTTATAAAAAATTTCAAGTATAGGTGGTGGAATGTTCATAGGACCTTGGAAACACAAGAAGAAGTTTAATTAGTAAAGGGAAACTTGCTAACCCACATGCATGTGGATGAAACAATTATAATTACGGTGGAAGACAAACGTACCGAAACTACGAGGATCCCATGCAAAAACAGTGCCATGAGCGGTGGAAGCAAACACAAGACCCTCGTATTGAATTGCATCACAGTACACATCCGTGTATAGAAACTAATTTTTGAGCAATATCCATCGAGTCAAACCACCAAGGACGGCAACAAGCTTGTCGAAGATAGCAACAACTTCATAGTTGTTGTAATTCCAAGAGTGATTGGGAACTCGACAAATTGCTATCTTCTGTAGAAGACAGTCACCATGATCGTATTTGAACGTGCGTACAATACCGGTGTGCTCAACCTCTGGGCAGTCTGCTGAGATTTTTGGAAGTGGAACCTGGTCACGAGTGTACACATTCACAAGTTCCCACTCGTAGTTGGACCCAATGTAAACAACCCAATCTCCATTTGCGCCTGCCCAAGCCTTGCCTTCAAGCGATGGCATCATAACATCATACGTATCATTATCAAGCGGCATCAACTTGCACAGGGCGAGGCCTCCATCGTGCCGACGCCAGTCATCAGGGTCACAACGAAGAAGATAGGGGAGATCAAACCGCTCCTTACTCTTGGGTTCCTTGTAATGATGTTATTAGTTGAGTAGAGAATGGGCTTGAACGAACCTGCCATGCTAGCCGAGGTGATGACGTTGTACCGATCAATGAGTTCCTCCACCACGTCATCTTTCAGATCGGGGCAAGAATAACGGTGTCATTTCCGGCTTGTTCCCTCCATGGAGAAGACGATCGAACAATGGCAGAAGAAAGGGTGAAGGGCTGAAGGAAAATGGAGGAGGGAGAGGAAGAGCGTGCGATAGCAGTTCCAAATCGAGAGGGAAAGGCGAAGAGTTGGTGGACGGTTGCCAGTTTGACATGGTTCATGAAGAGGCGCCCCGGCCTACATGTCCGTTCGGAAATACTCCTACTACTCGGTGTCATCTCACTGAAATGTTGGAACGGGACCACATGTCAACGAAACATGGTGTGTAATTTCTCGTGCAAAATGCGATCTGGCCGCATTGGCCCGAGGTGCCGCATTAGTTTTTTTTGAAAGTTTGCCGCATTAGTTATCGACCTTTATTTTTTTAACATGCAATCTGAATGGATAGCTCCTGTGGTCATCACACGTGAGCGGATATAGTGATGGTTGATTTTCCCAAGCAACTTATTACTGTGGGAATATGGGAGTACCAGCGGATTCAAGGAACAGAGAAATGATGGTTGCTTCGTCCGAGCAACTTACTGTGGCGAAGGTGCGGCTCTGTGATTTGACTGCTCACTAGTCATTACTACTGCAGCGCAACGACCGGGGTGAATCTTTCCCTGAAGTTGTGTTGTGCACTCAATATTGTTGCATGGCAGGTGGAGCCGGATGAAGGATGTCCAACATGTCGGCGAAATGAAGTTGAATTGTTTCTGGCATTGCTATCAATCCTTCAGGATTTGTTTATATGTACGCATAATTTAGATGAAATTGTACTGTGATGCTATGAAGGTTTCAACTTTGGTTCCCGCGGGAAAAAAGGTTTCAACTTAGGATTCATGTGTCTTGCCTCGAGATTATCTCGTTACAACATTCCATCAAATACAAATGAAACTACCATGGCTAATGCATCTCAATGGTTCGCAGATCAGCGCCAATATTCACATCACAACTGAAGACAAAGTTGTGAGAAGGTGTACGAATAAAGAAAAAAATAATTGATCGATGCTGTTCGTAGGCATGGCTCCATTTCCTTGGCACAATGTTCATTGCTTGGCAGCTAGTTTCACCCAGCTCTGTAGCCAAAAAAGAGGTGTATGAAGGACACCACAATCCGATCATTTTGTGCAGCTCCACTAAAATCGAGCAGACCATCCCTGTTTGCAAAGATATCCAATCAGTGTGATTACAATAATAGTGGAACTAGATGATGAAACATAACACTCATAAATAGAAGCCGATCACCTCTACGATCTCTCTTTAGGACTAACTTCTTGTTGGAGAAGATTAGGCACAAAGTTGGATGAGGAGGATAGCAAAACCAATCTCCCTTTCCGCAGTCCCACAGAAATGTAAAAACGTTGCACGTGTGACATTTTGGCGAAACTGCACAAAACACTCTTCAGAAAAGTGATTTGTGCAGTTCACCAAAAGGTCGCAATAGCAACGAGGTGAAAATGGATAGCCCTGTTTGCAGAAGGAGGCCGAAAGGAAACAATTACTTCCCAATAACACGAGTTGAAGACACATACGCCGACAAAAAAGAAGCATGTTCCATGTAAAATGGGATGGATAGCACATGGTGGTTTATCAAAAATGGTTTGAGGAAGAGATTGCAACATGGAAAGTACGCCGGCCGAGATACAATTTAAGCAAACAACTAAAGAAGATCCACATGCAGCAACGTGGGAAGATGGACAGTGGAGCAAGGCCGGAGGAAGCTGTACCTGAGGGTCACCGGGATGTTACTAGGAGGGCGTCGGCGGCCGGGATCTGCCCATACTGCGACAATGAGCAAGTGGCGAAGGCCCTACCGCGCCGGAGCTTGGTCAGAGAGAACGGCGGGTACCGCAGATCGGGACGAGCTGCCTCAACGCTATCGAACAGAGAAACGATGCACATCCTCCCTTTCCGCTGGTGGACGGGATGCGGCCGAATCACTGACCAACACTGAGAGAGAGAGGCCACGGCTGCCTTGTGTGAGATGGTGTGACGAGAGACAAACCCATTTTTCCATTTTCCCCACGGCAATCATTTTATATTCTAGGCATGGTACCCGACCCTCCTTCGAGTAAACAACCGCTACACGCGTCAAATTATCACGTGGGCTGCCTTTTCATACAGAAACGAACTCCACCATGAACCCGCGCGGGTGTGGCCGGGAACGAGACGTGAGTACGTGCGTCATGCATGCACTTCTTCTTTAGGTGCAGGTACATACGTGGGTGGGTGTGAGAGAGATGGTTTGTGCGAAACAGAGGCAATGTGTTGATGATATCTCAATCAGAAAACCATAACATATGCAATGTGTGTGAAACGGAGTCATGACGTGAGATATCGATAGAATTGAAAATAGGGATGAAGTGTGTGGCTGCGCGATCAATAAAGAGTGCCATCGAATTTGTGTTTGCCCACGTCAAAGATACAGGGTGGCTGGCCTACTGGAATTTGAGAGGGCAGAGGTGCAGTTCTTCTCCGTGGCATGCATACCTACCTACAACATTCGACTATCGGTGTGTGTGTGTGTGGAGGGGGGGGGGTAGAGACCGGTCGACTGGTATATGTCTGGGGAAGGAGAGAGACCTAGCTATGTACTGAGGAAGATCAATCGACATCCATGGATATGTGTAGCAGAGGAATAAGGTTGGGAAAAATACAAAGGTAGAGCGTCGGAGGGTTGGTGGTGGAGTGGCGTCTCACAAATGGTGGGAGAGGCCTGCTAGACAAACCGAGGGTATGAGTGCAATATCAATAAGAGAGGGCGGGGGATGTCTGTCTGTCTATGCACGTGCGTGTGAGAGACGGGTCGGGAGGTATTCAAGGATGATGAGGGGAGAAGATATGGTTGTGGTAAGCATGCGTAACTACATAGGAAGATCAACTGTCGTGTGTCCAAGAAAAGGAGAGACATAACTAGCGAGGTCAGTGTATCGGTGCTTGGTGAAAACGAATTATAGTCTACCTGGCTATATGTAGGGAGATCAGTTCATATACACGCCTGCATGTGTTAGAAGCAAATAAGGTCCAGAGAGGCAGACAGGGGGAGAGGGTGTGGCTAGGATGTGGTGCGAGAGGCCTAGCATGTCGAGGGGGGAGGAGTGCGCAAGCATGTGATAAATGAAAAGAGGGGCGGGAGTGTGCACCTACGTGGAATCGTATTGGACATATGGGGGCATGGACGGTGAGAAGAGGGGAAGTATATATGTGTTTGTTGTAGGCACACTTGGCTAGAGAGGTATATCGACGGGTGTGTGCCAGAAAGAAAGAGCCGGGGGCCTACACACACCGCTGGTGGACGACCTAAAGATAAATAATGAACGTGCGCGATGGATGGGACACTAAGGGTGTGTGAGGGGGGCGGGCGTGTGCATGCACGATAGAAAGTTAGTGCTAGCTAGCTACAAATAGAAGAGGATCGTGAAGGTGTAAAAGATGAACAAATATCATAATTCATTATAAAAAAAGTGGATACAGATACTTGAAGAAGATATCATAATGTAGAACATTGATTATAATTTGGGCTAATGTGTGGCTTTTGCAACTCAGGTCTAAATACTTGTCATAATGTAGGGGGCGGGGCACTATACTTTGTGTGATAAACACGGTGTACATATGGAACATGGTTTAGATTATGAATATATAGTTAGTACATCAAATGTACTATTATTTGGAATCAACATCAAGTGTATTCAAAAAATAGAATTCGAGTTCATGTAGCACACATAGTTCATATCTATCTCTATAGTAATCATGTGGTGTGTTATTAAGGTAATACATGAATGATGGTTGAAGTTGGCAACAATCATGATTGTAGATTCTTATTGAAATAGAGAAACAAATTCAAATTTAGTTCGAATTGCAGCGGTAGTATAGACATTTGGAATGCACTAAAATGTTGGTATGAGTAGGTTACATGCATTATATAGCAAGCGAAAAAATTTAATCGAACATAACATGGATTCATACTCCCTCCTTCCATCTATATAGGGCGTAATGAGATTTTTAAGACCGCCTTTGACTATTGACAAGATTAATAGTACATGACATGCACAATGTGAAAATTATATCATTGAAAGAACCTTTCACAGACGAATTTAATGGTGTGCTTTGTGTAAGTTGCATGTCATATATCATTGCTCTAATATTTGGTCAAAGTTAGCATCGAAAAACGCATTAGGCCCTATATAGATGGAAGGAGGGAGTAGCTTTGAATATCATTTGTATAGTAAAACGGGGCAAGACTCTCTCTTTGTGTGGTGTGAATAGTTTTATTTTTTTTGTTTTCTTTTTGGTTGAGGGAAGTGCGAATTGATTTGGTACGTACAAGTACAATATTACTACATGTTAGGCGTGTCCCTAAAATTCAACCCGCATCATGTTATATCCTGAAAATTCAGATATCGTGCTCTCAAAACTGGCGCCTTCACAACCCGCGCCTTGCTATCCCGAAATTACAACACGCGCGAAAATTCCCTCCAGCTACCAAATCCCGACATGCGAAATCCCCCTTCTAACCTTGAGCCGAAAGGGCCGCTAGTTCAAATTGGTGGGGGGTACTTTTGTAACACACCCTACATTTTGGACAAGCGCGTCCCTAAGTCATGCTTCACCCCCTCCCATCGCCCCCTTTTTGCCATTCGAAATCCCAGGTCGCAAAACCCCACCCTCCTCCATCCGCCACGTCACCTCTGCCTAGCCGGAGCCTCTTCCCCAACGACGTCATCCATCCCAACAGCTCGACGTCCCTCGTCCACTTCCCCAAATGAGGATCCGCCATCCATCTTGCCGTCTCGCCGGTTCAGCCGCCCCGTCCTCCACCTCCAAGGAGCTGCTCCGATGATCGCCTCGTCTATCGCGGCTGCTCCATCCCCACAGCGCCGCCTTAACCTGCTCCACCGGAACCGCAACATCCTCACCGACTCCTCGGACGAAGCCGAGGCCTACTCGGCGCCACCAAATAGGTTGTACACTCATCGCATCGCACCTTCTCCTTAACTTGACCTCTCGGCACCGAAGGTGCTCCATCCCGCACCCCCATGGAGCGGCTACCTTGAAGCCGGCACCGCGGGCGACATTTCCACGGCGGCTCTCCCCCAGTGCGAGGCCCCTTCGGCGGCAGCGTCCATACCAGCCAGATCTGCTGCTGCTGCTCCGGCTCTCGCTCGCTCTCTTGCGCTGCTGCTGCTTCTCCGGCTCTCGCTCGATCGCTTGCTTGCCCAGCTGCTGCTGCTACTCTCCCCCTCGCTTGTGCTGCTGCTCTGCTCCAATTAAGCCACACTTCAGTCGACTAAATCGACTTATGGGTCAGTCGATTTTCAGGGGTTGGGGGGGCTCGCCGGAGTTAAGGAAGAACCACCCGCAGCGGGGACGGGGGCTCGCAGGAGAGGTACCCCACTATCTATCTTAGGGTTCAGGGTGGGGGGCAGGGGGCCTAGAGGGCTGGCCGGGGCGGCGGTGGCAAGTTGTTTCAGGGCGGCGAGGCGGCACTGGGGCCGGCGGTTCGGCCGATGGTGGCTGGTGGCTCAGGGGGGGTGCAGGTTGAAGATGAACTGCAGGCCCTCCCTAAACTACATGTCAAGTGCCTCTCTGCTACCATTGCGTTCAGTTTCGACAGTAGCATTCAGATTCCGCAGTTAATTTCAGTTTCGACAGTTAAGTTCAGAGTCAACAGTTTTTACCTCATCTATTGTAGTCAGGTGGTTTTTGGTGATGTTAATTTTACATCCATTTTACATCATCTATTGGAGATGCTATTAGAAACCCACTTGAGATTGACGATGTTTGTCTTGTGCTGCTTCAGCCTTGACGTCTTATGGCTCACCAGAGCTGCTCCAACGACAGAACGATCCATCACAATAGAGCAGTGCCCTGGACACCGTCTACAGATTCCCCAGATCTTCCTCCACACCTCCGACAGTCACCTCTGCCTCAACTGCTTCAGCAACCAACCCAATGATGCTGAGGTCGACACGGCTACGGCAAAGAGGTTGTACAGTTTTTGCATCACTTATTACTATACATTCACGTCGATCCATTAGGGCTATTTTGGTTCAACGGAAAAACATAGGAATAGGGAATTTTCCAATGGCACTCTAGTATTCAATTATTCATGCATTTTGTTGAAAGGAATGAAGCAAAACATCCACCTGGACCTACTTTTCAAAATCCTATGCATGAAAACAAGACCAAGTGCATTAGTGCCAGAATAACATTCTAACTATACATGCTTTCATATGGTTTCACTTTATTTTGGCCATGTTTCTTTGCATTCCTCTGCTCTTCCAATTCGTGTAAACCAAACACCCAAGTTGACAGAAATCCCGTGTTTACAAATGCTCTGTTTACCTTGTGCATTTTCCTATCCTATTCTAGTGTTTTTCCTATCCATGCGTTTTAAGAATCATGCAAGCCAAATGAGCCCTTACAGAATTACTTCGGTTACAGGTACGTGTCGAAGGGAACTTTGTGTGGTTTGTCCTGCTCCTGCCGCGACGTCGTCCACCTCACCTGAGCTGCTCCATCGACAGAAGCATCCACCAAACCAGACATCACGACTCATGACCGTCTTTCGCCGCCTCAGATCTCCTTCCCTGCCGCCGGCACCCACCGCAACGGCATCACCATCATCGACTCAGCAGATGAACCTGAGGAGTACATGCGTCCACAAGAGAGGTCACACTCTTTTGTTTTTGCTTATGTTATGCATTGCTTAAACTTACCTGCTACTTTATCATCCTGTTCAGCTCTTGGACTCCCAAGTCAGGTCCAAATTAATGTTCAAACTTGAGTTCTAAATTAGTTGTGGGGCACATATCGAGATAGCAATGAATAGTATGTCTGTCTAATATCTGGTTCACCTAGGGTATGCCTATGTTGTTCATCTTGGGTGGGAACAAATAGTAAAGCAATCATCATCTGTCTTTTTATATTAATTTAAAGCAATCATCAGCCTACTATCATTATTTTTGGATCCATCCACTGGTTGTTACCATCACTCTAAATTTCTGCATGCTCTCCTTACATAATCTCACCATATTTTTTTCGTATTCATGTCAGATATTGTACACAGTCATGCTGAACATGTAGAGAAAAAGATAAGAGTTTTGTGCGGCAATACAATGTCATGCTGACATCGCTCCATGGTGTTCTCAATGGCAAACCCTCCCCACCCCTCTCCAGATTGTAATCCAGAGGAAGATATCTGTTCTGAGGCGGATTCAGACGCCGCTGACCACTCCTATTTACCCCCCAAGGTGTTTGCTCTACCTTGGCATGATGATGTTAGTCATATCATGCATATGTTGCCTTGCAGTGCCTACTTTTGACATCATATATGTCATCTGCTTAGTTTAGACATGTTCTGTAATGCCACCTGTTTAGTTTCTATATCATATATGGGAATTATGCAGTCTCATGTCTTTTAGCCAGCCATAATATATGTGAAATGTGCAATGCCATCCTGTTTAACCAGGCATCATATATTTGAATGATATCTTGCCCATCCTTTTCTTCATTACATTTCCATTTGTCGACAATGTTTGTACATTCAACTACGTTTCCTGTTTATCAACCATTTGAATTGGAGCGGGTGATGCCAATATCTAGCAGACTAAAAACACGGTCTTCAAATAAAACAATGCTACCTCTTGGTGGAGATAGCACCCTGGTTGTACATGCACAAGAACCAGCCCTACCACACATAACCCAAACTCTCGCAGATTGTACCCCTACTGTGATGGATAGAGAACCAGCTTCACCCAATCTAACCCCAACCCCAGCCGATAGTAACCCAGTTCCTGTTAACACAGCACCATCTCCACCACAGAGCTGCCAAACAAGAGTAGTTAGTAAGGCAGCTCCAGTGCCCAAAGGGCCAGTACTATCACGGCGAACCCCAACTCCACCAATTAGTACGCCTATTCCTGTGGAGGAAGCACAACCAGCTAGTCCTAGTTTAGCATCTATCACATTTGATGTTGTTAAATCGTATGTGCATATCTTCCCATCTTGGAAATATTATACTGAAGATGAAGGAAAATGCTAGTTGCAGGTGTTTGTCCAGGAGTTATGTGTAAGTAATGTTATTCATGACAATTACTTTGCTTCGTCCCATACATCCTACCTCCATGATGGTTATAATACAACAAATTTTCCCATTTTTCTCTATAGAGAAGGACCGATTTGGGAACTCAGGATGAGGTAACCTGTGCTAATACCTCTGCTATCTTCAAGAATGCTTGGTGGCAGTATCGGAATTACCTGAAGAAAACGTACTTCACCGGCAAAGAAACTCATCAAATTCCCTTACATTCTCCTGAGACACATTTACTGGACGATGACTGGGAACGCCTTGTTCTGTACTGGTCCCGAACCAAGAATGTGGTAAGGTCTATGAGCTCATTTTCTATTTTAAGTATTATATTCTTGTGTCTTAATGTACTCTGTTCATGTAGAACAAGTGCCTAAACCTGAAGAACAACTGTTCTAATTTAAGATTCCATTGCTATCATAGTTCAAAAAAGCGCTAGGCGTTAATTATGCATTTTGCCACCGCCTTGCACTTTACTGACCAAAGCGCATGCTTATGCACAGTTATGCACAGATTAAGCGTAGTTATGCGCAATGAATTTTGCCAACGCCTAGAGCCCAGGCGCGCTTAAGCGCTCGCTTAGGCGCGCCTTTTTTTAACTATGATTGCTTTGCTCTTGTATCGCTGTATTTACTCATACAAACTTATTTTTAAATTGAAGGATCCAAACCAAACTCCAATGGCACAGCGGGTATGTTCATGCATGTTTCTTTAACAGGTTTGTTCTTATCAATAGCTCTTTTGATTTCAATTTCAATTGTGTATACAGTTGACTTTCATATCATGCACATTACTAGCATCACAACAGAGCCAATAGTGTTGTTGTACATGTAGACCCGTGGTACCCATCTGAAATCTTGTTGTGTTGTGTAGTTTCCCATGCTGTGTATTCTTTCACTACTGCTTTGTCTTGAACTGATATGATATGAACCGTGTCTTTATTTTGATTTGGCAAGACAATGCAGTGACCATAGGACATAGATATATGTTTGTTTGATGCTTTTATTATGTACTAGTACTTGGCAATAGAAGACTTGGTAGTTTAATCCTATCCACCTTACTAATGAACTAGTTCACCGAAATGAGTTTCATATACTAGTACATGCTAAATTTGTTATGTGTCTGCTTGTTTCTTCTTTTAGAATGTTGACAGAATATTGGGGAAGAGTGCCTTATTAAGCAATGGTAAAGGAAGTAATGCAGATAAGGTTCAGGATAGTGACACATCCTTGTTGGTCTCCAACAAAGCTGATAAAACAGCTAAGGAAGACTATATTGAAGACAACGAGACAACCCCAAAGTCCTGTCATGGTTTAGTGTTCGAGTTACTGGCCACTACCGCTTGCACAAGCTATTCAAACTCACTGTCTGAATCAGTTCAGTTTCTTTAGTCTCAACTACAAGCTGAAAGACATCGATCAGCTGTGCTGCGACAAGAAGCGGAAGGACTGCGGAAGTCCCTGGAGCATTCAGATGCATACTTTCTGGTGCAATAGCAAGCGTTGGAGGATTTTAGCGCCAAATAGGACAAAGCTAATCAGCTTGCTAAGCTTATTGCCAGCATGGTGGATACCTAGGATAATGTTTCTTAAGCTCTTCTAAAGTTGTTTCAGTTATGCTCTTGTTTTGCTGCCGCCTTTATTTGCACTGGTGGCCAATTTTGACGGCCAGTGTATGTAATATGCTGCTTTGTTCCCTATATTTGCAATGGTGGCAAACTTTGATGCCCAGTGGATGTAATATGTGTAATAGCGGTAATAGGCTAGCATTAATTGCTTGCTTATTTATTTCCTTATTGTCTTGTTTAGTTGTTTGCTTGTAGTCACTGCAGTTCTTTTTCTGTGTTTTTCTAGTGGCCACAATAGCCTATTTTTGGTAACTAGGCCAAAATAATCATGGCAACACACGGACTGTTGTAACCATGGGCCTCCTACAGGTCGTATGATCCATGGGCCTTCTCCGGCCGTAGGATCCATTGGACTTCTATACGGGCCATAGGATCCATTGGCCTTCTATACGAGCCTTAGGGTCCATGGGCCTTCTACGGGCCGTAGGGTCCATGGGCCTTCTACGGGCCGTACGATCCATGGGCCTCATACGGGCCGTAGATCCATGGGCCTCATACGGGCCGTAGATCCATGGGCCTTCTACGGGGCGTATCATCATTTCGCCAATCATGGGCCATACTATTCATGGACCATAACGGGTCGTTAATAGACCGTATTTGATAACTCTATGAAAACAGCCCAATGGGTTTTTTGACATGAAAACGGCACAACGTATTAACGGTCCACAAACGGGCCGACTGTAACGACGGGCTAAATTTGGCCCACAAGCAAAAAATGACAGTAACGGGGCGTATGTAACCAAATGCTGCAAATGAGCCCAAGAATCAATGGGCCCTGAGAAGGCCGAAAGATAACTTGGGCTAGAAATGGCCCAATAGAATAACGGGCCATTAATGGGTATAAAGTGATACACTATTCATTACGGGCCAGTTTCACCATGGGCTGTTAATGGGCCAAGAGTTACAAAGGGCCTCATATGGGCCGAAAGAAGTCATGGGCCACACATGGGCTGGAAGTTAAAATGGGCTGGAATCATATTGGACGGCCCAGATGACGCTACTGGGCCTAATTCGGATAGGGCGTAACGGGCCCTGGGTTAGTGGGCTGTAAATGGGCTATATGCGAACAGGCCGTTAACAGGCTTTCCATGGGCCGGCCCGCCACCTTTTGACCAAGTCAAACAGGCCGGCCTTTTCACAGGAATGGGCCTCTGTTGGGCCGTGCCATGTGTCACCGTATCATAGGCGCCTTTGGTCCAATGAGCGGATGACATCTGTCCCAACGGTGAGTCGACACGTGTTTCCTCCAGCCAATGATGATTTTACACGTGGAAAATCCCCATAGGTCGGGGCTGTTAACGGGTTATCGGATCCGAAACCCGACCCGATAGCTTAACGGTGTTCCGTTACGGTGGATGCCACGTGTCGGTCACCCTTGATGAAAGCACTTCTGTGACGCGCGATTTATCGTCATGGAAGTGGACACTTCCGTGATGATAATTTTGGTAATGTCATGGAACACTTCTACGATAGCACAGGTATGACTATCTTGATTTTGTCATAAATTTGTCATGGATGTACATGCATAACAAAAAACGTGACCTACTATGAAAAACACGTATCATCACGGAAGTGTATTTTTTCGTAGTGGTAGAAGCTATTCCAACTAGTAGTGCTGATCATAACACTTCTATTAAAATGCTTAAAGAAGTTATTTTTCTGAGGTGGAGTCCCTAGATATCTTATGACTGATGGTGGTTCACATTTTATTCATGGTGCTTTTCATAAGATGCTTGCTAAGTATGATGTTAATCATAGAATCGCATCTCCTTATCACCAGCAGTCTACTGGTCAAGTAGAGTTGAGCAATAGAGAGCTCAAATTAATTTTGCAAAAGACTATGAATAGATCTAGAAAGAATTGGTCCAAGAAACTTGATGATGCATTATGGGCCTATAGAACTGCATATAAAAATCCTATGGGTATGTCTCCGTATAAGATGGTTTATGGAAAAGCATGTCACTTACCTCTTGAACTTGAACATAAAGCATATTGGGCTATTAAAGAGCTCAACTGTGGCTTCAAACTTGTCGGTCAGAAGAGGTTATTTGATATTAGCTCACTTGATGAATGGAGAACCCCAAGCCTATGAGAATGCCAAGCTGTTCAAAGAAAAAGTTAAACGATGGCATGACAAAAGGATACAAAAGCGTGAGTTTAACGTAGGTGATTATGTGTTATTATTCAACTCTTGTTTAAGATTTTTTGCAGGAAAACTTCTCTCCAAATGGGAAGGTCCTTACGTTATCGAGGAGGTCTATCATTTCGGTGCCATAAAAATCAACAACTTCGAAGGCGCGAGTCTGAGGGTGGTGAAAGGTCAAAGAATCAAACAATATATCTCAGGTAATCCAATCAATGTTGAAACTAATATTATTGAGACTGTAACCCCGGAGGAATACATAAGGGACACTTTCCAGAATGTTTCAGACTCCAAAAAGGAATAGGTATGTGGTACAGTAAGTAAACCGACTCCAAAACAGTTCTAATAGCAATTTTTCTTCGTTTTGGAATATTTAGGAATTTTGGAAAGAAAGAAGTAATTCGGGAAGGACAGGAGGCCACCACGAGGGTGGAGGGCACGCCCGCTGTCTCGTGGCCACCTCGTGTTCCTCCCCGACTCCGTTTTCTTGCACGTTACGTATTTTGGTTGGTAAAATTTCATTATATAATCTCCCAAAGGTTTTGACCACCGAATCATGCAAAACTCCTCTGTTTTTGTTTTGAGTTGTTCCTGTTGCAGATTAAGAGCAAGATGTCTTCTCAAGAGTCAGTCGGGGAGAGTCGGGTGTCTCACCCGACACCAGGTCCAGGAGCAAATAGTGATGCTTATCACTTTGGACCATCAACGAAGGATGAGATGGCGGCCGATTTGAAAAGGATAGATGCCATGGAGGAATATCAAGAAATTACCTCTCACTTCCAAGCAGGATTCATGAAGTGGGAACTACATAGCTTGGCTATTCCAAATTCGATCATCCCTTCCAACGTTAAATTTCTTTCTTATGAAAACATGAAAAAGAGCATCACTTGTTCTCCAGAAGCTATGCATCATCCTTGGGTAAAGGGAGCTTTAGCCGTTACGGGCAAGCTCCGCAAAGAAATTATGGACCTCAAACAACAAGTCAATAAGCTCGAGGAGGAGAACCGTATCCTGAGGGGCATCATCGCCAAGAAGATCACAACACCAACTATGAAGGAGACATAATCACATGGGTATGGGCACTCTCCTTGGCAACTGCCAAGCTTGGGGGAGGTACCCCGGTATCGTATCACCATCACACTCCTATCTTTACCGTTTTATTTAGTTCGATCCTTTTAGTAATATCTTGATCTAGTAGATTGAAGTTTTGGTATCAAGTAGTTTTGAGTTTTGCTTTGTGATCTCTTTTTGTAATCGTGTCCGTGAGTTATCTATAATAAAGATTAGTGTCGAGTCAAGGGCTTTGCTATCTTGCTATGATCTTGAGAAAGTCGAAAGAATAAAAAGAATAAAAGGGTTCATATTGATCTTGTGGATAGTAATGACTTCACACATAAAAAGTATGAGGCATAAAAGTTGTTGAGAGTTGACAAACATAGTTTTGGTCATCGTTGCAATTAATAGGAAGTAATAAGGAAAGAGAGGTTTTCACATATAAATATGCTATCTTGGACATCTTTTATGATTGTGATCACTCATTAAGTATGACATGCTAAAAGAGTTGATGTTGGACAAGTAAGACAACGTAATGGTTTATGTTTTCTCACATCTCATATAAATTATATTGTCATTGATCTTCCCAACATGTTGAGCTTGCCTTTCCCCCTCATGCTAGCCAAACTGCTTGCACAAGTAGAGATACTACTTGTGCTTCCAAATATCCTTAAACCCAGTTTTGCCATGAGAGTCCACCATACCTACCTATGGATTGAGTAAGATCCTTCAAGTAAGTTGTCATGTTGCAAGCAATAAAAATTGCTCTCTAAATATGTATGACTTATTAGTGCGGAGAAAATAAGCTTTATACGATCGTGTGATATGGAAGTAATAAAAGCGACAGACTGCATAATAAAGGTTCATATCACAAGTGGCAATATAAAGTGACATTCTTTTGCATTAAGATTTTGTGCACCCAACCCTAAAAAGCACATGACAACCTCTGCTTCCCTGTGCGAAGGGCCTATCTTTTACTTTATGTTTTTACTCTATGCTTGAGTCAAGGTGATCTTCACCTTTCCCTTTTTCATTTTATCCTTTGGCAAGCTCCTCGTGTTTGAAAGATCCTGATACATATATCCAATTGGATATAAGTTAGCATGAATTATTATTGTTGACATCACCCAAAGGTGAATACGTTGGGAGGCAACACAATAAGCCCCTATCTTTCTCAGTGTCTGGTTGAAACTCCATAACCACAAGTATCGCGTGAGTGCTAGTAATTGTAGAAGACTATATGATAGTTGAGTATGTGGACTTGCTGAAAGGCTCTATTCTTGACTCTTTCTGATGTTATGATAAATTGCAATTGCTTCATTGACTGAGATTATAGTTTGTTAGTTCTCAATGAAGTTTTTGAACCATACTTGATATTGTGAATTGATTGTTACTTGAGCATAAGAAATCATATGACAAAATCTATATATGTTGCTATTATAAGAATGATCATGATGCCCTCATGTTCATATTTTATTTTTATTGACACCTCTATCTCTAAACATGTGGACATATTTTTCGATTTCGGCTTCCGTTTTGAGGACAAGCGAGGTCTAAGCTTGGGGGAGTTGATACGTCCATTTTGCATCATGCTTTTATGTCAATATTTATTGCATTATGGGCTATTATTACACATTATGTCTCAATATTTATGGCTATTCTCTCTTATTTTACCAGGTTTATCATGAAGAGGGGGAATGTCGGCAGCTGGAATTCTGGCTGGAAAAGGAGAAAATATTGGAAACCTATTCTGCACAACTCCAAAAATCCTGAAACTCCATGAAAGTTATTTTTGGAATTAATAAGAATTATTGAGCAAAGAAAACACCAGAGGGGGCCCACACCCTGGCCAGGAGGGTGGGGGGCGCGCCCACCCCTACTAGGTGCGCCCCCTGTCTCCTAGGCCCCCTGGTGGCCCTCCGGTGCCCATCTTCTGCTATATGAAGGCTTTTACCCTGGAAAAGGAATCATAAGCAAGCTTACGGGACGAAACTCCGTCGCCACGAGGCGGGACCTTGGCGGAACCAATCTAGGGCTCCGGAGGAGCTGTTGTGCCGGGGAAACTTCCCTCCGGGAGGGGGAAATCATCACTATCGTCATCACCAATGATCCTCTCATGGGGAGGGGGTCGATCTCCATCAACATCTTCACTAGCACCATCTCCTCTCAAAACCCTAGTTCATCTCTTGTATCCAATCTTGTATCAAAACCACAAATTGGTACCTGTGGGTTGCTAGTAGTGTTGATCACTCCTTGTAGTTGATGCTAATTGGTTTACTTGGTGGAAGATCATATGTTCAGTTCCTTAATGCATATTAATACACCTCTAATAATGAACATGAATATGCTTTGTGAGTAGTTACGTTTGTTCCTGAGGACATGGGTGAAGTCTTGCTATTAGTAGTCATGTGAATTTGGTATTCGTTTGATATTTTGATGAGATGTATGTTGTCTCTTCTCTAGTGGTGTTATGTGAACGTCGACTACATGACACTTCACCATTATTTGGGCCTAGAGGGAGGCATTGGGAAGTAATAAGTAGATGATGGGTTGCTAGAGTGACAGAAGTTTAAACCCTAGTTTATGCGTTGCTTCATAAGGGGCTAATTTGGATCCATATGTCTAATGTTGTGGTTAGGTTTACCTTAATACTTCTTTTGTAGTTGCGGATGCTTGCAATAGGGGTTAATCATAAGTGGGATGGTTGTCCAAGTAAGGGCAGTACCCAAGCACTGGTCCACCCACATATCAAATTATCAGAGTACCGAACGCGAATCATATGAGCATGATGAAAACTAGCTTGACGATAATTCCCATGTGTCCTCGGGAGCGCTTTTCTCATTATAAGAAATTGTCCAGGCTTGTCCTTTGCTACAAAAAGGATTGGGCCACCTTTCTGCACTTTATTTACTTTCATTGCTTGTTACCCGTTACAAATTATCTTATCACAAAACTATTTGTTACCTACAATTTCAGTGCTTGTAGAGAAAACCTTACTGAAAACCGCTTGTCATTTCCTTCTGCTCCTCGCTGGGTTCGACACTCTTACTTATCGAAAGGACTACGATAGATCCCCTATAATTGTGGGTCATCAATGTGCCATCTCTAATGTTCAAAATAAATTTCTCTTTGTGTGCTCTACTACTTGCGAGGCGGTGAAGTGTAGCCAATATTTTCCATGCTAGATGTGTTATTCTCACGATGAGTGTTTATTCACTTGTCATTGCACGAGAGTACGACAAAGGTACTAGGGATGCCTAGTCCCAAAATGAATAAATGAATTTACTTTATGTTGTCAAATAATAAATTCCTCGGAAAGTGTTGGTATGGAGGGCACCCGTGGATACGGTTAGCCATGGAAAGCGAAAGTAATGGTGGAAAAAGGAATAAACTTTATTTTCTATTTGAGAACCGCCTATGATGTATCTAGCATGGAAAGTGTTGGGATGCTCCAGGTCGTTTTCGTTGGTAGGAAAAGTATGCCTCTCAATGATAATTTTATCTCTCAATTTAATCTTTGAGCTCTGGCACCTCTACAAATCACTACTTCCCTCCGCGAAGGGCCTTCTTTTACTTATGCAATTTTTATTTTGAATTTGAGTCTCCATCTTCTCTTATAAAGCACCAACTAAGGGGCACTATGATCATATTTGAGCATTGGGTGTAGCTAATATTTGAGTGTGTTTCATGAATGGATCAATGATTGAGCATGATGGGCTAGGGATAACTTGCTTTAGTGTTGATATTTTGAAAGACATGGTTGCTTGTTGGTATGCTTGAGTATGAAAGTCTTCATGTCAAAACTAGACTATTGCTTTGAATCATATAAAAGTCCATATGTCCATGCTATAAAGAAAAGAATGTGATGAACATGTTAGGCAGCATTCCACATCAAAAATTCTGTTTTTTTATCATTTACCTACTCGAGGACAAGCATGAATTAAGCTTGGGGCTGCTAATACATCTCCAATGTATCTATAATTTTTGATTGTTCCATGCTATTATATTATCATTCTTGGATGTTCTACAATCATTTTATAGTCATTTTATATCATTTTTTTGGTACTAACCTATTGACATAGTGCCCAGTGCCAGTTGTTGTTTTCTGCATGTTTTTTTACATCGCAGGAAATCAATATCAAATGGAGTCCAAACGCAACGAAACTCCTGGAGGATTTTTTTGGGAAAGAAGAAAGCCAGTGGGCCAAGGAAGCACCTGGAGGGCTGCTCGAGGGGAGCAACACCCACCAGGGCGCGCCAGGAGGCCCAGGCGCGCCCAGGTGGGTGCTGCCCACCTGGGTGCCCCCTAAACCGCCTCTATAAATACCACAATATTCTAGAAACCCTAGGGGAGTCGATGAAATATTGATCCAGCTGCCGTAGAGTCTAGAACCACCAGATCCAATCTAGACACCGTCATGGAGGGGTTCACCACTTCCATTGGTGCCTCTCCTATGATGCGTGAGTAGTTCTTTGTAGACCCACGGGTCCATAGTTAGTAGCTAGATGGCTTCCTCTCTCTCTCTTGATTATCAATACAATGGTCTCTTGGAGATCCATATGATGTAAGTCTTTTTGAGGTGTGTTTGTTGGGATCCGATTAACTTTGAGTTTAAGATCAGATCTATGTTTTTATCCATGAAAGTTATTTGAGTCTTCTTTGATCTCTTATATGCATGATTGCTTATAGCCTCGTATTTTTCTCTATTATTTGGGTTTTGTAGCTGAGGATTGATGCCCGGGAAGAAATGTGTCACAACCGCTAGATGAAAATTCGATGGTGTGGGAGTATGGATCGAAGCATAGGAGCGGAGCAGGCAAACCACGTCCAATCGGGTGTGGCTATGGTAGAAAGTTGATGGTTGCCGCAGTTCAGCTGGCCCGCATGTCATGCACACAAAGGCAGAGGAGCGGTGGGGCCGAGAGGGATGAGGCGCACGTCAGGGGATGTCGTGGCGTGGGTTGGAGCGGTGTTGTGGGAATCACGTGTGGGTGTGGCAGTGGTAGAAACAAGAAACATGATGGTCACCGTGGTTCAACTTCCATGGACAAGCTGTCATTTCTGCTGACACATGTATATCAAAACTAGAGTGTTTATATTTCAAGCCCGCGAACAAGTCTTATTCTACTACTTTGGATCCGTTGCAATGCACGGGCCAGCACATTTGTAGTAGTGGTCTCTATCTCTATCTCTACTCTACTCTTACAAAAAACAGAGTTGTTGATGATGGTGTGCCTGCCATCCTGCAGTATAGACCGTCCGATTTATATCTGACGGATAGGAAGGAAACTATGGCAATTTTGCAAAAATATAACCCACACCCCTCTCCGCATTTGCAAATAAGGCATTCCCTCGTTCATCCTTTTCCCCCACAAGATAAACTACTCATACAAATGCATCTTGATGTTCCATGCAACGCATCAGGATATATACTCTTATAAAAAGCAGAGTTGGTGATGATGGTGTGCCTGCCATCCTGCAATATAGGTCGTCTGATCTATATCCGATGGATAGGAAGGAAACTATGACAATTTACCCGCACTTGTCTCCACATTTGTAGATACGGCCTTCCCTCGTTCATCCTTTTCTTCCACAAGATCTTGATGTTTCGTGCAACGCACAACATCTTGCTAGTCTTATAAAAAAACAGAGTTGGTGATGTTGGTGTGCCTGCCATCCTGCAATATAGGCCGTCCGATTTATATCGGACGGACAGGAAGAAACTATGACAATTTTGCAAAAGGATACCTACACCTCTCTCCACATTTACAAATAAGGCCTTCCCTCGTTCATCTTTTCTCTCACAAGATAAACTACTCATACAAATGCATCTTGATGTTCAGTGCAACGCACGAGGATGTCTCCTTGGGGGTCTCTCTAGTGCGGTGTGGCCGTAGTTGCAAGTTGACGCCCCTTGAGATGCTGACGTTGAGGGGCTCTCAGATTTCCTCCGATGAGCAGGTAAGATGAGTTTGATCACGTAGTAAATGCATTCTAAAGACTACTTCCGTGTCCATTTCCTAATTCTCCCCCTGCCCACTGTTTCACAGGTTAGGCTCGGTGCGAGTGGAGATTGACTTGCATATGTATGGGAGGGTACCAACATCAATTTGCACAACATTTACAACGGTGACACCATTCCTGTAGAACCTTTGTCCAACATTGGGATCAGCCATGCAACGGGCCACCGCCTGAATTGGTATGATAGAACCACGGTGAGATTGAAGAAGATAGCACGAACCTTGCACATGGCGGTCAAAGGTGGACCATGTTGTCTACGGCCAATTTGTTGTCATACGAGTACGAAGACAATGTGCTCCTTTCTAACCGCATATTCGTGGTGACAAACCAGGGGACTTGTTTCGTATGGGACACATCCTACGGTATACTCCCTCTCTCCCAGTTTATTTGTTTTAAATTTTTTCGTTTTATAAGTTTCAAATTCAAATTTAGAGCTCCCCATCACATGTTGAGATTACAATGTCCATTTAAATTGTTGCGTGCATGTATAGTAAAGAAACAAATCTTGAGTTTGGCACAAGTTCGTGCAGCGGTAGCACCACAAGGCCTGGCGTAGGAGTTACATTTCCCTCTCAGGGCCCTCGAGACTGAGCTTCAGCGCCTTACTACACCTGCCTTTGAGTCAATAACATGTGGACCCGATAGGTGGCTGGTCCACATGTAATGCTCCTGAAGGCAGAGGGGCAGTGGGGCCAAGAGGGGTGAGCCGCAGGTCAGGGGACGTGTGGTGTCATGGGTTCGAGTGGCTTCGTGGGAATCGCGTGTGGCTGTGGTAGAAACTTGATGCTTGCCGCATTTCAGGTGGCCCACATGTCATGAACACAAAGGGAGAGGGGCGGGGTGGCCGAGAGGGGTGAGGCGCACGTCGGGGGACTGGTGCCGTGGGTTGGAGCGGCGTAGTGGGAATCACGAGTGGTAGTGGATGAAATGTGATGGTCGCTGTTGTTGAACTTCCATGGACAAGCTATCATGTCTACGGACACATGCATTCCATACCGATCACTGGAAGGAGTAGTAGAGAAAGCTAGGCGGATAAATAGTTCCTTATAGTCAAGCAGACCCACGCTACTACTTGTTCCAAAGACATGCACACCATCGAAATAGTCCATCTATATCAAATATACACCGAGAGGGAACAATTTTTTTTACAAGAGAGGAAATAGTCCATCCATCCATAATGCCCTACTACTGGTGCAGCCTTTTCTTCTTCTTCTTCTTCTTCTTCTTCTTCTTCTTCTTCTTCTTCTTCTTCTTCTTCTTCTTCTTCTTCTTCTTCTTCTTCTTCTTCTTCTTCTTCTTCTTCTTCTTCTTCTTCTTCTTCTTCTTCTTCTTCTTCTTCTTCTTCTTCTTCTTCTTCTTCTTCTGTGGGAAACGGCTTCGCAACAAGCTCTCTGGACCTTGCAGCTATCTCGAAACTCACACGGGCATCGAGGGCAACATATTTTATCCGCCCGTATGTCAAGGGATAATTCTCCCATCCAGACGACCTTAATGCCAGTGTCTCGTCACCCTTCCGAAGATTTGTTCTGAGCACAAAATTTGCTACGTCGAATAGGGATGGTGTCGGTTTATCACAATCTTCTATAGGAATTTTTATTTTGGTTTGTACGTAAGCGATGCTTTTCAAATTAAGGTTGTACGGCTCCAACTTTTGTTTGTCCCCTGTGATGCCTGCCCCACAGAAGTATATGTCCTCCCGAGACAAGAAATCGTGAAGCTCACCTGGTATGGAGGGCGCGTGTATGATTTGGTACACCAAAACATCATCTTCAAGGCACAGCTGAAGGACGGCAGCGTGTTGGATCTTCCCAGTGGCATGCTCCGTGTACTCTACGTTGAGACCGATGACCTTCATCTCCACCTTTTGGAGGGAGATGGATACATTGTTGATCCACTTCCGAACAACCCTTGGGTGGTCGGCGACTGTGGCAACTATGCTCAACGAGCCTTCGACGAGGACATGTTGGACGCTAACAACCTGCATCTCGATCTCTTTCACCATTTGGAACCGCTGGACCAGAGGGCTATGGTTTGGAGAATTAGGATTAGATGGCTAGTCTAAGTGAAGAAGATGATTATTTAAAGGGGCTTCAGAATTACTCCAGGAGGATGTGAAGAGGTTAAAACAATGTGAATGCAGTGTGGTTTGGGTGCAAATGAAGATGTAGGAGTAGTGAAGAAGCCGAGAAAAATTGGTTCGCGATGGAGAAGTAAGTGGGAGAAGTGGCCTGCAGGCAGTTGATTAGACGGCTAGGTAGACTAAACGAAAAGGCTACGCGAGTAGACTGAGGAGTGGTACCTGTCCCTATACGTACCCATCCTTCTAGCGCTACATGTGCCACTGGCTAGTTGAGGTCACTCTTTCGAATCATCGTGGCGAGTCATTTTATGATTCCTTTTTATTTCTGCACCCCTCTTGACAGGTGGGACCTATGCAAACAGATAAAAAAAGTGCCATAGCTGGTTCGGATGGATATTGGCGCATGTGTGGGAGACACAACATTCTCTAGTTAAGGAATATGCGATTATGCTCAAAAAAGAAAAGGCCTTCTTCGCGCTTCTACATGCACGAGAATATGGTTCTGCTCGCAATATGGATGATACCTGGAGGATGAAGTGAACCCAGAGGCATGCTAGCACAGGAGTACTACTCATGTTCCTACTACTCCTACTACTACTAGTAGTAGTACAACTGTGGTACACTTGATGGTCAAAATATTATTCATCCGGTCCTCACAGTGAAGTGACAAGACCATGCGCCTGAGGTGACACCAGTCCAGGCGGCGTGTTCGGGTTACCAAAGTCAGTCTCACCTTGTGCACTATGCAATCACTGTCACCACCGTTGTATAGCATGCCTCGCCTCGTCTTCCTCTCCCCTAGCACCACCCCATGTCCATCTCCGTCTCGCCGGAGATCCTAAGGTCACTCTTCATCATCTCACTATGCCCCTGCGTACCCTTGCCTCGCTCGCCTCCCCCAGTACCACTATTCCCTCGCTAGCCGCTCCAGCACCGAGAGCCTTCTCCCCCGTAAATCAAGCCCCCCTAAATTCCACCTTCCAAACTCCACCATGGCCAAATGTGAACCGCGCAGCATCCATATGAGCCGCGATTGGAGCAATCTCCCCAGTGACATCCTCGACCTCTGTTGTTCGTGTATGGATATGTTGAGCACCCTGCGGCTGGTTGCATGATCGAGCGACATGCACACGACCATTGTTGAAGCGAGGCCTAAGCTTTTCAAGACACCCTGCTTGCTGCTATATGGTCTTGCAAGATTTGCTCACAATGATACAGAGGCGTACATGATGCCCCTCGACTTCAATCCGATCTCCATTTGCCGAAGCTTCTTTGCAGGTATGTAGTGGGCTGCCGTACATCATTTCCCTCGACTTCAATCCGGTCACCATCGCCCGGAACTTTTTGGCAGGTATGTACTGGGTCGGCATGAACTCCCACTGGATGGTTGCCGTCAGAGAAGACGGGAAAAAGTTGGTGCTCGTGAACTTCCAGACCTCCCATGAGATTGTACTTCCTCTGTTGGATTATATAGAGTTTTACCATCGCGGTCCAAGTCATCTAGATTACCACCTCAGTTGGATGGACCTTGTTTTGCAGAAGATTGTAATCTGCCAAGTGCCCACACGACATGCGAATTATGCAGACTTCAAGCTAATTGCCTTGTTCGATCACGGACTCGCCTATCTTTACGACGATACCTTCTTTAGCTAGAGACAACTCAGCTCGCAGTGGATCATTGTCAAAGCGGATACACACTTCTGTGATGCTATTGAACACAATGGCATCATCTACGCGATCGACAAAGCAGATGGCACCACGTATTGCTGGGGCGGCGCGTGTAAGTTGTTTCCGTCTGATGTTAATGATGATGCCATGACACTGTTTGAACTTTTTGTGATGATCGGCATATCCCTGTTTGAGCAGAATTTGAGTAGAACTATGGCAATGTATTAGAGACGCCGTAAATTAGCTATATTTGGAATGAGTTAATTCATGCGATTCTGACCATGCCATTACATCCAATTTGTACCCCCCCGAATAATCAAATGTTAGGAATATATGAATATTCTCCTTATTTTACAGTAATCTATATACTACTACTAAATATGAGTGTGTAGCAATGGCCATGTTAGTCTCCTCATTTTCATGATGTAGAAACATGCACCACATTGTTGGTTTCATCTAACCATACATTAAGGAAGTAAATGTGCATATGGAGAACTCTATACTTGGAAGTAGTCAAATCCTTTAATGCTTACCATGTGTACATACCTATATTCGCCCTTCACCAATCAATGGCTAGAATAATATCCTCACAAAAAATTTGCCCACAGAACACGAGTATATAACAATGCATGGTCTGTTAGTTACCTTGAAGAATTTGTTTGTGAGGAGAGAACATGATTACATAACATGCATGACATGGTAGTTTCCTATGAAGAATCGATTGCGAGATAACATGAGTATAACCATGCATGGCACTTCTATATTTTTGAACCCAGTATACATTTCCCTGTATTTTCCTCCCAGTTCCAACAGGGACATATCAATGCTTTTTCTTGCATTATCCTACTCATACTCTGAACAATGTTGATCTTAAATTAACAATGCCTGTCCTTTTTGATATGATGCAGTGTCCCTACAGTTACTGCCCTTTGTAATCACACCACCTTTGCCAAAAACATGAAAGCACAACTGGTTCCTCGCTCGATCAGACAACGACAAAAGACTGATGATCATTCAGACACTTGCGCCAGAAAAGTTATATTGCAAAAAGCCCACTATATACAAGCACCATGAAATACGTGAGTATCTGGACAGTGGTTGTTGCATCTATGAGCAGGATACCAGCTTGTTGGGGCCTTCAGGATTTTTGAGTTGGACATGGGTAAACAGCCTTGGTTCACACTCTCTGTTTCTCAGACTCAATTATTCGATTAACTAGGAGATCACCATTGGCAAAGACCTTGATGGCAGTGAGGCTCTGTTTGCTATGGAAAACTGTGTCTACACGGTGATCCCTAGGAGTTCGGGAGCAAACTCCCCTGATTGTCAACGATACAGCCTGCAGCCAAAAGAAGGTGAGAATGACAAAGGCATCTAGATTAACTTTGATCCTTGGATGTCTCAAGTACGACGGGCACTGATGTGGTTCAAGCCTTCCGCTTGATAGGTAATTGGGTTGTTGCGTCAAAAGGGTGGAGTACTGGTATCTCCGGATCACTGGTCGCTGAAGCGGGGCTGCAAATTATGATGGTGTTGGATCATCCCTCTTCGAATGACTTGTTGTCTTTGCTACTTGTTCTGGATGGGTAGTTCTCTCTTTTGATATGCATATTCCTTGTCATTTGGTCATCCTCATCTATGTCACTCTTACTATGTAATAGTTGCCTCTATTTAGAATGTCATTCTCGTCTGGATCACGAGTCTGAGGGCTGCATATGGGTGCATTTTGGTGGTGTAGCAAGACTTCTTATGAACTATCATGTCTTGTTGTTTATGTCAGTAGTAGTCACTAGTCAGTGTTTGAATGTTGTATATATTGTTGTTTCGAAATGATTATTGTCTCGAACTGCTGGTGGGCTAAACGAGGGCATCACCATTCTCTAGTGTTTAGAGTATATCTCCTTTTTCCAAGTTATAATTTGAGCTCAGTGTCTTTTCGATGATGTACACTTGTTTGGGCTAGTGAGGTGTCGTTGAATATGGGCCAAGTAGTAACGCAATGCCAAACAGGTCAATTATGACTCTCAGGTCGGGCTCTAAAAAGATCCTCAAAAAAGGTTGGGCTCTCCAGAAAAAAAATAAGGACTCTTAGGCCAACATGTGGGCGCCACCGGTGTTTTCGTGCGCTTGCGCGCCGAGAGCATATTGGCGCGTGTTCGAAATTCATGCTACCTTTTCATCCTCAATCTCCCGCCCCTCCCCCACCTCTGGAATCTTGATTCCTACTCAAGTTCCCCCAAATCCCTCTCTTGTACTCACTATACTCAAGCGCACTATCATGTCGCCGGTCAACGCGGATCTCCGAGCCGGAGATCCTAAGGTCCGTCCTGCCTTCGGTCGCTGCATGCTAGCGCTCAACAGTGGCATGGCGGCGCTTGACGACCAGTTTGCCGGCAAAGTGCTGATGGTAACCATCAATGGCGACTGACCTCCCGTCTCGCTGAACGACCTTCTCAAAACTCTTGGCACTGCGCACGACATCCAAATAAGTGACTTGCTCGTCGAAGTCTGTCTGCCACCGGCTGATTTCTTCGTCAGGTTCCTGACAACTTTCGACTGCACTCGTGTGTTCGAATCTTCCTGACGTTTGTTCTACGATGGCGCGCTGGTGAGCTTTGATCGGTGGCACCCAGGATGGGGCTCAGTGCCCTCTGAGCTTGAGTTTTTAACAAAGCTTACCTTCCACGGCATGCCTCGATGTGTTTGGAACAGCGAGTCCATGAATGAGCTTATCAACGACCTTGGAGGTGAGCTCGTAAGTATGTTTGTTCCTCCAGACAGCTGGGCGCTGACGGTTATGGCATGGAAGAAGAAGCCGTCCACCATACCAAAGGTGATTGGTGTTGAGATACCGGTGCAGGAACCGGGGTTGTACTATTCGTCGCCACCAAGGCCGTCGTGGACCACGTTAGGGATGTACCTGTATCGCATGTTGAAGAAGTGGTCAATCCATCAATCTAAGTCCTGCCGCCGCCGCTGGTGCCAGGGTCCATCGACGACGTCCATTACAGGAGTCAACGTCAGACTTTCTCCGTGTTGCTCGGAATGATGGGTGGCATAGGGCCTACTCCATCGCGCAGCGGAGGCCACTTCTTCTTTGGGAGAAGAGGCAGGGCTGGCTGCCTGGATGTGCTCTAAGTTGAGGTAACAACTGAATCTTGTCAGATACTAGTTAAATCCGAGCTATGGGTGTGAAGCACTGATGTGCCAATACATTTGATTGTGACCTGTTCTAATTTTGTACCTGGACTTTTTTTAGAAAGGGTTGTACATCAACTTAATGTGCTAGCAGAACTTATTGTGATGTGTGCCTGTTTTCTTTGCACATCATTCAAGATATTTCCCCATCATTTATAAAGACGATGAACAGTTATGTACGAGTTCGTTGGTTTCAACATAGCCCTACCCATAGCAATCCACTGCTTCCACCCTGATTGTGCCGCCTGCGTGAAATTTTTGTATGGAAGTTCAGTGTGCTATGATGTTTATATGATAGTGTCAACTATATAAGTTTTTACTGAGCATCAGCAATGCATATGGCTGAAAGATGTATTTACGAGCATCGATCGATGGGTCTGTCGGTGTTCTAGGAACAGGGGTCCCCATACTTGCCTGCCTGCGGCCTGCAGCGTGGCTCAACCAGTGGCCCAGTACGTCCCGTCTTCATCAACCCAAGTTCAAGACCCTCGCGAGGGGCAAAGCCTCGCGGGGCGGATGACGCAAGGCCTCCTCAGGGGCGGCCTCACCAGGCAGGCTCGCGAGGAGGCAGAGAGATCAAGGCAAGGGGTACCTCACGAGGTGCCCATGACGCAAGCCATGACGATCGAGACTAGGCGGGCGCCAGCCTGCGAAGTGTCCTCGTTTCCTCTTTGGTGCAAAGGGGGCAAGCGCAGGCACGGAGTACCGAGGCATCAGGGAAAGGTTTCCATATCGATGCAACAAGACCAAGACCCGCAGGACGGTGGGACGGAGGTCACCGTGGAGCCCAAGACGGTGTCATCACCAGTGCCTTTGGCAGTCGAAGACCACCTTTAGTCAGGATAGCTTGTACTAGCTGTCCCCTTTCAAAAAATGGCCGTTGTTGGCTCCCTTCCTGCTCAATATTTAGGAAGAGGACCAGGGCCTCTATAAATAGGGATAGCCACCATAGTAGGAAGGGGGATGGACAATCAGATCATCCAGAGCCGAAAGGGACCAGAGCCAACCTAGCTCATCCACACCACCACACGAACACCTCTCCTCGCGAGGCTGTTCTTCCTCTGTACTGTTCATCATCATCCCAAGAGGCAATCCACCATACCACACACTGGATTAGGGTATTACACCACAACAGAAACTTTTGCACTCACGAGATTCATTGTCATCTTTTACAGAAGAGCCTTTTGAGTTGATTCTTTTTGCAGAGGATTAATAGACAAATTCCTCACATCAACCAATTTATTTCATAATTTTTGGAGTTACAGAAGTATCCAAAATTGTCATATTGCTACAGACTATTCTATTTTTGACAGATTCTGTTTTCTTTGCCTTGTGTGCTTGTTTTGATGATTCTATGGTTTATTTGATGAGTTTTTTCCATAGAAAAGTTGGAATACAGTAGATATAATGCAAAAACAAAATAAGAATAGGTTTGCTACAGTTCTTATAGTAGTGGTTTGGTTTCTTATACTAACGGATCTCACGAAGGTTTTTGTTTGAGTTTTGTGTGATTAAAGTTTTCAAGTTTTGGGTTATCTTACGATGGATAAAGGAATAAGGATAAGCAAAAGGCTACGCTTGGGGATGCCCGAGGCACCCCAAGATAATATTCAAAGAAGTAGCAAGCAACTAAGCTTGGGGATGGCCCTGAGTGGCATTCCCGCTTTCTTCTAATTACCATCGGTATTTTACTTGAAACTATATTTTTATTCGTCACATGGTATGAGTTTTGCTTGGAGCATCTTGTATGATATGAGTCTTTATTCATCATTTTGCATCATGCTTTTATGTCAATATTTATTGCATTATGGGCTCTTATTACACATTATGTCTCAATATTTATGGCTATTCTCTCTTATTTTACAAGGTTTATCATGAAGAGGGGGAATGCCGACAGCTGGAATTCTGGCTGGAAAAGGAGCAAATATTGGAAACCTATTCTGCATAGCTCCAAAAATCCTGAAACTCCACGAAAGTTATTTTTGGAATTAATAAGAATTATTGAGCAAAGAAAACACCATAGGGGGCCCACACCCTGTCCAGGAGGTTGGGGGGCGCGCCCACCCCTACTGGGCGCGCCCCTGTCTCCTGGGCCCCCTGGTGGCCCTCTGCTGCCTATCTTCTGCTATATGAAGGCTTTTACCCTGAAAAAAAATCATATGCAAGCTTACGGGACGAAACTCCGCCGCCACGAGGCGGAACCTTGGCGGAACCAATCTAGGGCTCCGGCGGAGCT
>NC_041381.1:447841135-447846614 GCF_002162155.2 Triticum dicoccoides | reverse complement strand
CCAACGATCCTGTCATCGGGAGGGGGTGAAACTCCATCAACATCTTCACCAGCACCATCTCCTCTCAAAACCCTAGTTCATCTCTTGTATCCAATCTTGTATCAAAACCACAAATTGGTACCAGTGGGTTGCTAGTAGTGTTGACTATCCTTGTAGTTGATGCTAATTGGTTTACTTGGTGGAAGATCATATGTTCAGATCCTTAATGCATATTAATACTCCTCTGATCATGAACATGAATATGCTTTGTGAGTAGTTACGTTTGTACCTGAGGACATGGGTGAAGTCTTGCTATTAGTGGTCATGCGAATTTGGTATTTGTTCGATATTTTGATGAGATGTATGTTGTCTCTCCTCTAGTGGTGTTATGTGAACGTCAACTACATGATATTACACCATTATTTGGGCCTAGAGGAAGGCATTGGGAAGTAATAAGTAGATGATGGGTTGCTAGAGTGACAGAAGCTTAAACCCTAGTTTATGCGTTGCTTTGTAAGGGGCTGATTTGGATCCATATGTTTCATGCTATGATTAGGTCTACCTTAATACTTCTTTTGTAGTTGCGGATGCTTGCAATAGGTGTTAATCATAAGTGGGATGCTTGTCCAAGAAAGAGCACAACCCAAGCACCGGTTTACCCACATATCAAATTATCAAAGTACCGAACGCGAATCATATGAGCGTGATGAAAACTAGCTTGACGACAATTCCCATGTGTCCTCGGGAGCGCTTTTCTCATTATAAGAAATTGTCCAGGCTTGTCCTTTGCTACAAAAAGGATTGGGCCACCTTGCTGCACTTTATTTACTTTCATTGCTTGTTACCTGTTACAGATTATCTTATCACAAAACTATCTGTTACCTACTATTTCAGTGCTTGCAGAGAATACCTAACTGAAAACCGCTTGTCATTTCCTTCTACTCCTCGTTGGGTTCGACACTCTTACTTATCGAAAGGACTACGATAGATACCCTATACTTGTGGGTCATCAAGACTCTTTTCTGGCGCTGTTGCCGCGGAGTGAAGCGCCTTTGGTGAGTGGAACTTGGTAAGGAAACATTTATATAGTGTGCTGAAATTTTCTGTCACTTGTTACTATGGAAACTAATCCTTTGAGGGGCTTGTTCGGGGCATCTTCGCCCCGACCAGTAGAGCAAAGAGTTTCTCCTGAACCTACTGAACCTACTGAAAATGTTTACTTTGAGATTCCTTCGGGTATGATAGAGAAACTGCTAGCTAATCACTTTGCAGGAGATGGAACATTGCATCCCGATTTACACCTTATCTATGTGGATGAAGTTTGTGGATTATTTAAGCTTGCAGGTATTCCCGATGATGTTGTTAAGAGGAAGGTCTTCCCTTTATCTTTGAAGGGAGATGCATTGACATGGTATAGGCTATGTGATGATACGGGATCTTGGAACTATAAACAATTGAAGTTGGAATTTAACCAGAAGTTCTATCCTATGCATCTTGTTCATCGTGATCGTAATTACATATATAATTTCTGGCCTCGCGAAGGAGAAAGCATCGCTCAAGCTTGGGGGAGGCTTAAGTCAATGTTATATTCATGCCCCAATCATGAGCTCTCAAGAGATATGATTATTCAAAAAATTTATGCTCGGCTTTCTCTCAATGATCGCACCATGCTCGATACTTCCTGTGCTGGTTCTTATAAGCTGAAGACTACTGAATTCAAGTGGGACTTATTGGAAAGAATTAAATGCAACCCTGAAGATTGGGGTTCCGACGATGGTAAGGAGTCAGCTATAACACCTAAGTTTGATTGTGTTAAATCTTTTATGGATACCGATGCTTTTCGTGGATTTAGTGCTAAGTATGGACTTGACTCGAGATAGTAGCTGCTTTTTGTGAATCTTTTGCTACTCACGTTGATCTCCCTAAGGAGAAGTGGTTTAAATATAATCCTACCATTGAAGTAAAATTAGTTGCACCTATTACAGTTGAAGAAAAGACTGTCACTTATAATGATATTGTTCCTACTACTTATGTTGAGAAACCTCCTTTTCCTGTTAGGATAAAGGATCATGCTAAAACTTCAACTATTGTTCGTAAGAGTAATACTAGAACTTATACACCTCCTGAGTAAATCAAAGTTGAACCTAGTATTGCTATGGTTAAAGATCTCTTGGATGATAATTTAGATGGGCATGTTATTTATTTCTATGGTGAAACTGCTAATATTGCTAGACCAGATGCTAACATACATAGACCTGTTGTAGGCATGCCTGTTATTTCTGTTAAAATAGGAGATCATTGTTATCATGGTTTATGTGATATGGGTGCTAGTGCTAGTGCAATACCCTATGACTTATATAAAGAAATCATGCATGATATTGCACCTATTGAAATAGAAGGTATTGATGTTACTATGAAGCTTGCCAATAGGGATACGTAAGCCAGTTGGGATTGTTAGAGATGTTGAAGTCTTGTGTGGGAAAGTTAAATGTCCTACTGATTTTCTTGTTCTTGGTTCCCCACAAGATGACTTTTGTCCCATTATATTTGGTAGACACTTCTTGAATATTGTTAATGCTAGGATTGATTGCAAAAAGGATGTTGTTACAATTGGCTTAGGGGATATGTCTCATGAGTTTAATTTTGTTAAGTTTCATAGACAACCCCATGATAAAGAATCACCTAGTAAGGATGAGATTATTGGTCTTGCTTCTATTGCCGTGCCTCCTAGTGATCCGTTAGAACAATATTTGCTACACCATGAAAATGATATGTTTATGGATGAAAGAAGGGAAATAGATAAAGTATTCCTTCAACAGGGTCCTATTCTGAAACACAACTTGCCTGTTGAAATCCTAGGGGATCGCCCTCCACCCAAGGGTGATCCCGTGTTTGAGCTCAAATCATTACCTGATAATCTTAAGTATGCTTATCTTGATGAAAAGAAAATATATCCTGTTATTATAAGTGCTAACCTTTCAGATCAAGAATAAGAAAGATTATTGAAAACTTTGAAGAAGCACGGTGCTGCTATCGGATATACTCTGGATGATCTTAAGGGCATTAGTTCCACTCTATGGCAACACAAAATTAAAGTGGAGAAAGATGCCAAACCAGTTAGAGATCCTCAACGACGATTGAATCCTAGGATAAAAGAAGTGGTAAGAAAGGAGATACTAAATCTCGTTGAGGTTGGTATAATTTATCCCGTTGCTGATAGTGATTCGGTAAGTCCTGTCCATTGTGTTCCTAAAATGGGAGGTATTACTGTCATTCCTAATGATAAAGATGAATTGATCCCGCAAAGAATTATTACAGGTTATAGGATGGTAACTGATTTCCGTAAACTAAATAAAGCTACTAAGAAAGATCATTACCCTTTACCTTTTATTGATCAAATGCTAGAAAGACTATCCAAACGCACACATTTCTGCTTCCTATATGGTTATTCTGGTTTCTCTCAAATACCTGTGTTAGTGGAGGATCAATCAAAAACTACTTTTACTTGCCCTTTTGGTACTTTTGCTTACAGACGTATGCCATTTGGTTTATGTAATGCACCTGCTACCTTTCAAAGATGCATGATGGCTATATTCTCTGACTTTTGTGAAAAGATTTGTGAGGTATTCATGGATGATTTCTCCGTTTATGGATCCTCTTTTGATGATTGCTTGAGCAACCTTGATCGAGTTTGCAGAGATGTGAAGACACTAATCTCGTGTTGAATTGGGAAAAATGCCACTTTATGGTTAATGAAGGCATTGTCTTGGGGCATAAGATTTCCGAGAGAGGCATTGAAGTTGATAAAGCTAAAGTTGATGCTATTGAAAAGATGCCATGTCCCAAGGACATAAAAGGTATAAGAAGTTTCCTTGGTCATGCCGGTGTTTATAGGAGGTTCATTAAGGACTTTTCTAAAATCTCCAGGCCTCTGACTAATCTATTGCAAAAAGATATTCCTTTTGTCTTTGATGATGATTGTGTAGAAGCATTTGAAATACTTAAGAAAGCTTTGATCACTGCACCTATTGTTCAGCCACCTGATTGGAATTTACCCTTTGAAATTATGTGTGATGCTAGTGATTATGCTGTAGGTGTTGTTCTAGGGCAAAGAGTTGATAAGAAATTGAATGTTATCTAGTATGCTAGTAAAACTCTTGATACTGCCCAGAGAAATTATGCTACTACTGAAAAAGAGTTCTTAGGAGTTGTGTTTGCATGTGATAAGTTTAGACCTTATATTGTTGATTCCAAAGTTACTATTCACACTGATCATGCTGCTATTAAATATCTTATGGAAAAGAAAGATGCTAAGCCTAGACTTATTAGATGGGTTCTCCTGCTCCAAGAATTTGATTTGCATATTATTGATAGAAAGGGAGCTGAGAACCCCGTTGCAGACAACTTGTCTAGGCTAGAGAATGTTCTTGATGACCCACTACCTATTGATGATAGCTTTCCTGATGAACAATTAGCAGTAGTTAAAGCTTCTCGTACTGCTCCTTGGTATGCTGATTATGCTAATTACATTGTTGCTAAATTTATACCACCTAGTTTCACATACCAGCAAAAGAAAAAGTTCTTTTATGATTTAAGACATTACTTCTGGGATGACCCACACCTTTATAAAGAAGGAGTAGGTGGTGTTATTAGACGTTGTGTACCTGAGCATGAACAGGAACAGATCCTACGCAAGTGTCGCTCTGAATCATATGGAGGACACCACGCTTGAGATAGAACTGCACATAAGGTATTGCAATCCGGTTTTTATTGGCCTACTCTCTTCAAAGATGCTCGTAAGTTTGTCTTGTCTTGTGATGAATGTCAAAGAATAGGTAATATTAGTAGACGTCAAGAAATGCCTATGAACTATTCTCTTGTTATTGAACCATTTGATGTTTGGGGTTTTGATTATATGGGACCTTTTCCTGCCTCTAATGGTTACACACATATTTTAGTTGCTGTTGATTATGTTACTAAGTGCGTACACTACAAAAAAAGACACATCCGTGACATTTTGGGCCGAACGAATTTTTTTCTGTCATACATATGACACTTCTATGACGATAATTGTGACAAAACCCGGTATCATCATAGATGTGGTGGGCTCCTACTTCTATAAAAAAATCATGACAGAAAATGGGCTTTTCGTCCTGGGCGGGCCGGAGACGCATCTGCATGACATTCTTTGGGCCATCCATGACGGAAAAAACTGTGGTAGAAGCGAGGGCGAGGAAAATTTCGGGGAGTCCCGGTTACGGTGGGCGGTCGGGGGCCGAGCGATGCGCGTTTCTCTCGTACACGTACGCGCGTGTGTGCAAAGCGTTGGCTCTAACTGAACCCGAGCGAGGCGTTGGGCTCTAACTGAACCCGAGCGATTGCACTGCAGGCTATGCATTACTGAACCCGAGCGATCGATCCATGGCTGTTAACTGAACCCGATCGAGCGATTCCTTCACTACTACTGCTAACTGAAGTTGATTGATTGGATGAACAGTGA